>NC_045619.1:14848484-15151515 GCF_009829155.1 Mustela erminea
TCAGGTGAGCTTGGACAAATCACTTCCTTTCCTGTGAAAGAGGTTCCTCATCAATGGGCCTTAACGGCATGTCCTAGATCACTTCTCACTTCTCTTCCAAGTCAAATGTATTGTGATTCTTCAAATGTTATTCCATAGTACGATTACAGAGGATTCTTTTGTTACATAAATAATATTTCATCATCCTGTTATTCTTTATATTCAGTCAACCAAAAGGACTACATCTATTTTGATCTCAGTTCTGAAATCAAGGAGATTAGACTCAATAATTTTTGTGATCCCTTCCAGCTATAGAATATTTACGGTGCTGCAATTTTCTCCATTCCTTGAGAACATACTTTTGGTGCCTCTATGTGCTTGACACTGTGGCCCTCTCTGTTCTGAATGAACAATATATGAACAATCTTATAAACAATAAGATTAACATCTTCAAAGAGATTGAGAGAGAAATCCAAGTCATTGTGTAATTTAGTGCTAAATGATGTGTTAAGGACTATAGGAATCAACTGAAATGAGTAGGATCAGGAGTGGTTGAAGATACTGGGGAAGATTTCCTGGAGGAAGTGGGCCTGCAAGGGTGAATAAGACATAGATCGGAAAAGGGGAGATTGAGATGGACAGATGGTTGGATGATGGATGGATGGACAAGTGGATGGATGGGTGGATGAAGTAGGACATTCTTAAGAGGTATAGCCCAAGCAAAAGCAAAAACTTAAAGATGATCATGATTTTGTGTGGGACTCACTATGGAAACCTATCCTAGTAAAGTAGGAACAAGGAAAAGGGATGCAGGTTAATATTAGTTGTGCTCCTACTGTGTGCTGAGTGTTTGTAACTGAGATGTTTGGTGTATGCGCTCCTACAGGGCCTCGCTCTAGGAATCACCTCCATACAGAGCTGAGGGGGTGTGCCTACCAAGGGCTCACACCTTGGTCACAGACAACTGGATCAAGGGTGGACACTGGACCTAAACTCAGTCAATCCAGTTTTTCCTTGCAGAAACACAGTATTGGACACAGGAAACCTGAACAGGACTTCCTGTGACTAAGCTAGTATATAGAAAGGTCGAGAGGATAGGAAAATAGAGATGGAAGGGATCTGAGGAAAGCTAAGGAAACCAGGCTATGGAGAGCAAGGAGCAATATCCACAACGGAAAAGCTGGGACCCTGTTGACAGATTTGGTGGCTCCTGGAGATGAAGCATATACCTGGGTTCTGACAATCCCATTCCTCATTCCTCCTCCTGAAAACTCTGTATTTTATTTCCCATTTCTTGATATCAGCCAAACCAATGTAAGTGGTTTCTTGTTCCTTGTAATAAAAAGAGCCTTTACTAGGACAGTCTGTTCACAAACATTTTCCCCAGGGAATCCTCACAACAATTCAATGAGATAGGTATTATTTCAAATTATTAATGTGGCTACCAAGACTTAAAGAGGCAATATTACCTGTGTAAGCATTCAGCTTAGTAAGTGATTAAACTGGGATCAGAACCCAGGCCTGTCAGGCTCCAAAGACCTTTGACTTTACCACACACCATCCTGAGGGAACTTTGACAGTGTCGGAATCAACAGCTGATCACAAGAACACTTTCTCTGAAAACTGCACCAAACATCTCAACTCTAAGTAGTATGCTGTGTTTATTCACAGGCCTGTTCAATAACTTTCACTAATTCTGAGATTCTCCTGAAGTGACCTAGAAAGCTTACTTAAAATACAATAATTCAGAACTTATGATAACTTAGACCCTGTTACTCTTAATCAGTCAAATTTAAAGCACTCTTGTCCTCCAGGAATATCCAGAGTCTAATGAATGAAGAGAAACTGGTTAAAATTAGTGGAATTTTTCCAAACCAAGAAGATTAAGAATTTCCTTAGTGTGGGGTTCATTCATTCTAAGCAATATTCACTCTGTGGTAGCCATGTGCTTGACACTGGCTACCACGGAGTGAATATTGCTTAGATATTAATATTAATATTATATATTAATATATTTATATATATATTAAATATATATATATATTTAAAGATTTCACCTATTTGACAGACAGAGACCACAAGTAGGCAGAGAGGCAGGCAGAGAGAGAGGGAGGGGGAAGCAGGCTCCCCCCTGAGCAGAGAGCCCGACGCGGGGCTCGATCCCAGGACCCTGGGACCATGACCCAAGCTGAAGGCAGAAGCTTTAACCCACTGAGTCACCCAGGCGCCCCTCTAATTCTTATATTTTAATGGCCCATGAAAAATACACCTTCTTCGTGTAGTCTACATTCTAGTCAGACTCAACTCTTCCAATCCTCTCAAATACCATATTACTCCAACCTCCATGCCATAATATGTATGAAAATTCATTTCCTTCTGCCAGCCGATCTGGAAAACAACCATTCTTCCTTCAAGATTCAGCTGAAGAGTCATCTCCCCCACCGAGCTGTCTTGGCCACCAACTATCTGCCCCATGCAGGTCAGCTATTTCCTCTGTGACTCAGGAGAGTCTGACCTCAACTCTCATCCCTCTGTGTTGTGATTGTCTCTTTGCTGATGAGGTGAGATGTTCTCACTCCCTGCTGAAACCATGCCCCTCCGCCCAGGGTTAGTGAAGTAGAAACTCACAGAAAAATTAAAGCTTGTTTTTCAGAGGACTATTTTTCCCTAATCAACTACTGTGTCTCTTCAAACCCAACTAACAGATCCACTAGCTTTCATTGCAGTAGTTTGGACTCAAGTCAACTGATGTAGTTCTAGCCTATGAACAAGCACGGCCCTGCATTCCTTACCAGAGATACTGAGTCCAAGACCCCATCCAGTTTATAGTGGCTCCTGGAGTATATTCATAGCCCCTTCTCCTTGTCCTAAGATGACTTCCTGAGGTCAGGTACTGAATTTCGCCTCATTTTGATGTTAGGTCTCTACCCTAAACTGAACACGGGATGTATGTCACATATATGTTTGTTCAAGGTGCGTGCATTATCCTTCTTCATGAGAAGTTATGTTTCCTTCACTTTTCATCAATATGTATGTAATCTCAACCTCCACGACTAGAAAACACTTGTTCTTGTCCCCTTTGAGGTGGCAGACTTGAGGCTTGCCCTCCTGTCTCCTCCTTTGGCTGCCTCTTGAATAAATTCCTTCCTTGCTGCCTCGCTGTTATCTCAGTGATTGGCTTTGCTGAGCACTGGGCAGACAGAACTGGGTTCGGTTAGGATGCCAGAGCACCTCTTTCTTTTCCCATTCCCACCTTCCCACCACCCCGCCCCATGCATCCTCCAACTAATGGGAAAGTAATTGCTAATCTGATATACTTGAGAGGTTGATTAGGCCACATTTCATTAATGAGTAAGGTTACCATGGTCAGTCAAGACCCTTCTTCATGTAATATTCTAGTCCAGGGATTCTCAACCCCAGTTGCACATCGGAACCACTGTGCTCACCAGACATCCCTGATTCTGATGTGAGGCTACATTTGAGAATGGTTGGAAAGGAGAGCTGAGCCATCCCTCTCACCCCACCCCACCTGAGGCTGTGAGTTCTGCTATGCAGCCGTAAAAAAGAAGCTTCAGGAATCAGTAGATTTAAGTAGAGCTCCGGGTGACTTTGACTTACTGCATCTCCTGTACCACAGACCCACCATCTGTGAAAATAAGAGGTTTCCTCAAGAGTTTAGCTTTTAACATTCTGGAAGTCATGGGCACCTTTGAAATTCTCATTGAAAACTCTGGACATCTCGCCAGGAAAATGACATTGTCCCAAACTCATATATCTGCATATGGGTTCTGGGGTGCTTGGACTCCCTAAAATGCTGGCCTAAAAGACATTATTGTGGCTTTCAGGTCCATAATCTTATACTCTTCATCCCCTGCTAGGGGCGAGCCCTGGGCCAGCCCAACCTCACTCCTTTTCCACAATGATTCAAAACACACGTTTATCACATCACATGCCCTCCTTAATGCCCGTCACCCAGTTACCCCATCCCCCGCCCCAGCAACCCTCAGTTTGTTTCCTATAGTTAAGAGTCCCTCATGGTTTGTCTCCCTCTCTGATGACTCCCCTTCCTTCCCCTCTGATCCTCTGCATTGTTTCTTATATTCCACCTGTAAGTGAAACCATATGGTAATTGTCTTTCTCTGATTTACTTATTTTGCTCAGCATAATACCCACCAGTTTCATCCACATAGATGTAAAAGTAAAGTATTCATCCTTTCTGATGGCTGAGTAATACTTCCTTATATATATGTACCACATCTTTATCCATTCACCTGTCGATGGACATCTTGGCTCTTTCCACAGACTGGCTATTTTGAATGTTGCTGCTATGAACATTGGGATACAGGTACCCCTTCTTTTCATTACATCTGTATCTTTAGGTTAAATACCCAGTAATGTGATTGCTGGGTCATAGGGTAGCTCTATTTTCAACTTTTTGAGGAACCTCCATGCTGTTTTCCAGAGTGACTGCACCAGTTTGCATTCCCACCAACAGTGGAGGAGGGTTCCCCTCTCTCCGCATCTTCACCAGCATCTGTCATTTCCTGACTTGTTAATTTTAGCCATTCTGACTGGTGTGAGGTGGTATCTCACTGTGGTTTTGATTTGGATTTCCCTGATGCAAATGATATAAAGCATTTTTTCATGTGTCTGTTGGCCATTTGCTGGCTAGTTGAATTTAAATTAAAAAAAAAAAAAGTTTACAGACTCAGCTGATCTAACAAATAGACACCAAATACAATGTTTAAACTAGGGGGGAGAAAAAAGAACACCAAAGCCACACATGCTGTATCTTTCAACACCAGCATCAGCAGGACGCCCACCCCAAGAGCTGTTTGTAGCTTCTGATGACAGCAGAGGGAACCGCAGAGCCAATTTTTGGTCAAGTACTGAGACCTACTAGGCGCCAGGCTCAGGGGCTGGTGGTGAGGGAAACAAAACAGAATCCCCGCCCTCATCCCTGATGGGGGATTTGCATGAGGACAAGTGCTCACTGAGTGGAATTCCTCACTCTACTTAAAAATATGTCTCTGTCTCTTTCTCTAATGGCTAAAAAATTGGCATGGTTGGCTTTTTACAAGAAAATACAGTATTTTCCTTAAAACTGGACAGAGTGACTCTACCATTGGCCCACACACTTGAGGGTCCTGCTCTGCCCCTCCTCTGCCTCTGCCCACCTACACAGAGTGAGGAGTCCATGAGGCTAAGAACCTACATTCACTCAGAGGCTTCATGCTGCCCTCCCAACCCAGGCACTTGTCACCGGTGACCCACATTCCCTACCGCAATGTCCCAGAGCCCATTCCCAGAGCCCTGCATTTTCTCCTCCAGACCTGTCCACCCTAAGCAAGACCACATGGTGGGCGGCCCCACGGCAGCTGTTTGCTGGGGTGTGGAAGGAGTTAGCATGCGCAGGCTGGCATGTCCATGGGAGTGCGTGAGGTCCCTCACAGAGATCCAGAGATGCTGAGAGAGGTGGGGTGAGCCACATACTTGGGGGTGGGAGCTGCCCTTCTCCAGGCCATTACCTGGCGGTTCTAAGTTTGGAGACAACGGAGAATTCTAAATTCTAACCTGCGTTCCAGGCCGTATAAAGGTAGATTTCTCAGAGCAGGAAATAGAACATATTGTAGTTAATAGTCTCTTAGCCTGATTTATTACTTTTAAATATTTATATAAATGGTGTTGGGGCCTCCATATGTAGCCTTATTCGAGGCCCCTCCAACATTAGGGGAAAGTCTGATGGAACACGTCTGAGGTATGAACTCACCCAAGCGGCTTTGGTTTCTCATGGCTTTCTTTCACCACTCCCTTATAATAATGATGGCAATAGCAGCTAACCTTTTAAAAAATTAAATTGTTAAGCTAATATTACACAGCTTTGGAAGTATTCCATTTGCTATTTTTTACTGAAGTGTCAACTCTGCTTCAATAAAAAAATAAAATAAAATTCTTATTGAAACATAACATACTTCCAAGTTTTATTGAAGTGTAACAAACATACACAAAAGTGTGCCATCATAGGGTAAACACATCCTTCTAACAAGAAACTGATCAAGACACAGAACACTAATAGCAGCGATGGCCACAGTCACCAAAATGTGGAAAGAACCAAGATGCCCTTCAACAGATGAATGGATAAGGAAGATGTGGTCCATATACGCTATGGAGTATTATGCCTCCATCAGAAAGGATGAATACCCAACTTTTGTGTCAACATGGGCGGGACTAGAAGAGATTATGCTGAGTGAAATAAGTCAAGCAGAGAGAGTCAATTATCATATGGTTTCACTTATTTGTGGAGCATAAGAAATAACATGGAGGACAAGGGGAGATGGAGAGGAGAAGGGAGTTGAGGGAAATTGGAAGGGGAGATGAACCATGAGAGACTATGGACTCTGAAAAACAATCTGAGGGTTTTGAAGGGGTGGAGGGTGGAAGGGTGAGGGAACCAGGTGGTGGGTATTAAGGAGGGCACGGATCGCATGGAGCACTGGGTGTGGTGCATAAACAATGAATTCTGTTACACTGAAAAGAAATTAAATTTTTAAAAAAGACACAGAACACTAGCAACTTCTATGTCCTCTTCCAATGACTACTCTCTCCCTCCTTCCCAAAGGTAACCAATATCCTGCCTTTTGCCTTTTATTGAATTTTATATAAATGGAATCATATGTATTCTTTTATGTCTGGCTTTTTTCCCTCGATATTATCTTGATGATATTCAAACATGTTACTGCATGTAGGACTAGATCATTCATTTTCATTGTTCTCTAGAGTTCCAATGAATGAATATACACCCCCGTGTGCTCATCCTATTGTGGATGGACATCTGGATTGTTTTCACTCAGAAGTGCTAAGAATAATGCTGCTCTGACCATTCTTGTTCGTGTCTTTTGGTTTCCATGTAGACTCATCTGTGCTGAGTATGTACTCCTAGGAGTGGGGTTGCAGGGTCTTAGGGTATGTACAGATTCAGGTTTACTAGATATGGCAAAAAGTTTTCCCAAGAAATTGTATCAATTTCCATCCTTATCTACAATGTATGAGAGTTCTGATTGCTCCATATTCTTGCCAATTACTTGATATAATTAGGTTTTTTTGTTTTAGGCATTTTGGTGGTTATATAGGGATATTTTGTTGTGGTCTTCATTTGCATTTCCTCTGTGAATATTATTGTTAATATTATTAATAAATATGTAATAATGATGATTTTGTATATTCAGTAGCTACTTGGATATCCTCTTCTTTTGTAAAGTGTCAGTTTAAAAAATTGGGTTCCGTGCCTTTTACTTTTTGATCTGTAGTTCCTTATGTATTCCCAGACAACAAGTACATTGTTGGTTGTATCTAATACAAGTATCGTTTCCTATTCTTTGGCTCTCTTAATGGTGTCTTTTTAAATTATTTTTTATTTTTTTCAAATTTTATTTATTTATTTGACAGAGAGAGAGAGAGATCACAAGCAGGCAGAGAGGCAGGCAGAGAGAGAGGGGGATCCAAGCTTCCCGCCAAGCAGAGAGCTGAATGCGGGGCTCGATCCCACGACCCTGAGATCATGACCTGGGCCAAAGGCAGAGGCTTAACCCACTGAGCCACCCAGGTGCCCCAATGGTATCTTTAGATAAATAAAAATTGTTTATTTCAAAATAGTTCAATTTATTAATCTTTTCCTTCATGGTTAGTGCCTTTTGTGCACTGTTCAAAAAACCTGTGCCCGTAAAGACTATTAAGATCTAAAAGCTTTGTTTTAGCTTCTGTATTGAGATCTATAACCCACCTGTAATTGATTTTTGTGTGAAGTGGAAGCCCAAGATTTTTCATATGCAGAACTCCTTGACAGAGCTTGGCCATTTATTAAAAAGCCCTTCCTCTCCCCACTGCTCTGCAATGCCACCTTTACCATAAATCAAACACCCACACAAGTGTGGATGTGTTTCTGGATCATTTTTTTCCTCTTTCATTAGTTCATTTGTCTATCCCTGTCCCAATTACCATGCTGTCTTAGTTACTGTAGCTTTAAAATAAGCCTGGTTATATCAATGTCGTTCTTCTTCAAGATTATTATCTTGACCATGGTGAACACTTTACATTTCCACATAAATTCAGAGTCAGCTTGTCAAATTCCAGAAAGAAAAAAGTACACCCTTCTGAGGTTTTGATTGAGATTGCATTGACCCTGTTGATTGATTTTCAGAGAACTGGCATCTTTATAAGAATGAGCCTACAGGGATGCCTGGATGGCTCAGTCGGTTAAACATCTGCCTTTTACGCAGGTCATGATCTCAGGGTCCTGGGATCAAGCCCCATATCTGGCTCTCTGCTCAGTGGGGAGTCTTCTCCCTCTCCCTCTTCCCCTTCTCCTACTTGTGGTCTCTCTCTCATTCTCTGTCTCTCAAATAAATGGATAATGTCTTAAAAAATGAGCTATTGGAGCATTGTTTACTCTCTTTCAGTAATAATTTGTACTTTATAGCAGAGAGGTCTTGTACTTCTTCCCTTACTTTATCCTTAGTATTGGCTATATTTTGTTTCCATTGTAAATAGAATTTTAAACAGTCATTTTTATCTGTAGTACAGTATATAGAAATATAATTTATATTATACTTAGGTTATGTTATATTTATTACATTCAGTGAACTTGCTAAATTCATTTGTTAATTCTAGGAGGTTATCTGTAGATTCTTTCAGACTTCCTATGTTCATAATCTTGCCATCTATGAATATGACAGTTTCTTTCTTTCCAATCCTTACATTTTTATGTATGTTTTTTCTTTTCTTTATTTTATACATTTGTTTTTTTCTCTTTTACTAGACTTGTAGGAGGTGTTGAATAAGAGCGGTGAGAGGGAACATCCTTGTTTCATTCTTGATCTCAGGGGCAAAGCTTTCAATAATTCATCATTAAGTATGATGTTTGTGGAGAGGTTTTTTTATTATGGATATCTTTATCAGATTCGGGATGTTAACTTTCATGATATGTGTTCCCAGTTATTTACTCATGTGGCAAATGAATGTGGCAGAATCCATACCTTTGCTATTGTCTCAAGTAGAACAGAGTGCATTTCCACCGCTCTTGGACTTGGGGTTGACCATGTGATGTGCTTGGGTTGGCCACATGGGGTGCCTTGACAAATGGGTTGTTAGTGGATGTGTCATGGTCAGAGGCTTGAGAAGGCCTTGGGCTGTGAGCTTGCATTCCTGTACTTCTGCCATCACCATGAGAAGAGCATACCTGGGTAGCCTGAGCTATAGAAGGTGACAAGAGGAGCAGAGACATCCCAGACAATGCATGGACCCATAATTTCAACTATAGCTGCTCCACTCAAACCGCAGAGGTATGAACAAGAAATAAGTGCTTTATGTTTTATATCACTAGTATTTTATGGTTAGTGGTTATTGAACAGTAGTTGGTAAAACATCTTCTAACCCTACTTTGTTAAGAGTTTTTAATGTGAATAGTGTGCAGAAGCAAATTCCTAGTTCAGCTAATGAGGCTTCATCTTCAGGATGCCTCACTTCCAATGACCCTCTTCAAGGCTCTGGGAGAAGCCCTAACAATGCATTTACATGAACAGATACTATAGTCAAGTAAGATCAGTGTGCTTTTCCATCCTAGCTTACTCTGATTATATGTCAGGTAGCTTGTATGTGGCCATGAGCATCTTGGGGGGATCTAATGAAAGTAACTGAATTGGGGATATGTTTAGCTTCATTCTTGGTGGGTTATACTTATGTAGTTTTCAGTCATGTCTCTGAAGAGTTAAGTTACTGCCTTCTTTCTTATTGTAGGAATGACTTTCACAAACACTCCTATTAATTAATGAGTGTCACCAAAATTCAAAGGCTACTTACAGATAGCCACTACGCAAGAAAAGTTTATAGGCTTTGAAATGTTAGAGTTCATGTACAAAAGAAATTTGATAGATTTCCCCTAAATTGACAACAATCCTAAATGTTTGCATTTCACTTCCAATAACAAGTGGCAAAGATAAAATATATTTTTCCAAGGTATTTCTAAATAGTTAATAAAAATTTTAAAATTTTATTAATATATTTCTAAATATTTAATAAAATTTTTAAAAATCATGCTAGAAAAAAGACCAAATTATCTTTTCATTCTGTCTATAGAAATTATTGCAAAAAATTATTGTCAGAAAAAATAGTGACTAAAGATTTATTCAGCCAAAAAATGTAAGGAAAAATATTATTGAGTTAGGACAGACAAGTAATAAAAGTAATTTGTTATTATTTCGGGTTTTAGGATCCTGTGGAATTTATCAGCTTTATACAATTTGTAACTTACTAGGATTTCTTATACTGAATTCACTGTTGTGCCTTTTGTATTCTGCATTGGTAATTGTGCATAATTTTAATGAATATATTAGAAATTGGGGACGACTGGCTGACCTAGTCGGTAGAGCACTGTGACTCTTAATCTTGGGTTCATGAGCTCAAGCCCCATGTTGGGCATGGAGTCTACTTAAGAAAAAAAGAAAAAAGTAAATGTATTAATTTCATGTCTCTCAGACCCTCTATATACTTCTGGTTGTTTTAGCAAAGACTCCCTCCGTATCCGTTTGATGCTCCTATGACTTTTCCCCCTTTGTTCTGTGAATATAGCAAATTACACTGATTACTTTTCTAATGTTATATCTAACATTCGCTCCTGAAGTATATCTAACTTGGAAGCAACATCTTATCTTTTTACGATGTGGCTGGATTTGATTTGCTAATGGTCACTCTGGAATCTTTAGGTGGGCCTAATGCCTTACATTAAATTCACATTTTACTTGAACTAATCTGGATGGGTTACTGTCACTTGGACTCGAATGACTTCTGACCAGGCTCTCCCGACAAGCCACCTTTTCCTCCAAAATGCTTCATTAGAGTAAAATGCAATATTATCTTTTACCCCAGATAGATATTGCTTTTCTTCCCAGAGCTTCTGATTGGTTAACTTCCCCCATGATTCCATTTATTTCCTTGTTTTTAAAAAGACACTCACTGGACAACTCCCTCACACCCGTGGCTCCAGGAAACCTACCTGGAGAAGGACACATTCTGGCTCCAAGTAGGCAGCCTCAGTGAAAGAACGAAGTCCTCTAGCAAGGTCAGAATTCCACCCGGCTTGTGTTCTGAGGCCCAAAGCACAGCTTGAGCTGTGAGGTAATTGAGCCAGCTGCTGAGACACAGCAGCCACATCCCCCAACTCATTAATCTGCCCCCCTCAGCTAGGAAAGAGACCCATGGCTTCCATTTCAGCAGCGTGAGGGAGTACACCATTTTCACGCATCATTCCATAAAATCCCCTCTTGGAGCACTTACCTAAAAAAAATAAAAATAAAAATACTCAAGGAATAAGTCTCTGTAGCCACACCTAGGTTTTTATTTAGCAAATCTCACCTCACAAAATGTATCCAGCTGTTTATTTTTCCCACTCTTGGCCAATCATGGTATCCAGTTGGGGGTTCTTTTGTTCCATTCTAGTAGTTCACCCAGCAATCTAGACTTCAGGAAAAGCCCATAGAAAGGTGTTCACCTAGGACGGCACTGGAGGCAAGAAGAAAAGTGTTGTTAGGGAGAATGACCTTCAACCATGTTAAAGGTCAACCATTCAGCCAGGTTGAACCTGGACCATTCAGCCAGGGTGCGAACAATTCCTCTTTGTCAGGACAGAACAAGGAAGAGGGTGACAGGTATTCATCTTGTCCAGTGGATCTGCTGTTCCCTGGTATTCAGAGAGCAAACTTGAGTTTCTCAGGAAAAAAGAAGTAAGAGGCCAGTAAGAACTTAGCAAAGACACCAAAAAGGATTTGGGCTGCTTGTCTCAGGATTCCAACAGAAATTCTCCCAACTCCTGTCCTAGTATGATGATGGGGATGATGATGATAGTTCATTTGATTGGCTGTTGTGTGTCAGATGGGTTGTACACATTATCTCTAAGCAATCTGAAAGGCAGGTCTTTTTCTTCTAATTTTACTGATGAGAAACAAGAGGTTAGAAAAGTTACATAATTGGCCCGCAATTACTCTGTAAGGGGCAAAGCTGTGATTCTAACCTAAAGCCCATGCTCTTTTCAAAATACCACCCTATCTTCTAACTTCACTTCATTGTCACACCAAAATGGTAATGGATATTGTTAAGATAAGATTGAATCTGCTTTATAACAGAGAAACTATTCTCCCACAGAGAAACAAAATAAATACTGTCAGACTATTAACCATATGACAAGTTATTAAGTGGGAAATTCTCTGCTTCCTGGAATTGACAACTAAGAGAGAAGAAGGTTCCAAATACCCAACTTTCCAAATAGAGCCATAAGCAACTGGGCCATCTATCTACCTGGTACTTCATAAAAGCAGTAGAAGGACTAGCTCTGTATCAGGAGAAGAGAGGTGTGGGGGTTCTAGGTAGTTACATGCCCAGTGGATTCTATTGCATTTGGGGTCAGAGCCTTTATCTTCCATAGTGGATGAGAGGAGTGCTTCCCCATTTCATAGCATAGCAGTTCCCATAATTTTTAGTCTCAGGATCCCTTTAAATTCTTTTTTTTTTAATCTTTTTTTTATTAAATTAATTTATTTATTTTCAGAAAAACAGTATTCATTATTTTTTCACCACACCCAGTGCTCCATGCAATCCATGCCCTCTCTAATACCCACCACCTGGTACCCCAACCTCCCACCCCCTGCCACTTAAAACCCCTCAGATTGTTTTTCAGAGTCCATAGTCTCTCATGATTCACCTCCCCTTCCAATTTACCCCAACTCCCTTCTCCTCTCTAACATCCCTTGTCCCTTTAAATTCTTAAAAAATTATTGATAACTCTGAAGAGCTTATGCTTATGTGAGTTCTATCTATGAATATCCACAGTATCAGAAATAAAAACTATAAATTTTTGTTATTTCCCTACTAATTCATTAAAAAAAAATAAACCCATTACATGTTAGCATAAATAAAATGTTAATGAAAAATACATTTTCCAAAAATAAAAAAATTAATGAGAATAGTAACAGTGTTCTACACTTTTGAAAATTTCTTTAATGTACAATTTAATAGGAGGCAGCTAGGTCTAAGCTCAGGTCTGCTTCTGTATCCTATCTGTTGAATTAAGTTGCTTTGATCAAAGAACATGAAGAAAATCTGGCCTCACACAATTATGCAGTTGGAAAAAAAAGGACTATTCTAATAGCCTTTCACATAACTGGGAATATTCTTTGATATTACACCAAATCTCAACAAGTGGTCATTTATTCCTTTTTTTTTTAACAAGTGGTAATTTCTTAAGGATTATTTGCAATATGGAATCTGAAACCAAGTCAGCCTTTAAAAAAAATTATTTTGTACTTTGTTATATTAAAATCCATTAGTCTATCTTGTACTCAGAACAGATCTTTTAGTCATTTCTTATAATATCATTCCTTTATTGGCCATTTAGAAATATTAGTTCACTGAGTTAAGCAGATATTTCAAATCAACCTACTCTATCATACTAGTCAAAAATCACATTTGTTATCACCACCCACAATGCCATTAGAAAAGTCTTTAAATATAAGAAACTACCAAACTCATAGTTTCAGGTGTAAGTCTTGCATAATTCCAATTTTTGCTTGAAAACTCAAATTTTGTCACTGGCAATAAATCCTGTCAGCAATTTTTCCTGGAAGTAACTGGCTCTCCTGGTACATTTTCAAGAGCTGCCAGCTACCCAAGTCAGGATAACAATTGTCTGTACATCAGTCTTTTTTTTTTTTTTTTTTAAAGATTTCTTTCTTTATTTTAGAGAGAGAGTGAACACAAGGGGAAGGGCAGAGGGAGAAGGGGAGAGAATCTCAAGCAGACTTGGTGCTGAGCCTTGAGTCCCATGTGGGGCTCAATATTATGACCCTGAGATCACGACTTGAGCAAAAACCAAGAGTCAGATACTTAACCAACTGCGCCAATTGGGGGCCCCACCAGTCAATCTTTTAAGTAAAAATGGTGTTCCATGAAAGAAGGAGCTAATTCAACTCATGACTCAGTTGCTGAAGTGTTATTTTCTGAAGACAACCGTCATAGTTCAGCAGGCAACACATGGACTTTGTGTGTACTTCCCACTTTGGTGCCCAGAATATTATTATAAAGATATATATCAAGGGTAGAGGTTTACTCAATTTAATCATTTTTACTGCTTCATCAAGACACTCTTAAGTGACACTAGAACTTGTTTCTATTGGAGTGTATGCGATGGTGAAGGGCCCAATGACCGCTAGTACATTCTCACACATTCAGGAACCACCAGCATTTCTACCCACCAATTATTTTTGCACCATCAGTGCCAATGTCAACACAGTGAAAAAGGTAAATAACATTTTGTTGTGAAAATAATTTTGACCTTGTGGCTTCCTTGAAAAGGTCTTAAAGACCCCAGGAGTTTACAAGCCACACTATAAGAACTACTGTCTTAGCCAACTGGGAGGAGATCAAACTACCAGAAAGGGGGTTGCTTACAAGAGAAGACTGATCCTCTCTCTAGATGTCTGCAGCATTGTAGCCACTATACCTACCTTGATGGGATTCTAGGGCAAACCTGACATGTGTCCCCTGGAATCTGGGGGGAGCCACAGCATAGGACTGTGCATTTTTGTCTTGCATTAGGATGCCTGGTGGAGGGGGTGACTAGGGCTGAGGAGCAGTGAGAAAGGGGAACTTTCTGGTAACTGGTCCACTCCAAGAGGGTGCCTTTTTTTAAAAAAAGATTTTATTTTTTTATTTTGAGAGACAGAGACTGAGCAAGAGAGAGTATGAGAGTGAGAGGAGCAGGGGGAGGGGCAGAGGGAGAACCAGACCTCAAAGAGGGTGCCTTTTTAGGGTCTGCACAAGGCAGACTGTGTATTCAGTGGCAGCTCTGGGTGGGAGAATGCATGTACCCAGGGGCTTCTCACCTGGACATTTTGAAGTGGGGAGGCTGGCTGGGGTAGTCTTGACAAGAGGGAGAAAAGGCTCATGGATAATGTCCTTAGGAAGAAAATGATGCATCATCTGCCCCAGCCCAGCTCCCTGTGGCCATCTGAGAGTGTCAAAGAGGAAGTCAGAGATTCCCAGGGCTCCAGGTCAGGCAGCAGGGGGTCCGAGGAAGGGGCAGAAGATGTGGATGGCCCAAGGGTGCCAAGAGAAGGGATGCCCCACAAAGTGAGGAGCCAAAATCAGGGGATTAGAGGGTCTAGATGAAGCTCAGGATGGCCCCTGGCTAAGTGTACAAAGAGTACCTCATCAAACAGAGGAGAGTAAGGGCATCTTCCCGCCCCCACCAGCTCTTCTCTTTTCCCTGATTCTCAATATCCTACAGAAAAGAGTTCCAGAGAAGAGGTGGGGAGGAGTGAACTAGACGCTGCTCAAGTCCTCCTCCTTTTTTCCCCCAACAAACTCCACAATTCCCACAGTGCAAAGAAAAAGGAAAAGCAGCAGCTCGCTGTCCTCTGTCTGGGAAGGGGCAGCCAGAGAGTTAGAAATGGACATTTAGAACAAGAGTTTTAAAATGGACTGAACAGAATTTCAATCATCCAATATGTCAAGCAAACTATTGGATCAGCTCATGCACCCGATGAGGGATCTACTACCCAGTAGGGAAGAAAGATTTAACACAGTATAGCTGAGGACAGTGAACAGAATAAATAAAATTGTTATGTGCTTATTTCCTGAAAGAGCTGAAACTCCTCAAACCAGTCACATTTAAACAAAGAAAACTGTCTAGAAGGAACAATGACTATGATTCCTTTCAACCACACCCTTAATGAACCCATGCAAATAAAAACAAATGTTTCTTGCTCTGCCTGCCATTGGCTGAAAGGGCCCCATGGCTTAGTGAAGGGAATAACTAGTTAAAATGAAAAGACACAGCTTCTGCCCTCCCTGCACCCTTTTTCCATTGTCACTGTACAGATTCCATCTCTTCTGGTGCCAGTGGACCGTCAATCACATTGCCTTGCTTTTCCTCTGACTATGGAAGTGGACATGTGATTCAGGCTTGGCCAACAGTAACACCCTATTTTGTTACAACTGTTGGTATAATGGAGTGGGGGGGGGAAGACACAGTACCAAAACAGGCTAATCAGGGCCCCTCCAAGTAATTTGATCTATGGTAACTAAGAGAGGCAGTAGCTCTCTGTTTTTTCTAGAAGAACAGAGCTCAAAAGATGGTGGGGCTTACTGCCAATACAGGCCATCTTTAGTGGATGGAACCTACGGAAGAATGAAGAGTTGAGAAGCAAACAGAGCTGAGGAGTAGAGAGGCAAAGACAAAATGCTGCGGCCCCTGGCCAGCTGTACCTAGACTGAATTCCACCCCTGGGACGTCCAAGCTTGAGTCCTATTTGCTCTCTTTGATTAAGCTAGGCCAACATGAGGTTTTATTGTCTCATATGACCAGAGTGGGTATTGTGGAGGGCATGTATTTCATGGAGCACTGGGTGTGGTGCATACACAGTGAATTCTGGAACACTGGAAAGAAATTAGGTAAAATAAAATGAAAAAAAAAAAGTGCACTGGATTCTAGATTTGGCTATTTTACTTCCTAACATTTAAGCCTGGGAAAATTATTAAACAGTCTCTTCGTTCTTTCATTTATTCATTCATTCAGTCATTCAAGTGCAAGATCCTGAACTTGGCACCCAAGGAAGAAAGGTGGGACTATTTGATCTTTGTCTTTAAGGACCTCACAGTCTTCTGGGGAGACAAAAATGGGGGGGAAAGTAACTACAAAAATAATGAAAAAACTGTTTTAAAATTCAAGGGGTGTATAGAGAAAGCACATAAGTCTGTCTGGAAACATCAAGCAACGCTTTGAGCTTGAGAGTTACTGCTAGAGACAAGGGCATTCCAGATGGAGAAGAGCATCCACAAAGGCACGAAGGCAGGAGTTGGACGACTCTAGCGTAGTGTGTGAGGCGGGGAGTGGGCCCATAAGGCAGGTGGACAGGGCCAGATCATGAACTATGTTATGCAATTTCAGTCTTGGTTCCAAAAGTCATGGTGAGGGGTGCCTGGGTGGCTCCGTTGTTAAGTGTCTGCCTTCAGCTCAGGTCATGATCTCCGGGTCCTGGGATCAAGCCCTGCATCAGGCTCCCTCCTCAGTGGTGAGCCTGCTTTTCCCTCTCACACTCCCCCTGCTTATGTTCCCTCTCTTGCTGTCTTTCTCTGTCAAATAAATAAATAAAATCTTAAAAAAAAAAAAAAAAAGTCATAGTGAGCCACTGAAGGATTTTCAGTATGAGAGATGGACAGGGCTTGAAGGATTAAAAAATCCAACCAAAAAATAACAAAAACAATTCCAGATAATTGAAAGAAGGTAAGGGGTGCCTGAGTGGCTCTGTAGTTAAGTATCTGCCTTCGGCTCAGGTCATGATTTCAAGGTCCTGGGATTGAGCCCTGCACCCTGTTCCCTGCTTAGCAGGAAGTCTGCTTCTCTCTCTGCCACTGCCTCTGTTTGTGTTCCCTCTCTCACTGTGTCTCTCTGTCTGTCAAACAAACAAGCAAATAAATAAATAAAGAGGGCAAAATGGGAGACAAAGAGATGAAGTGCTGGGTGGGAGGTGTGGAGGAGGTGGTTGTTGAGGTCATCCATGTGTAAGATGGTGAGTGATTGGGCTAAGGTAGTAGATAAAACACCTGAATAGCCAGTTCATGGTGGCTCTTTGGATGTGGGGTAGCTGGGTGAAGATAGTATATTACCTTCTCGGCTTTGGATGAGAATAGTGCTTGCATCGCTGAGATTCCCAGCATTATGGAGTCCTGGATCCCTTTGGCGAACTGTTTGAAATCTATATACTCTCTTCCCAGAAATATTAACATAGCATAATAATGATAGCTAACATTTTCTAAACACTTCCTGTGTTCTGGTCACTGATCTAGAAACTTTTGTTTATATAATCATCACAACAAACCTAGGCTGGTACTAACTTGGGTTCATTAACCTGCCCAAGTCACGTAGGAAGCAGCAAGGTCAGAATCTGAAGCCAGGTCATCTGACGTAAACTCAGTGATTTAATGGCTAGGCTTCAGTGTTCTTCATATGAGGGTGCCTATGGCGTGCCTACAATTCAGGAGGGTCACAGACTCCTCCACCCAAAGCTCATATGCCATCACTTAAATGTCCTCAGATCTAGTAGAGCTAAGAATGCCTGCTGTATATGAAAGCTTTTGGTAAATTCTATGGAGGAAGATCAATGTCAAGGGTTCTCACTATTGACCTTGTGTTGCCTCTAACCCACCTCACACCTCACTGTGGCCAGAAGAGGCCAGCTTTATGTCCTAACCCACTATTACTATGGCCCTATCTAAGGAGAATTCAAAAAATTTTTTTCTGAGTAGATTCCTCTGAGACGTTAATATGAATATACTATCCAACTGCTTCTGTGTTATGAGTAGGTCTGTGATTTATATATAAAATACAGGTAAGCTTTTTTTTTCAGTCCTCCCTCTACCAGGAATTAACTTTTACCTGTTGAGTCATACTGTTCCCACTGAGAATATACACCCCAGCCCTAACCACCCACCAGTTAGAGCTGTGTCCTGGTATTCAAACCTTGTGTTCATATATTTGTGCCCTCTCTTGAGGGTAGGCTGACTTTTTTTCCCCTATCATTTAAAAAAAATTGTTGTAAACTACACTTAACATAAAATTGATCATTTTAAGTATATAGCTCAATGGCATTAAGTATGTTCACACTGTGGGTTGCCTGGGTGGCTCAGTAGGTTAAGTGTCTGCCTTCAGCTCAGGTCACAATCCTGGGATTGAGCCCCATGTCAGGCTCCTGCTCAGCGGGGAGCCTGCTTCTCCCTTTCCCTTTACTTGCTGGTCCCCTGTTTATGCTCACACTCTCTCAAATAAATAAATAAATAAATGTGTGTGTGTGTGTGTGTATATATATTCACATTGTTGTGCAACCATCAGCACTATTTCCAGAACTTTTTCATCTTCTAAAAATGAAACTCTGTGCCCATTAAAAACTAACTCCCCATTCCATGAATTTGATTATTCCAAATATTTCATATAAATGGAATCATACAATATTCTTTTGTTACTGGTTTATTTCATTTAACATAATCAAGGTTCGTTCATGTTATAACAGAGATCGAATTTCATTCCTTTTTAAGGCTCAGTAATAGTCCATTGTATGTATAGACCACATTTTGCTTATCTGTTCATCCATCAGTAGTTGTTTGCACATTTTGGCTGTTGCGAATAATGTGGCTATGAACCTAGATGTATAAATATATGTTTGAGTCCTTGCTTTCAATTCTTTTGCGTATATGCCCAAAAGTGGAGTTGCTGGATCATATGGTGATTCTGTTCTTAATTTTTTGAGAACCCCCATACTGTTTTCTACAGTGGTTGCACCAGCTTATATTTCCACCAGCAGTTCATGATTTCTCCTCTGCTAACTTACTGGTTTGCTTCCAACAGAGAGAATAATGCAGAAGTGATGGGTTGTCACTTCCAATGTTAGGTTATAAAAAGGCTTGTTTTGGGTACTTTCTTGGTTTGCTGGCTCTAAGGAGGACAACAGTGTTGTGAGTTTTCCTATGGAGAGGCCCACATGCCAAGGAACTCATGTGTCTACCCAACAGCTGACAAGCCTGTGAGCCCTGCCAACAGCCACATGTGTGTGCCTGAAGTAGACCATGTCCCCATGGAGCCTTGAAATAATCACCTTCCTGGAAGACAAACTTGACCACAGCCCTGGGAAAGAACTTGAACCAGAGAGACCGAATAAGGCCAGGTGCAGATTCCTGACCCACAACACATGGAGGCAATAAGGATTGTTTTCTTAAGCTGCTAAGTTTGGGGAGTAATTTGTTAGGGAGAGATGGATAATGAGTACAGTGGGGCCAGATACAGGTTTATGAAGAAAGAAAGAAAAAGAAAGAAAGAAAAAAAGAAAGGAAGAAAGAAAGAAAGGAAGAAAGAAAGAAAGAAAGAGAAAGAAAGAAAGAAAGAAAGAAAGAAAGAAAGAAAGAAAGAAAGAAAGAAAGAAAGAAAGAAAGGGAAAGAAAACAGGTTCATGCTGTTGGTAGGGGTCCTGCAGAGGGAAAAGCGCAGGAGAGAGAAGAGAAGCCAGCTGAAGTGATATCATTTGGTAGCAGGAATGCAGTCCTGTGAACGAGAGGAGGGATTGCCTTCAGAGAGAGGTGGAAGCTCATCTACACTGTGAGAGATGAATTCACTGGAGAAATACCACATGAAGTCAGTGATCATGAATTTTAAGTGAAACCAGCAAGAAGTTTGTGTGATGTTTCTCCAGCCATGTTTTGCCACTCAGATTTGGACATGGAGTCAGTGGTGCTGGATTTAACCAGGACTTGTTTTTTGTTTTTGTTTTTGACAAGAGAAGTTGACATAGCTAGAGGGGACAAGAGCATCAGAGATATTTGTGAGGCAGTGTATAATATATACTATAAAGGTTGTAATATATATAATAGTATGTAATATATATGTATAGCATATATATACACATATATATATATGTATATATATATGGTGTGGGTATGTGGTATATAATATATATACCACTATATATCTATTATAATACTATAATGGTTGGCCATGGATTGTCACATGGTAGGAGCAATAAACTGGAAAAACCAGTGGGGACTGGATTGTTGGGAGTTGGAATACTTCAGAAAAAGACTGTAGTGACTAGAGAGTAGACCCAAGAAATCAAGATTAGGGATCGAGGGCAGTTCTAGGATGTGGCTACGGGGGACAAGGACAGAGAGAGAGTGTGAAGAAGGTCTCTGAGGGAAGAAGTTCAAGGAACTGAACGCTGAATCTTTCAAAAATAACTATTTAAAAATCTAGAACAAAAATAGTCAAAAGGGGGAAGAAAAGCTTAATAATGGCTAACACTCCCTGCTCGATGCTATTCTAAGTGCTTTATGTACGTGAGGTCATTTAATCCTCACAACAGACTTGGAATGATAGGTACTGTTGTTATAGCATTCGTATTTTACAGATGAGGAAGCTGGCACAGGGAGGTTAAGTAACTTGCTCCTAAATCGCATTGCTGTGAGGTAGAACAGGTGGGATTTGAGCCTCCACAGTCTAGTCTGGAGTCCTCACTTGGCATCACCAAACTGTACTGCTTCTCCCTTTCTTCTCTTCCTCAGTTTCCTTTTCTCTAGACAGTTCTTAAGGCATCGGGTCAGTGCCACACAATTGGTCATGCAGCCATGTTGTCTTGAATTAATCACTGTGCTTGCTTGTGTGTTCCTCTTGTCCACAACTAATGGCTGAGATACCTGTGTAATTCTCACTGTACTCCTCCTCTGACCCCACATGCGCACACACCCATGCTCCTGTGCATGCGCACACACTTGCATATTCCTCTGACACAAAGCTGGATTCACAATCTAGGGCCTTCCTGGGGAAGGTGAACTAGGACAGAGATATGAAGGGGCTCTGCAGCCCTGTATTGGTTATGTGAACTTGGGCTAGTTCCTTTGTTCTCCTGAGCCTTGATTTCCCAGTTGTAAACTGGGAACTCCAATAGTCCCTTCCATGGGGAGCAGTTGTGAAGATGAGTGTGAGTCATCTACCCAAGCCATTGTCCAATAAAAGCTGTTGTTGTTGCTATTATTACCATTACCTCCTTCCTGCCCTATCGCTCTTCCCTTCCAGGCCATTGGCTTTCTGGTAATTTCTTGCTCCTGTCAAGCTCTGTCCTGCCCAGACCTTTACACTTCTTGTGTCCTTTACCTGAAATATTTTTGTTCCACATTTTCATGGGTCATCATGAGATTTCCTGTGATTTTTATGAGATTCATTTTCCTTTGATTCAGGTCTTTGCTCAAATGTCACCTTGTCAAAGAGACCTTACCTGATTATCTTAACACACACACACACACACACACACACACACACACACACACACTTCACTCTTTAACATTTTATTATCTGTACATCACTATCTGAAATTATTATAATGTGTTAATTATTTATTGTTTATCCCCCTCCCTAGAATATAAACTCCAGATAGTCAAGAACTTTGTATTCCTTGTTCATGGCAATAATCCAGTGCTGGGTATAAGGAAACAGTAAATAAGTCTTTGCTGAATGAACATTGCATAAGAAGTAGCCACAACTGCTTATAATAAAGACCACCATAAACAGAGTGTTTGCTCTGTGCAAGGCATTGTGCTAAGTACTTGATGTGAATTGCTTCATTTAATCTTCACAAATAGCCTAAGAAATACTTATAATGGTACCCAGATTTACATAAGACACACATGAGGGGCAGAGCAGCTTAATGATGTGCTCAAGGTCTCACAATAGATAAATGGAAGAGGCTTCAAATCCACCATTCTGTAGGCAAAGCCTGCAGTCTTGACCACCATGCTTCTCAGGTAAAAGACTCTCCTGTCCTTCCTTGCCAGAACATTCGCTCTCATATTCCAACACAGCTGCTGATCTGGCACGGAGACAGGCTGCCTTCAGATCCACGAGGGAGTATCTTGGAAAAAACTCAACTCAGCTCCTTGGAAAGGAGCCCCAGCTGGGCTGGGAGAGCTAGGGCCTGTGAGGCCACTGCTGGCTCACAACCTGCCTGCTGATGTCTCCACATGTTGGTGAGGACCCTAAGGAGAAGCCACCAGGTACAGGAGTTGCTGATCCAAGGGTCTTAACAAGCTCCTATCCTTCATATCCTACATTTGCTGGCCCCCTACGTTCTAGCTGCATCAGAATACTCGGTATTTCCAGGAGAGGCCAAGCTGTGTCTCTACCCCTTGCCTCAGAATATTCTCCTCCCCATGCCTAGCATGTCCTTCCTGCCTCCTTGTCCTCCAGCAAACTCCTGCTCAACCTTTAAGACCCAGCCCAAGAGACACCCTCTCCATGAAGCTTTCTCTGATCTTCCCCAGGCAGTGCGGACTGCCCTTCCTCTGATTCTCGTCTTGTAGAGAGGAGGGATTAAACAGGTGGGCCTGGAGGGGGGTGAATTAGATTCACACATTTGCTTCTCTGCTGGTGATCTGCGTGACCTCAGAAAATTTTTTACACTCCCCAAAATGTGCTTTTCCCATCTGTAAAATGGGAACAATAGTAGTACCTACTTCATAGTTGGTGTGAAACTTAAATGAGATAACTCATGTAGAGTGCCTAGCACATGCCTGGTATGTCTGAACCTTCAATAAATATCAGGAGTTATCATTATTAATTCTATTTTAGAGGACCTACCAGTCTGTATTGAAACCTGTGTGTCTCTTCATCTCCCTCACTAGGCTGTAATCTTAAGGACGCTGCCTCATACTCCGAGCCTTGCCCTGGGCCTGGAACACACGATGTATTCCAAAAAGGTTTGTGGAATGAATCTGGCAACTTTTAAGAGGCATGCATTGAAGGATGGGAGAAGAGAGTTGTCTTTAGCCTTGAGAAGTGACTGGATCAACACTGATTTTTCTCTCTCATTTTTGTAGTTGTTAGCAGGACTGGGGTTGGCTTGTTAGGTTTTGTATAGTAAGGATGGCAGTGTCAGAAGGTAGCAAACAGACCAACCAACCTCTGCATCCTCTGTGCCTACCCTGAGCCGATAACCTCAGTTTCCCTCAACTTCCACCTACAGTGGGAAAATCTTATTGGAGGATGGTTGCCGCAGACGTCTCAAAAAACCCAAAACCCAGAAAAAGTTTTTGGCCCATCTTCACCGGGCTCATGTGCCCAGATTATTTCCTGAGGATTTCCTGAGGATGTGTGTAATCAGATTCTTGATTGCCCTGTGCTAGGGAGACAGGAACAATGTTCACCTACAGGCTCACTCTGGGGCTCAGGTTTCGTCTTGACTTCCTGTGCATTTGCTGGTCATGGCTTAACTGGTGATGAATGATCCCACGACTCAAACTGCCACATCACAATGGGGCTCCCTGGGCTTAGAAGGGGGACCCCTACTCCACACCCCTCTCCTCACCTCTCTCTCTACAAGGGGTCAGTGCCCTGACTGCAGTGGGGGCACCTCCTTCTTACCATTTCTTCCCCATTTCTCCTGCCTCTTCTTATGTTTACTTTTACTTGAAGAGAAATCCTACTTGAAGCCAAAGTGCTTTCAAGAGAACTTCTTATAAAAAATACTCTACATTAGCATAGTACATTAGAGTCTTTCTTTTCTTTAAAAAAATAATCTTCCCATTATAAAAGTAATGAATGCTCATTATAGAAAATGTGGAAAATGCAGGGACATTTTAAAAAGATATTTAAATCACCCATAATCTCAGAGCCCCAAGAAAACCACAAATAGCATTTTGGCACATTTCCTTCCAGACTGTTACACATGCTTATATATACATTGGTACATAATTAATGCCAGACTACATATTAAACAGAGATATATGCCATACACTTTGTATATATTTAGATCTCGTGTCTTTCCATGACATGTTCCCATCATTTCGTTTTCCCCTGGCTACCATCAAAAAAAGGAAAGCAGATGTTAGTGTCCTGGGATTCTGGATGCAGGAAAACTATGACCCAAAGAAATAAAGTCACTTTCTCAAGGTCACAAAGATTTCTGGCACAACTGGGATTGGAGCCCAGGTCTCTTGGATCATGGCCAAGTCTTCTTTCCACTGGACCAAAAAAAGAATCTGCCCCAGGGATACCAAGGAGAAGAGTCTTAAGTACTGATGCCAAATTTATAAAATGTAGAATCAGAGTTCTTAGGTTATTTACATTTTTGCCCAAAGTCCAAAGATAGAAAGTATTGAAATGCTTTTCTGAAGCAAATTTGAAAATGTACTGTGGTCAGTGAAGAGAGAGAGAAACCTCTGCTTGGCCCTGACCTTGGCACTCTCATCTCTTTTAGTTAGGGTTTTAATATATGAATTGAAACATACTTACTCCTATTTTATGCAGAAAATTAAAGTATTCAAGGATATCAGGTGCATCACCTAATCTCCAGAAAGACTACAGAACAATGTTTGATATCCATGTAGCTACAGACAACCAGACCTAGGGATAAGTGTCAAATATTTGACAACTGTGTGACACAGGGTCCAATTAATCAGAACAGTGGAAAGTGGCAAATAACCTCTAGAGCTGTGCTGGGGCGAGCTCACTGAATATCAGCCCTACCCAAATCAACCTTGGAAGTACTCCAATAGGAATACTGTATTAATCATGCTTCTTCTTTGATATGCCACGTAACAACAGATTATTCTTCTGTCTTAACAATGAACATCCTATTTTGCCTTCATGGGTCGGTTGTGGTTTAGCACATCTTACCTGGGCTCAGCTGAGCTTAGTTGGGGTTTGGGCCAGGTTCAGGTCTAGTTCGGGTATCTTCATTCTAAGACAGGCTGAAGGGACAATGGCTATACGGAGCACGTTCTCACAGTGAGGGTGGAGACTCCCACTAATGGAAACTTGCCCTGCTTCTTAGACCCTCTGCCTGGGTACAACTAAGACACTATCCCTTCTGTCTTCTTTCTACATCTCAAAATAAATCTGACAACCAAGCTCAAGGTCAATGGGCCTGGAATGTAGTCTTTGTCTAATGTCATGGAAGGCACTGCTAGTCACATGTCCAAGGGCATGAATTCCATTGTAGGGAGAAAGTGAAGAATTAAGATAGGTATTTAGCTATGATGCCCCTACTGCTGCTACCCCTAAACATAGCACCTTCAGTTTATATACCAATGTTGGGCACTAGATGCTACTGCTGGAACCTCTGTCCCTGCTGCTTCTTGTAAATTGAAAGTGTTTGCCAGCATTTTCGTCAGAATGGATTCTCCCCAGAAACTGCTTTTCTGCTTCACTAGTTTCCAGTTCATTTTCTAGAGCAGGTGCATCCTATTGACTCTATCTTGGCTACCAAGAAGGCTGGAAAAGCAAGCTTCTGGCTTCAACTAGAATGTAGATAGGGAAATCAATTCAGTTAGAACGGCTAAAATTAACAAGACAAAACAACAAATGTTGTTTTGGAGGTTGTGGATAAAGGAGAACTCTTCTACACTGTTGGTGGGAGTGCAAGCTGGCAGAGGCTCTCTGGAAAACAGTATGGAAGTTCCTCAAGAAGTTAAAATTAGAGCTACTCGTGGAGTCTGGGTGGCTCAGTCCTTAAGCGTCTGCCCTCGCCTCAGGTCAAATCCCAGGGTCCTGGGATCGAGCCCCACTTCGGGCTCCCTGCTTGGTGGGAAGCCTGCTTCTCCCTTTCACACTTGCCCCTGCTTGTGTTCCCTCTCTCACTGTGTCTCTCTCTGTCAAATAAATAAAATCTTAAAAAAAAAAAATAGAGCTACTCTATGATTCAGCAACTGCACTATTGGGTATCTGCCCTAAAGATACAGATGCAGTGAAAAGAAGGGGCACCTACACCCCAGTGTTTGTAACAGCAATGTCCACAATGGCCAAACTGTGGAAGGAGCCAAGATGTACTTCAGAAGATGAATGGATAAAGAAGATGTGGTTCATATTACAATGGAATATTACTCAGCCATGGAAAAGATGAATCCCTACTATTTACATCAACATGGATGGAACTGAAGGATATTATGCTAAAGGAAATGGGTCAGTCAGAGAAAGACAATTATCATATGGTTTCACTCAGATGTGGAATATAAGAAACAAATCAGAGGGCCTTAGAAGAAGGGAGAGAAAATTGAATGGGAAGAAATCAGAGATGGAGACAAACCATGAGAGATTCTTGACTCTGGGAAACAAACTGAGGGTTGTGGAAAGAGAGGTGGATGGGGGGATGGGATAACTGGGTGATGGGCATTAAAGAAGGCGTGTGATGTGATAAGCACTGGGTGTGCAGCTACTGAATCACTGAATACTACATCAAAAACTAATGATGTACTATATGTTGGCTAGTTTAATTTAAATTTTAAAATGGGGGGAAAAAACTTGATCTATAGGTACAGTACAATTCAAATAAAAATAGCCAGTTAATTTATGGGTATCAACAAACTGAAGTTTGCTGTGGAGAGGCAAAAGATCCAGAATAACCAACACAAAATTAAAGGAGAAAAACAAATTTTGAGGACTAATGTTACCAGATTTCAAGACTTACTATAAAGCTAGAGTAATTAAGACAGTCTGGTATTGATGAAAGAATGGACAAATAGATGAATGTAACAAAATAGAAAACCAAGAAATAGATCCCCATAAATATAGTCAACTGACCTTTGACAAAGGAACAAAAGTAATACAGTGGAGTAAAGATAATCTTTTCAGAAAAAAAGAGATGCTGAAACAACTAGACATCCACATTGCAGAACAGTGAATGTAGATACAGACATTACACCTTCACAAAAAAATAACTCAAAGTGGATCATAGATCTAAATGCAAAAATATATAATTCCTAAAAGATAACATAAGAAAAAACCTAGAGGATGTTGGGTGTGGTGATGCATTTTTAGATACAACATCAAAGACTGATCCATGAAAGAAATAATTGATTAGTAGGACCTCATTAAAATTAAAAACTTCTGCTCTGCAACACAATCTCAAGGGAATCAGAAGACAAGCCACAGACTTGGAGAAAATATTTGAAAAAAGATACATCTGATAAAGGACTGTTATCCAAAACATATAAAGAACTCTTAAAACTCAACAGTAAGCAAACAAACAACCTAATTATAGAATGTTTCAAAGACCTTAACAGTCACCTCACCATAAAATATAGACAGATGGCACATAAACACATGAAAAGATGCTTCACATCATATGTCATCAGAGAAATGCAAATTAAAACAATGAGATACTACAACACACCTATTAGAATGGCCAAAGTCCAGAATACTGAAGACATCACCAAATGCTGGTGAGGATGTGGAGCAATAAGAACTCTCATATGCTGCTGGTGGGAATGCAAGATGGTACAGCCACCTTGGATGATAGTTCGGTGGATTTTTTACAAAATTAAATATACTCTTACCATATGCTCCAACAATCTCATTACTTGGAATTTATCTGAATTGAAAATGTATGACCACGCAAAAACCTACTTATAGTTGTTTATAGAAGCTTTATAAATAATTGCCAAAACTTGGAAACAACCAAGATGTCCGTTAGCAAGTGAATGGATAAACTGGAGTACATCTAGACTATGGAATATTACTCAGTGTTCAAAAGAAAGGATCCATCCAGACATGAGAAACATGGGATAATCTTGAATGCGTATTGCTAAGTGAAAGATCTGAAAAGGCTACATACTGTATGATTCCAACCATGTAACATTCTGGAAAAGGCAAAACTATGGAGATAGTGAAAAGATTGGTGGTTGCTGGGGGGATAGGGAAGGAGATGGATGAACAGGCAGAGCACAGAGGATTTTTTAAAAAGATTTACTTATTTTTGAGGGGTGTGTGAAAAGGCAGAGGGAGAGGAAGAGAGAGAATCTCCAGCAGACTCTCTGCTGAGCACAGAGTCAAAGGGCATGAGATCATGACCTGAACTGAAATTAAGAGTCGGACACTCAACCTACTGAGCTACCCAGGTGCCTCATCAGAGGACTTATCATACACTGTTTGATATTATGAAGATGGATACATGTCATTATACATTTGTCTAAACCCACAGAATGCACAACACAAAGAGCGAACCCTAATGTAAACCAGGGGCTTCGCGTAATGATGATGTGTCAATGTAGGTTCGTCCTTGATGGAAATGTTCTGTTCTGGTGAGTGTTGTTGGTAATGGAGGACAGTAGGCTTGTGTAAAGGCAGAAGTTACATGGGAAAATCTCTGTACTTTACTCTTGATTGTATGGTAAGCCTAAAACTGATCTTAAAAAATAAGGTCTTTTGAAGAATGAGACAATACTGCACTTAAGTGCAGCAGTGTATTACAATTTAGTAAAGAAGAAGGAAACAGGGACAACCAACTAATCATGGCAGAAGACAATAAATGCAAAACAGAGTGTAGGCAAATGCTAGGAGCAACTCTATTCCAACTGGAGATAAAAATACAGAATAAGGCCCATTTCTGGGTTCTCTATTCTGTTCCATTGATCTATGTGTCTGTTTTTGTGCCAGTACCATACTGTCTTGGTAATTACAGCTTTGTAATAGGGTTTGAAGCCTTGAATTGTGATGCCACCAGTTTTGGTTTTCTTTTCTGAAATTTCTCTGGCTATTTGGGGTCTTTTCTGATCCTATACAAATTTTAGGATTATTTGTCCCAGCTCTGTGAAAAATGCTGATGGTACTTTGATGGAAAACAAAGACAGTCTTTTCAACAAATGGTTTTGGGAAAATTGGACAACCACTTGTAGAAGAATGAAACTGGACCATACATAAAGATAAACTCAACATGGAAAGACCCAAAGGTGAACAGGAATCCATCAAAGTCTTAGGGGAGAACATAGGCAGCAACCTCTTTGACCTTGGCCACAGCAACTTCTGGCTAGACCTGTCTCCAAAGACAAGGGAAACAAAAGCAAAAATGACTATAGGCACTTTATCAAGATAAAGAATTTTTGCACAGCAAAGAAAGTAGTTTACAAAACTAAGAGGCAAATGGGAGAAGGTATTTGCAAATTTCTTTTCAGGTAAAGGGCTAGTATAAAACATCTATAAAGAATTTATCAAACTCAACACCCAAAGAGCAAATAACCCAGTCAAGAAATGGGCAGAAGACATGAACAGACATTTCTCCAAAGAAGACATACAAATTGCCAACAAACACTTGAAAAAGTGCTCAACATCACTCAGCATTAGGGAAATACAAATCAAAACCACAATGAGATACCACCTCACACTTGTCAGAATGACTAAAATTAACAAGCTAGGAAACAACAAATGTTGGCAAGGATGCCAAGAAAGGGGAACCCTTCTACGCTGTTGGTGGGAATCCAAGCTGGTGCAGCCACTCTGGACAACAGTATGAAGGTTCCTCAAAAAGTTGAAAGTAGAGCTGTTCTATGACCTAGCAATTACAATACTGGGTATTTACACAAAGGATACAAATGTAGTGCTCCAAAGGTGCATGGTGCACCCCAATGTTCATAGCAGCAATGTTCACAAAAACCAAACTATGGAAGGAGCCCAGAAGTCCATCCACAGATGAATGGATAAAGAATATGTGATTCATATATACAATGGAATATTACTCAGCCATCAGAAAGGATGAATACTTACCATTTACATTGACATGGATGGAACTGGACTGTATTATGCGGAGCCAAATAAGAAAATCACAGAAAGACAGTTATCATATGGTTTCACTCATATGTGGAATTTAAGAAACAAGTCCAAGGATCACAGGGGAAGGGAGGGAAAAATAAAATAAGATGAAAGCAGAGAGGGAGACAAACCATGGGAGACTCTTAACTATAGCAAACGAACTGAAGATTGCTGGAGGGGAAGTGGTGGGGGGATGGGGTAACTGGGTGATGGGCATTAAGGAGGGCATGTGATGCAATGAGCACTGGGGTGTTACACGCAACTGATGAATCTCAAACTCTACCTCTGAAACTAATAATACACTACATATTAATTAATTGAATTCAAAAAATAAAATAAAATAAATACAGAATAGAAATACAGAACAGCTGATTAAATATTATTTTCAGATAAATAACAAATGAATTTAAAGTATGTTCAATGAAGTATTTTAGACATGTCTGTATTATAAATCATTCTCGTGTACCTGAAATTCAAATTAAACTCAATATCCTGTATTTTTACTTGCTAAATCTGGCAATTCTAAACTTGAGAGGATCAAGGGAGACTTTAGGGGGGAATTGTCATTTGAATTATGCCTTAAGGGATAACGAATAGGATTTCAATAGCTGGATTATGTAAGGCTACCCCAGTCTAAGAAGCCAGCAAGAACAAAGGATGAGAGATTGAAAATGTCTGGCCTATCTCCGTAACTGTGTTACAGTTCGGTGATTCATCTAATGTGGCTATCATTTTGGTGGATCTAGCTAATATTGAGCCTAGCGACAGATATAGAGAAGTGTGCAACCATGTTGCAAAATTCAAAAACTAAGATCTGGGATCCTTAGCACCATGACCATCTATTAGTAGATGTCCTAAATTTTGAAAGTCCAATTAAATCAGAAAATGGAGAAATGAAAGAGGAGTGTTAGATTAGTGACCTTCTATTTTTTTTTAATTTATTTATTAGACACAAAGAGAGAGAGATCATAAGTAAGCAGAGAGGCAGACAGAGAGAGGGAAGCAGGCTCCCCACTGAGCAGAGAGCCCGATGCCGGGCTCAATCCCAGGACCCTGAGATCATGACCTGAGCTGAAGGCAGAGACTTTAACCCACTGAGCCACCCAGGTGCCCCATGACCTTCTATTTTAAGAACAAGAATTGATCGGTGCCTTGGTGGCTCAGTGGGCTCAGGTCGTGATCCAAGAGTCCTGGGATTGAGCCCGGCATTGGGCTCTGTGCTCAGCGGGGAGCCTGCTTCCCCTCCCCCTCTCTGCCTACTTGTGATCTCTGTCAAATAAATAAATAAAATCTTAAAAAAAAAAAAAAAAAGAACAGGAATTGCTACCCAGGGCTTTCTTTGCAAGATAATCATAGCATGTGCTATGTGAAGCTTCTGCTCAACTCATAAGCACCCTAGTCTGCCTCTCCACCCACAGCAATGACCTCTAGGCAACCATGTATATTGTATGAGGCCTCTATCACCAGGCCCAGTGTTGACTGGCCAACTATGAATATGTGACTCATGCTCAACCAAGAAGAATCCATATCCTGGTGTTTAGAATTGGTACTAGAAAATTCTAATTCATTCTGAATTTATCTCTTGAAAAGAGGAGATTTACAGTTATTAACTAAATCATTGACTATTCCAGTAAAGTCTTATTTCCACAATGGCTTCAAGAATTCTGCTCACTGGGTGGATGCCTGGGTGACTCAGTTGTCTGAGCATCTGGCCCTTGATTTAGGGTTGGGCCATGATCTCAGGGTCCTGAATTGAGCTCCCCAACCCCCCATAAGGGTCTGTGCTCAGCAGAGAGTCTGCTGGAGATTCGCTCTCTCTGCCTCTCCCTCTGCCCCTCCCCCAGCTTGTGCTCACTCTCTCTCAAATAAATAAATCAATCTTAAAAAAAAAAAAAAAAAGAGAGAATTTGGCTCACTGGGTATGATGAGACTAGAAGCTCGAAGCCTGGAGACTCTTCTCTTCTGAATTTGATGATCATAAGTTGGCAAAGTTCTCTGCTTCATGCTAAAAATGTATACGGTGTCATACTGTGAAAGGTGCAAACAGGCTGATAATCTCTTTTTGCTCTCCACTAATTATTCCTCCCCTCTTGTCAGGGTGGGCCTGGGACCTTAGTCAAGGTGCTGGCTGCAGCAGGCTCTCTGGATACATGCTGGCCGCTCACCCTATTTAGTCTCCAGAATAGGAGTACACATGTATCCTGATCCCCAGGAATTCTCTGCTGTGTGTCTGCTCTAAGCTGTGAGGCCTGTGGTTTGCATTATTGATAAGGAGGCAGAGAATCTGAAAGGTCAACACAGCCGCCTCACAGACCTCATGCCTGCATGGGCTTGCCCACCACGCCCAGCCTCACAGTTCTAGTTTGGTGAGTCTGGGATTTAATGAGACTCGTCTGGGGCTTGAACTGGTTTTGATTTGCTCCTTTGGAACTCCCACAGAAAAGAACTCAGTAGGGAGAGGAGATGAGCTCTCTCTGAATGAGAGCGAAGTGGCTACAGTGTCTGGCCCTCATGAATGGCAGTCAGGAAAGAAATTATTAAGGAATTAAAACTGCAGGGTGATTTCCCTAAACCTACTATCTAGATGTGTCCTTGAGCCTCATCAGCTTTGGCATAATTGTGGACGGAGGATGCTCTGAATTGGGAAACCAGAAAAGACCATAGAGAAAGGATCTGCTGGTTTCCTGGAAGCAGAGCTTGAAGGATGTCTCTCTCCAGCATTCTAGCGAAACTATCCCATTTCAGAAACCAGCAGATCCTTTCTCTATGGTCTTTTCTGGTTTCCCAATTCAGAGCATCCTCCGTCCACAATTATGCCAAAGCTGATGAGGCTCAAGGACACATCTAGATAGTATATGGACTCTGAAAAACAATCTGAGGGTTTTGAATGGGCAGGGGTGGGAGGTTAGGGGAACCAGGTGGTGGGTATTAGAGAGGGCATGGATTGCGTGGAGCACTGGGTGTGGAGCAAAAACAATGAATACTGTTAAGCTGAAAAGAAATAAAAAATTAGAAAAAAAAGAAGAATCTCAATTCAGTATTGTTTATAGTAGAAACACCAAACTGGGGAATACGGTACCAAACTTCAAGTCACCCAAAGTGCTGGACAGAAATGATTCTCACAGCTGGGGCCTGGGAAGGGGTAATTCATAAACCCAGCAACCCTATTACATAACTGGTTCAGCTAGCCTGGCCAAGGGGACACAGCGCTCTCGCCTAAGTGGCAAAACCCAAGAGTGGCTTCATGATTAAAAAGGTAAAATGTCTTCTTGGTAATAACAATGAAATCTGTTGTAAGGGAATAGCCCCCCGTTCTGTGAACTGAAGTCATCTTACATCGGTGTCCATGTTTAATGCCTTTCTGGGACTATAGGGGATTTTTAATACTTTGTGTTTCATGTGTGAGATTAATCTGATGTTCCATTTCTCATATAAGGCTCTAGGGAACAATAGTAATTTTCCACTTTGTAAAGCTTTCTTTCACTTTTCATCCCATTCAAAGGCAGCTGTTCTAAATTTTGAGCGTCTTTTGTATAATATGGGGATTCCTGGGACTCTTGCAGAAGGCTTTTTAGAAAAGTCACTTCACTCTGGCTACACCAGAAAAACGGTCTTATCACGTGGAGTTATATTCCTTCTGAGGGCCGGTACTCTGTGTTTTATAGACTCAACCACAAACCCTGCACTTAATCAGCTGTCCATTATATGCCTGCACATTAGACAGTAAAATCTTCCAAATTATCAATAAATCACTAAATCAGGACAATGCAGAAAGGAACCATAGACATTTTATTCATTCAGGAGTTCCCAAAGAGAGGAGTTTTGTGAGAAAATGACCCAAAAAACTCCCACAAGGGAAATAACCCCAGGATATGAAGAGGTACCCCTCCTCAGCTTAGGAACTGGAGACAGAGTGTGCTTCTCAAAGCACAGTGAGTGGATAGATGGTTGCTTTCCCTGCCTGTGCACATCAGGATCCAGGCTGAAGACAGACACATCTGGGCTCCTGGCCCAGCTCCACTGCTTACTAAGTCTGTGAGCCAAGATAAGGCATTTTAACCTTCCTCTGCCTCAGGCTCCTCATCCATAAAATGAGGATAATTATAGCATCTACATGATAGAGTTATTAGACAGTTAAATGAGATAGTGATATTAATATTAGTAGCCAACTCTGCCAGCCAGGAAACACAGACCCCTCTGGGTCTTTCAACTAAAAGGAATTTAATATAGGAAAAAGGTAATAAATACAGGAGACAATAGAGCTGACCCACCAAACAGATGCCTATAAAGTGGCTGTGGGATGCTGTTAGGATGGGAAGGAGAGCAGGAGGTGGTCCTGCAGGAGCTGAAATCCTAGCGAGGTCTGAGCTGGAGCCATGGAGGAAATGCCACAAGATGCAGATGAAAAGGGAAGAAATACTCTGGCCTTTCCCCAAATCTGCTTCCTGGTTTTCCACTAGAACTTCCCACGGCTGAAGCTCCCTGGGAACTATAGAGTCAGGGGACCCAGGAAACGTGGCTCCCTCAATACAAAGCAGAGCATGGGAAGGGCAGGGACAGAGGGGCACATAAACAGGTGGTTAAGAGCAAATGCTGACACTTACCGAGCTCTACCATGAGCAAGGCACTGGGCTAAGGACTTAATATGGATTGATTCATTTAAACCTGTGAACCAAGGTTTGAAGTGCCCAGCAATTGTTAGACCTATATTGAAGTACCTGAATGTTACTGAATTGTTACCCTTGGAAATAATGCCACGTAGGTGCATTTACTAGATTGAAACAAAACTGGGGGGAGGGAATCATGTCTTACTTATCTTTGGGTTCTCGGCACACTGCAGGTACCCTACCTACAGTGATCATTTGGCTCATATATGTGAGTCTAAATGAAATTGCCGGCAATGAAAGTATGAATCCGTGAAGTGGGTCTGCTATAAGTAAAAAACTATCTCCTGCCCTTGCTAGGAGTTTGAGTTTTTGGTTACTGTACCATTACTATCATCTCCCATCAATATTTTGGCACTTGACTTTTTAAAATTTAATTTTATTTTTTCAGTGTTCCAAGAGTCATTGTTTATGCACCACACTCAGTGCTCCATGCAATCCGTGCCCTCCTCCATATCCACCACCAGGCTCACCTATACCCTCACTCCTCTCCCTTCTCAAACCCTCAGTTTGTTTCTCAGAGTCCACAGTCTCTCATGCTTTGTCTCCCCCTCCAATTTCCCCCAATTCACTTTTCCTTTCCTTCTTCTAATGTCCTCTGTGTTATTCCTTATGCTCCACAAATAAGTGAAACCATATAATTGACTCTGTCTGCTTGACTTAAGGCAAAGGAAACAAAAGCGAAAATGAACTTTTGGGACTTCATCAAGATCAAAAGCTTCTGCACAGCAAAGGAAACAGTCAACAAAACAAGGAGGCAACCCATGGAATGGGAGAAGGTATTCGCAAATGACAGTACAGACAAAGGGCTGGTATTTGGGATACCTGGGTGGCTCAGTTGGTTAAGCTGCTGCCTTCGGCTCAGGTCATGATCCCAGCATCCTGGGATAGAGTCCCACATCAGGCTCCTTGATCGTCAGGGAGCCTGCTTCTCCCTCTGCCTCTGCTGTCACTCTGCCTGCCTGTGCTCACTCTCTCTCTTTCTCTGATAAATAAATAAATAAAATCTTAAAAAAAAAAAGAACAAGAAAAAGCGCTGATATCTAAGATCTATCAAGAACTCCTCAAACTCAACACTCAAAAAAACAGATAATCAGGTCAAAAAATGGGCAGAAGACATGAATAGATATTTCTCCAAAGAAGGCATACAAATGACTAACAGACACATGGAAAAAATGTTCACCATCATTAGCCATCAGGGAGATTCAAATCAAAACCACCTTGCACCAGTTAGAATGGCCAAAATTAATAAGACAGTAAACAACAAGTGTTGGAGAGGATGTGGAGAAAGGGGAAACCCTCTTACACTGTTGGTGGGAATGCAAGCTGGTGCAGCCACTTTGGAAAACAGTGTGGGGATTCCTTAGGAAATTAAAAATATGGTACTTTACTTTTAAAAATATGAATATTTCATGACCAATCCAGTAGTACTGAACATCCTCACTCTTCTATTGTGGGAGCTAATCATTTCCCAGGAAAAGGGAACAAGTCTACTTGGAGAACTGGCTAATTCTATGTCTGAGGAAGAAATATATAGATGAGCCTGGGACATTTTGTAATGCCAGAATGCCTGGGACATTTTGTAATATCAAAAAACAACTGTGCCATGTCTAAAAGATGCAGAAGCCAACTTTAAGAATCTCCCACTAGTCAAAGATAGGACAATTTGAGCATCAATAAGAATAAAAACCATGATAGGTTAAAGTACATCAAATATGTCAAAATCCATAAGTTCATAATGATATTAAGGGGGAAAAATCCATGATTGGTAATCTTTGGAGAATGCAAAGAAACCAACTGCTATGGGCTAAATTGTGTCCTCTTAAATTTCATTTTGAAGTTCTAACCCCCACTATTTCAGAATGTGACTGAATTTGGAGAGAGGACCTTTGAAGAGGTTTTTAAAGTTAAAGAAGGTTGTTGGGGGGGTGCCTGGGTGGCTCAGTGGGTTAAGCTGCTGCCTTCGGCTCAGGTCATGATCTCAGGGTCCTGGGATCGAGTCCCGCATCGGGCTCTCTGCTCAGCAGGGAGCCTGCTTCCCTCTCTCTCTCTCTCTACCTGCCTCTCCATCTACTTGTGATTTCTCTCTGTCAAATAAATAAATAAAATCTTTAAAAAAAAAAAAAAAGAAGGTTGTTGGGGTTGAATCCAAATCCAGTATAACTCATATCCTTAGGAGAAGAGGGGATTAGGACACAGACACACAAGAGGGAAGACTATGTGAAGATACAGGGAGAGGATGCCATCTACAAGCCAAAGAGAGAGGCCTTAGGAGAAAGCAGCCTTGCCAACATTGATCTTGGACTTCCTGCTTCCAGAACTATGAGCAAGTTAATTTCTGTTGCTTAAGCTACCCAGTCTACGGTACTTTTTGTGGCAGCCCCTGCAAACTCATATACCAGCTTAGTCATTCCAAAATTTGGGAAGTAAAAGGAAAGACATACCTCAGGGTAACCAAATAGTTGATGAGGAAAAGTTTCTCTTAATGGATATATTCCATCTAATAAAGAAAGGATGAAATAATTTTTTTAAAAATCACTAATTTACAAGGTCCATGAAGATATAATGGTCCTAGGCAATGGTCATCAACAGCAGCTATCTTCACATAAAGTGTCAACTAGATATCAAAGCTCCTAGTGGAAATATTCAATGCTATCTATAAGTTACTTTTTGCCAAAACTCAAACCTGAATCAGACCAGTTCTTTAGATATAACTACTAAGTCACAGAAAATACATGGGACAGAGGAACGTGTTGAGCATTGAAAGGATGCAATCAACAAAATCCAGGAAATAGAGATTATATATGACAAGCGACCTGGTTTCCTTAAAAAAATAAATCACAAAAACTAAAAGAAAGGAGGCAAATCTGTAGATTTAAAAAGAAGCTTAAAATACATATCAAGAAAATTCCACTTACAGATCTTCAGATTCTCTTTCAAACAAACCGATTTAAAAAAACAACAACATCACGAAGCAACTAGAAAAACAAACAATGACTGGATATTTAATATTAAAGAAGAGTTTAGGTGTTATAGTGATTTTCTGTTATGTTTCATAAAAATGTTTATCTTTCACAGATACATACTAAAATATTCATGAGGAAAATGATGTGATGTCTGAGATTTCCTTAATCTAATGTGGGAGACAGAGTAAGCAGGTTATAGATGAAATCTATCCATCCATGAGTTGGATGTCATGAAGCTGGATGATGGACACATGGAAGTTCACTAGAGAATTCTCTCTACTTCCATGAATGCTTTATGTTTTCAATTATTAAATATTTCTTAAAAGGAGAATGTTCAAATGTTGGAGGTCATCAAACAGAGGCAAACCTGCCCATTCCTATTAGTAATTCAAGAAATGTACAGAAAGATACCATTTGGCCTATTGAATTGGCAACAATTTTATTTTAATTGTAGTTCCTAATGGTAATTTCTAAGGTTAGGTGAAAAGACACTTGCATGCATTGCAACAGGAATATAAATTGGTAGGCACAACACTTTTGGAAAGTAATTTGGTATTATGTAGTGAAGATATTAAAAGAAACATTTCTATCTTATTTAGGAGAAACTATTTGTAATGTTCATATTCCTTAAACCAGCAATTTCACAGAAGAGTTCCACATCCCCAATTCTTGAAACAAAGAGGGAAAAAGCTTTATAATTAATAAATATGTTCATTTTACCACTATACCATTACATACAATAGGGAAAAAAACTAGAAATAAACATAGGTCCAAAACCAGGTAAAATTAATTAGAACAAAATATTATCAATAAAAATGTTTAAAGGGTATAAAATTTGAGGCAAGTCTTATATTACAATAATTTTTTAAAGAATTTTTGAAAGATTTTATTTATTTAGTTGAGAGAGGGGGGGAGACTGAGCATGTGTGAGAGAGAGAGAGAGAGAAAGAGAGCGAACACCAGCAGGAGGAGAGGCAGAGGGAGTAGAAGAAGCAGACTCCCAGCTGAGCAGGGAGCCTGATGTGGGATTTGATCCCAGGACCCTGAGGTCATGATCTGAGCTGAAGGCAGACACTTAACTGAGTCACCTACAGTGACTCAGTGGGTGACTGAGTCACCTACAATAAATTTTTTTAAAAAGATAGGATGAAATATATTATAAGTATAACTTATGGTGCACTGGATTTTCCAAAGCTGGAGATGGATAGTGGCCAGACATTTGATAGATGAATGGATGAACAGATACTTTTCTCTCAACATGACATTGACCCTTCTCCCTTGGTGGAGCTTAGTAACTGTCTCCATCAATAAAAGTGACAGAAATGCCACTATTGACCTCCAAGTCTGGCTCATGAAAGACTCCTGCCTTGTTCTCTACCTTGAGGCAAGTGGCTTTCAAATCCCGAGCCACCATATATGGATGTCCACCATGTTCCCAAAGCCTATGCTGGGAAGACATGAGGCCAGATCACCAAGAGAATGAAAGATATTTGAGGAGTCCCAGCTACTTGGATCTTCAAGCCCAGGCACCAGACTAGAGTGTGGAAGCCACTGAGGGGAATCTAGCCCCTTCCAATGACGATCACATGAACCACCCCAGCCAAAACTCCCACGTGAGCCATTCCAGAATCCCTGACCCACAGATGATAAAATGGCTACTACCATTCTAGGGCACTGAGTTTTGGTGTGACTTCTTATGCAGTAATAGATAACTAATAAATATGTATGTAATATATAAATATATATAAATATATATAAAATATATAACTATCTATTAACAGCAAACAATATATTAAAAAACAAGGAAAAATATGCCCCAAAATATTAACAGTGATCATCTCTGGTGGGATTATGTGGTATGTTTTCTTCTCCTTCTTTTTCTATGAAGCCAGCATTACCCTGATCCCCAAATCAGGCAAAGACCCTACCAAAAAGGAGAATTTCAGACCAATATCACTGATGAATATGGATGCTAAGATTCTCAACAAGATCCTAGCAAACAGGATCCAACAACACATTAAAAAGATTATCCACCATGACCAGGTGGGATTCATCCCTGGGCTACAAGGAGGGTCCAACATTCGCAAATCAATCAATGTGATAGAACAAATTAATATGAGAAGAGAGAAGAACCACATGGTCTTCTCAATTGATGCAGAAAAAGCATTTGACAAAATCCAACATCAGTTCCTAATTAAAACGCTTCAAATTATAGGGATAGAGGGAACATTCCTGAACTTCATCAAATCTATCTATGAAAGACCCACAGCAAATATCATCCTCAATGGGAAAAAGCTTGCAGCCTTCCCGTTGAGTTCAGGAACATGACAAGGATGCCCACTCTTACCACTCTTGTTCAACATAGTATTAGAAGTCCTAGCAACAGCAATCAGACAACAAAGAGAAATAAAAGGTATCCAAATCGGCAATGAAGAAGTCAAACTCTCTCTCTTTGCAGATGACATGATTCTTTATATGGAAAACCCAAAAGACTCTACCCCCAAACTACTAGAACTCATACAGCAATTCAGTAACGTGGCAGGATACAAAGTCAATGTACAGAAATCAGTGGCTTTCTTATACACTAACAATAAAAATACAGAAAGGGAAATTAGAGAATCGATTCCATTTACTATAGCACCAAGAACCATAAGATACCTGGGAATAAACCTAACCAAAGAGGTAAAGGATCTGTACTCAAGGAACTACAGAACACTCATGAAAGAAATTGAAGAAGACACAAAAAGATGGAAGACCATTCCATGCTCTTGGATCGGAAGAATAAACATTGTTAAAATGTCTATACTGCCTAGAGCAATCTATACTTTTAATGCCATTCCGATCAAAATTCCACCGGTATTCTTCAAAGAGCTGGAGCAAATAATCCAAAAATTTGTATGGAATCAGAAGAGACCCCGAATCACTAAGGAAATGTTGAAAAAAATAAAACTGGCGGCATCACGTTACCTGATTTCAAGCTTTACTACAAAGCTGTGATCACCAAGACAGCATGGTACTGACATAAAAACAGACACATAGACCAGTGGAACAGAGTAGAGAGCCCAGATATGGACCCTCAACTCTATGGTCAAATAATCTTCGACAAAACAGGAAAAAATATACAGTGGAAAAAAGACAGTCTCTTCAATAAATGGTGCTGGGAAAACTGGACAGCTATATGTAGAAGAATGAAACTCGACCATTCTCTTACACCATACAAAAAGATAAACTCAAAATGGATAAAAGACCTCAATGTGAGACAGGAATCCATCAGAATCCTAGAGGAGAACATAGGCAGTAATCTCTTCGATATCAGCCACAGCAACTTCTTTCAAGATATGTCTCCAAAGGCAAAGGAAACGAAAGTGAAAATAAACTTTTGGTACTTCTTTCTGAATTTTTTGAATGGTCACATATTTCACTAGAAAATGGAAAAAATAAATTTTCTGTTGGAAAAGCATTTAACTATGAGAGGTTTTTTTTTGGCATCCAGGCTCCCTCAACCAAGTTCAAGAGTTCCCCCCAGGGTTTCCAGAAGATCGTGTGCAGGTGCATGAAACTGAATACAGCCAAAGCCTTGAGAGGCCTTAGAGACCATCTCCTCCAGTTCCCTATCTGCTCAGAGCCTCCTGTATGCATGCCCATGAGACAGCTGTTGTTCAGCTTTTCTGTAAATTAAACGTCGCTCCATGATGGATTTATCCCATCCAGAGCTAGTTCTTTCCACCTTCAGGTTCCAATGACAGGAAGTCTTTCCTTCTAATGAACTGAATAGTGTCTCCCTGGACACAGTGAGTAAGACTCACTGGTCTTACTCGGGAAATATTCATGAAGTCTTCATCAAATGCCTACTATGGGTCACACATTGTTCTAGGTCCTGGGATACAACAGAGAACAAGACAAATAAAGTCCTTATTCTCAAGGAGCTTAGATTCTGATGAGGGAGAAGCACAATTGTGAAGCGAGAGAGAGAGAGAGAGAGAGACACACACACACACATCATATATACATATTATATATACATTTACATATATACATATATATACACTCATAAAGACAGTACTAAGTGCTATTAAGAAAATAAGGTATGTGGAGTGAGAGTGAGAAGATTAATTAATTAATCAATTTTTAAAAATTTGTTTATTTATTTATTTTTAAAGATTTTATTTATTTGACAGAGAGATAGAGAGCACAAGTAGAGCAGCAGGCAGAGGAAGAGAGAAAAGCAGACTCCCCACCAAGCAGAGAGCCCAATGCAGTACTCAATCCTAGGACCCTGGGATCGTGACCTGAGCCCAAGGCAGCTGCTTAACCGACTGAGCCACCCAGGGGCCCCTATTAATTATTTTTTAAAAGATTTTATTTATTTGAAAGTGAGAGAACACGAGTTGGGGGAGGCCCAGGGGTGGAGAAAGAGAGACTCTTAAGCAGACTTAGTGCGGAGCCTGACCTGGGGCTCAGTCCCACAACGCTGAGCCAAAGTCAAAAGTCAGACGCTTAACTGACTGAGCCACCCAGTTACCCAGAGAAGAGTACAATTTTAAAAAATTTAGTTAAGGAAGGCCACCCGGAGGAGGTGACCTTGAGGCCTGCCTGGAGTGAGAGCACCTGTGGCTATCTGAGAAAAGATCATTCCAGATGGAGGGGCATCAAGGGGGAAGTCTTGCAGCAGAGGCGCACCCAGCATATCTGAGTGACAGTGTGAAGGCAGAAATGGCAGAGGGCAGTGAGTACAGAAGAGAAAGACCTAAGAGTGAGAGGTCAGGGAAGACAATGAAGGCAGACAGTAGAGATCCTGAGGGCCATGCCAAGGAGCCTGGATTTCACTCTAAGTGTGATGGGAGCCCACCGGAAGCTTTCAAGCAGACGAGTGATGAGAGCTGACTGATGTTTCCAAAGCATCACCCGGCTGCTGCATGAGGACAGGAGAGGGAGGGAAGCGAGACCCGCTGGGCAGGTGGCTATAGTCGGTTTAGCCAGCAAGTGGGTTAGAGGTGATTGGATTCTGGATATATTGTAAAGGTAGAAGCAGCCGGACTTGCTGGGTTACATGCAGCTGAGAAGTGGGAGGAAAGTCTGAGACAGCTCCAAGTTCCTTTTAAACAAGCAACCTGACGTCAGCAAATATTTGCATAAGATGATGGGGATGTACCTATCACTGGTTCGTGTACTTCCCAGAAAGAGAGATAGACATGTTCCCAGGGCATTTTAATCTATCAGGGCCTAATATATCAAAAACACTGTAGCTGGGCTAAAAGTTACAATGAACATACTTGGGAACCCAGAAAAGGGGCAGAAAGGGCTTCTTGGGGGAAGAAGTCTTGGATGGGCAAGGGTGGACAAGTGAAGCTCTCTCTGGGGGTGGGACCAGCCTACCTGACACCTGCAAGCAGGAAACTTAGGGCAGAGTTGAGGAAAACACTCAACACCAGGGTGTCACTGGATGTTAGCCTGCAAGGTGGCAGATAGAAGGAAACAAGTCTGGAAAAATCTGCAGAGATCAGGCTGAGAAGGGTCATGGCCATTCTAAGGACCTTGATTTTTTATCCTGAGGACAGTTAGAGCCACAGATGGGTATGAAACCAAGGAGATCTATGGTGAGATATGGGTCTCCAAAAGATTATTCTGGCAATCAAAGTGTGGAGGAAGGAGTCAAGATCAGATTGGAGGCTAAGAGGCCAAGGAGGAAGCTGAAGAGTCATCCAGGGAAGAAATGCCAAGACAGGGATACCTGGGTGGCTCAGTAGGTTAGGCTGCTGCCTTTGGCTCGGGTCATGATCTCAGGGTCCTGGGATCGAGTCCCGCATCGGGCTCTCTGCTCAGCAGGGAGCCTGCTTCCTCCTCTCTCTCTCTCTCTGCCTGTCTCTCTGCCTACTTGTGATCTCTCTCTGTCAAATAAATAAAATCTTGAAAAAAAAAAAAAGAAATGCCAAGACATATGAATGCTAACAGTAGACGGAGGCCTAGAAACACAGGGAAGATGCATTAAGGAAACAGAAGGTAGGACAGAACTTAAGGCATCATCCTAAGTGAAATAAGTCAGAGAAAGAAAAATATTGTGTGCTCTCACTTATCCATGGGATTGTAAAAAAATATCCCAAACCCACAGATCCAGAGAACAGATTGGTGGTCACCAGTTGGGAGTGGGGGGAGGGGTGAGCAAAACAGGTGAAAGTGATCAAGACACAGACTTCTAGTTACAAGACAACTAAGACCTGGGGATGTCAGGCACAGCACGGTGACGACAGTTAACACTGCTGTGTGCTATATTTGTAAGCTCATAAGAGAACAGATCTTAAAATTTTCATCGCAAGAAAACAGATAATTCTGTGTGATGAAGGAATTTAAACCTAACGTGGTGTACATTTCACAAAATACATACATAGCAAATCATTATGTTGTACACCTTAAACAAATACAATGTCATATGTCAGTTACATCTCAATTTTTTAAGTTTTTGAAAACTAACCAATAGAAGGTCAGTTGGGCAGGTCTTGAAGAATGACTGGATGTTGGGGTGACTGAGTGTGGTCTAGGATGGTTCCAAGTTCCTGATGTGAGGGACTGTGGTGGAAATTGGGGCATTGACCATGGGGGTGTGTGCTTGGATGTTTGAGGTTGAATTGCCTGAAGGACATACCCAGTGGCTGGTCCAGCAGGCAGATATGGAAATCTGAAGCTCGGGGGAAATGTCAGGGCTGGAAATAGAGACAAGTCTATGTTGTTCTGTTCCTTGGGCTCTGGAAGTCAAGTCTGATTTGCTTTTCCCATGCGGGCCCTTTAAATACCTGGGGACAGCCATGGTGTTCTCCAACTGCACCGCGCCGGGCTGCCTGGAGGCCAGACACTTCATTCCTCCCAACACCACTCACTTGGGGGGCAGTCGAGTAGAGGGGTTGGAAGTCTTTCTGCTTGAAGTGTGACTCACGGACCAGCAGTATCACCTGGGAGCTGTGAGAAATGCAGACTCTTAAACACTCACCCCCGATCTACTGAATCAGCGTCTGTTTTAACAAGATCTCCTGGTGATTGGTGTACCACGCTGGTTTAAAGTGTGGACTGGATTCACACTCCCAGGCTTTGGACTCTGACCCTGATGTTTATTAGCTGTGTGGGGACAGATTACTTAAATTCTCCGTGCCTCAGTTTCTCTTTCTATCAAATAGGGATAATTTTTTTTGAACATTTACTTATCTGAGAGAGAGGGAGAGAGCACGAGCAGGAGGGGCAGGGGGAGAGAAAATTTGAAGCAGACCTTAAGCTGGAGCATGGAGCCTGATGCAGGGCTCGATCTCATGACCCTGACATCAGGACCTGAGCCAAAACCAAGAGTTGGCTGCTTAACAGACCGGGCCACCGAGGTGCTCCTCTATCAAACGGGGCTAATTTTAAGACTTATTCCATAGGGGCATTATATAAATCAAACAATCCAGGTAAAGCACTTGATACACCAGGCCCCAAGTAAGTAGGGCTTTATTACAATGATAAGGCTCTGTCCCCTTTTACTGTACTAACCAGCCTTCTCCAAAATGCCTCCAATTTGCCTATGCCTCTTTTAAAGTAGACCATCCGGGGGTGAGAACTACCACTGACTGTGGGTCGGCTAGCCTGAGTAAGTCAGACTAGCTCCTCTAGAGGCCTGCTGTTATACCTGCTGCCTTCAGGTACCATGGGATAGAGTATATGGTACACAGGGTGAAGAATTAAGCTAGGAAGCCAGACTACCCGCTTTTGAATCCTGTCCTGATGTTGTATTAGCTGGGTGGCCTTGCACAGGTAACTGAAGCTCGTTGCCTATTTCCTCATCTATGAAAATGAGATAAGAACAGTACCTACTTCAGGAGAGGCAAGAACTGAGGTACATCACCAAGGCACTGTCCAATGCTCACTTTGGGGGCCCCTTCTGCACCTTCCACAAGCCCACCTACTTCTCAAGATGCACTTCTCAGTCCTCTACATGGCCTCCCTCTGCCCCATTCCCATGTGGACCTTCCCTTCCACCCATGCTCAGGATGGACCAGCTTGACACCAGCTGCAAAAATACACCCTTCCTTGGGAACATGGCCCACGTCAGCTTAGGGCACACTCATTGTCCAGGACCGGTCCTAACCCCTCCTGTTCCACCCACACTAGGCATTGGTCCAGGGCCAGCAATAAAAGTGGTCTCCCTCCTGGAATTAAAAAAAAAAAAAAAGAATAGTATCTACTTTATAGGGTTATTTTGAAATTTACATGACTTGGGGCACCTGGGTGGCTCAGTGGGTTAAGCCTCTGCCTTCAGCTCAGGTCATGATCTCAGGGTCCTGGAATAGAGACTGCATCAGGCTCTCTGCTCAGTGGGGAGTCTACTCCACCCCACACCCACCTGTCTTCTCCCCCACTCCCGCCTGCCTGCCACTCTGCCTACTTGTGATCTCTCTCTCTGTCACATGAATAAATAAAACCTTAAAAAAAAAGAAATTTACATGACTCAAAATAGGGCTTGTGGCATATAAAAATATTCAATAAATGAGAGAATCAATAAAATCTCCATATAATGCTCCTTGCAAAATTGTGACATTTGAAAGGTCCAGAAAGGTTAAGAGACATGACTAAGCCACATAAGCTTTCAGGTCCCTTGACTCCTCTCTGTGACGTCATCTCACCGCAGTTACAACGCAGGCTATGTGGGTGGTATCCTCCCTGTGCCCTGCTCAGCCTCACAGTGGTATGTGATGAACCTGCCCTTTCTGTACCCAGAGCATCAGAATCTAGCTGCTTTCTTGGGGGCTACAGAAGGAGGAAGGGACCTGCTGTCTACACTCCCAGAATCTTAATGCCTTTGGATTTTGCTTCAGGTAAGAAATGGGTTCTATAATTATGACTTAAATTGTGGAGTTAATTTCAGTGAGAAATAATTTTGATGTTTTCCCCTTCCCTGATTGCCCTAAGTCTGAAAAAAATGTTGATGGCAAGGATTTCACTCAGGAACCTGTTACTGAATGTATTCATTTCTTCACCTTGTCCTGTAAGTGCTGGCCAAGTGGCAAAGAAATAATCACCTTTGGGGGGGGGGTGCTGGTGGTGAGCTGGGGTTTTGTTGTTTGTTTTTGGACTTACTGAGTCAGCACCAGAGAAGCAAGGTGTTAAGCCAGGAGCAGTGGGACAGACGTCAGTGAGAGTGACAGCAGGCTCGTGGATCCCAGACTCTCATGAGCACCAGAGCTGTCATGCCCAAAGCCCTCCCCAGAAAGATGACTCAGTAGGTCCCCTAGGGTCCAGGGTCTGGCCTCCGAGTAGCCTCATGAAGAACATTTACACTGAGAAACATTGAAGTATAGTGCACTTTAGTTCCCTGAACCTAGAGTTCCCTCTAATTCCAAAGATAGTTAGATAAGGGTCGGGTCTCCGCATGAGAACCTTTCTGAGCTTTGGTTTCCTGTAGCATCGGCTGATAAACCAATCCACTTCACAAAGTTGTTGTGAGGATTAAATGAGGTAAAGTGTGGGACACCTGGGTGGTTCAGTTAGTTAAGCATCCAACTCTTGATCTCAGGTTGTGAGTTCAAGCCCTGTGTTGGGTTCCATGCTGGGCATGGAGCCTACTTTAAGATAAGATAAAATATGGGACGCCTGGGTGGCTCAGTGGATTAAGCCTCTGCCTTCGGCTCAGGTCATGATCTCAGGGTCCTGGGATGGAGTCCCATATCAGGCTCTCTGCTCAGAAAGAAGCCTGCTTCCCCCTTCCTCTCTGCCTACTTGTGATCTCTCTCTCTGTATCAAATAAATAAAATCTTTTTTTAAAAAAAGATAAGATAAATTAGATAAAGTGTATAAAACACTTAAGTTTTGTGCCTCCGTATTCTGGGAGCTCAACAAAAGCGAAGTCACTCTTCCTGAAGAAGCAGTTTAGTTTTCTGGGTAGAAGCACAGATCCTGGAATCCACCACATCTGGTCTCACAATTCTGGTCCATGGGTAATTTACAAAGTGTGACACCTTGGCTTCTCCTACTATTAAAAACTGGGTCTAATACACGTTCCCCATCATGGAGTTGTAAAGATGGAGACCACCGGGTCAAGAACTTAACACCATGCCTGGTGTAACGCTTAGTGCTACTCCCCAGATATTTCTGTGTCTCCTTCTTCCAGGCACATGATAGAATTGCATCTTGCCAACGTAAAGTTAAATATGGCCATGCGACTTGCTTTGGCCAATGGAATGTGACCTGAACGGTGATGTCACTTCTGGGCAGCAGGTTTAAGAGACGCTGTGCAATCTGCCACATCCCCTTTGCTCTGCTGGGAAGACTGTGGGGGCACAGGTCCCTTTGTCAGCCTGAATCCTGGGAGTCTCTGTAGAGCAAAGGCTGCCCAATGATCCCAGTGGATGAGTACGGTGAGCCAGCAGGAAACTCGTGTTGTGTTAAGGCACTGAGATTCTCAGGTCATTTATAATTGCTGCACAAGTCTTCCACCCTGCCTGATAAACCTGCTTGCTACACTGTCATCTCTCAAATTATTATCAGCTATGATGATTATAATTATCATCCTTGAGTGGCTTCCAATTCAACTATAACAGAAACAAGACTCGAGAAAAATGAAATAGTACATTATAAGCTTTCACTGCCTGTAAGAAGTGCTTAATAAATGAAAAATTTCAATCTAGTGTATTTTCTAGAAAGCAGTGAAGAGAATGAGACTGTGGCCTCCAATAATAGAAAAGGTCTGGTTTACATGAAGCCCAAATTCACTGAGGCTTTAATTTTTGTTCTAGCTAAAATAAAAAGAAATTTAATTCTTGATGTGTCTTATCATACAACCTAGACCTTGAGTTCTTGGAAGAATCTTGAATATTTAAGCGATTGCAGCAACCAGGGCTTCCAGAGTGTTACCTGCTCTTATTAAATCTCAATTTCCAAGACAGATATCTTCCCTTTTGGCTTTTCATTAAAGAAAAAAAGGGGGGGGGGTTGCGGAACGGAAGGATGGAAGGAAGTATAGCAAACAGCTATGGGATAAATTGGTGTTTTGTCCTTTCTTACTAATGGCATCTTCCCCTTGAGGTTCCCTTTGCTTTCTCCCTGGTTGGAAGCAGTCTAGGCTCTGGTCTGTGGTCCAAATTGCTAGCATCCAAGGTCTAGGCAGTACAACCAGGACGAGACAAACCTGGAGGACAAGCCACAGCCACAGTGGGAGGACGCCCAGGCTGTGCAGAGACCTCTCCCCATGAGGCTGCCTCAGCTCCCCACTACACCCAGATGCCTTCTTAGGAAGGAGGTGGTGGGAGAAGAAAAAAAAAAAAATCCCCCAACAGGAGTGTGAACTCAGAATGGATGAAATAAACTGATGAGGTAAACCGAAAGAGACTTTCCCCTCTGGGAGTGGGAACTCCAGATCAAGATGAGATCAGCTATAGAAAACTAAAGTCCCATTTGTCACACCTGGATAAATTTTAACTCTACCATATATTTATTTGTAATCATATGCAGTGAGATTGTGATGACTGCACACTACCTACATCTGAGCAAGGGTGAAAAGACAAACTCGCTAGCAACAGGGTGCCTTTCTTGCAAGACCCTAAAACAGCAGGCACTAATCCAGTAGTTGTCAAATTTAAAGCATGCATCAGAATCCTCTGTGAGCCTGGTCTGAATACTGATTACTGGGTCAACACCCAGAGTTTCTGATTCAGCAGATCTGGCAGGGGGCTTAGGACCTGCATTTCTAATGAGTTCCCAGGTGATGCTGATGCTGAAGGTCCAGGAACCACCACTTGAGAACCACTACAGTAATTTGTCTAAGTCCAGCTTTCAGCTAGGTTTTCCTTTCTGTGGTTTGTCCGTTGATATTACTTACTGGCAGATGAAATACTACATAACTCAGCGGGAGCCACTGTGTCACCATGGTCATTGTCATCACCATCATCCTCATCATTACATCATTACATCATTGCCCCTTACTAAGCATTTTACTGGGACACGAGCCCTGTCCTAGGTGCTTTACACTGCTGATCTCACTTAATTCTCACACATTTAATCCTTGCAAATACCATTCCTTTCATTTTCCAGGTGAAGGGACAGAGACTTCAAGAAATCAGGGAACCTTTTCAAGGTTCTAGCTGTGCCACATGGCACAGCCGAATGTCCCACTGGGCAGCCAGACCCAGAGTCCGGTTTCTTTTTTTTTTTTTTTTTTAAAGATTTTATTTATTTATTTGACAGATAGAGATCACAAGTAGGCAGAGAAGCAGGCAGAGGGAGAGGAGGAAGCAGGCTCCCTGCTGAGCAGAGAGCCTGATGCAGGGCTCCATCCCAGGACCCTGGGATCACGACCTGAGCCGAAGGCAGAGGCTTTAACCCACTGAGCCACCCAGGCGCCCCCAGAGTCCGGTTTCTAATCATGGGTGCTACACTCTTCCTCTTGAATAATGATCGTAATAATGAGGTCATTGAGGGGGCCCCAGAGTGTCAGAACTGATTTAAAAACCTAAAACAAAACCACTGAATATAAAAATGTCTGTTCTACTTGTCCTTAAGCTACCAAAGACACCAGGACCTTCTATCCATGTTTCTCTAGATCTTCTACCCTTGCCACCATTTCACTTATTTTTTAAAAACCCTTCCTTTAAAAAAAAAAAAAAAAAAAGTCGGGGGGGGGGGTAAGAAAAGAAAAAAATCCTTCCTTTCTCCAAACCCCAGAGTTTCCATTCATTTGCTCTCAGTGAGTTTGGCTTTCTCTGCTTTCTTGTCACTTTCTCAACCGTCCTTGGTAGGGGGTGAGAGGGGGCACAGGGAGGGATGCTTGCTTGACCACCTCATTAAACTGAATTGTGCTAAACAAAAAGCCATCTCCTCTAGAGAGAAATTATATCACTGTTTGTGAGCAGAGCAGCTGTCAGCAATTGTGTTTTAGATAGTAGTTTACATCGATTTTTCTTTTTGATGTGCATAATGTATAAAAACTCACTTGTATGGAGAAGCAGGTCCAGTAACAGGCTTGAGCAAGATGGACTTGACTAAGAAAGTCCATATTCAGTCCCCCCGCTGCGATCTGTGTTAAATCTGAAGGGAACTGATCACAGTCTCCCTGTTTTGAGCTACCCCTGTTCACATGGCAGGTGGCCCCAGCAGTGTGAGCAAACTTCAAACCCACACTTTAAAAGAATCTATCAGGGTATGAATCACATTAGTCAGCTGCCAAGACGGAGCTCCTCAGGTTTTCTCCGTAAGAATTCCCAATCTGGGTGTCACGTGGGGCAAGACAAAGTCATCTCCCAAGTCCATCTGAGCAAGAGAACGTGTGTGTTCTTGTCCCTCAGGCCTGACTCCGTTCTACCGCCCGGGGAATGGAAAGGGGAAAACCTGAATGGAAACCCCACTGTTCTTCCCTTCTCCTCCTCCTGCCCCCTCTGGGGTCAATTGCACATTCTGGCCAAGTTCAGCTCTGCCCGGGGTGGAGGAGGTAACCTTCCCAAGGGTCAGCTGGCCAAGGACTGGGGCGAAACATGGGAGGCGGGAAGGGGAAAAGAGCAGAGGCAGGCAGGGAGGGGAGAGAGGAGCAGCCCGGGTGGTCGCTCTTAGTTTTTGGATTCCAGGCAGAGCCTCTTGCGCTGTCCAAGACAGAACCAGCAAACGTGCTTGCTCCTGTCTTGCTTACATCCCCACATGCTCTCCTGACACACATTCTCATTCCTCGTTCCCTGACTGTAAAAGAAATACATGCTCACTGAAAAAAAAAAAAAATGAGGAAAATAAATAAAGAAATCAAGATCCTCCTACCCAAAAATAAGCATGTTATCAATTTTATGTATACCCTCCCATTTTTTCACATATCTAATATGTAGTTGTTGTTTTTTTTAAATTGCCTCATACCATATGTACTGTTTCGTCCTTTTTTTCTGCTTCATAATAAGTTGTAGATCTCTTACCCTGTCTGTCAGTATGGATCTAAGTCTTTGTTCCTGGTGGTGCATTATGTCGTAGACTATTACAATTTATTTAAGTCTCCTCTTGCTGAACTCAGTGATGGACGAGGGTCCTCCTCCCTGTCAGGCCTCCCAGCAAACAGAGCTAGTTTCTCCCGCACAGCCTTACTGGTTCTCACTTCCCCCCTTCCGTGGGGTTCTTGGGTCTTTCTCTTGCATCTCCCCAACTTTTTATGAGCTCCTCGTGGGTGGGGCCATGACCTCTAGACATCTGCAATTCCTACAGCCTGCACAATGCTGCCAGGGACTGACCCTGGGACAGATGGACGGACAAACACCCAGTAAGGATGAGTATTTGCTCTGAAGTCACTCCTTTCCCATCAAGAATTCTCCACCTGTGCTTTATCTGCCTTCCCTCCCTCCCCAACACACATTCTGACATGTTCTCAGTCTCTGTCTCATTTTCTCTACCCACCTTGCCTCCTCCTCAATTTTGCTTCGGCTGAAGCACATTCTAGAATTCTTTTCCTTTCTCCCCTCTCCTTGTTTCCTCTCTTCTTCCTCTCCCTCCAGACAATATACCTAGGTCACACCCGCATCTACTCACAAGCCCTCCTACCCACCTCCACATGCATCCCTTCAGACACCTATTCCTAAAACAAGTACCTACCACACATAAAGGGATGCCCTCTGCATCCCTCCTCAGTGAAGAAAGACCAGCCTTTGGAAAACCAGGCTGAGCAGATCTGTTGAAGGCCTACCTGTTGACTGCAATGCTGTTGAGGGGCTAATTCACCCAGACTCTAGAGCTCATGGAATTCCTCCAGCCCCTCAAGCAGCATTGAATTTGAGCTAAAAGGAAAGGAGAAAAAGCAATGTATATTGTCCTGGATACTCATGGTGCTAACAGGACTGGGAATTCCTTTTTTAATTAATTAATTCATTTCTTTTGTATTAACACATGATCTATTATTTGTTTCAGGGTTACAGGTCTGTGAACCATCATCTTACACAATTCACAGCACTCACCATAACACATACCCTCCCCATGTCCACCACCCAGCCACCCCCCAGCAACCCTCATTTTGTTTCCTGAGATTAAGAGGAGTCTCTTATGGCTTGTCTCCTTCCCCTGTCCATCTTGTTTCATTTTCCCCTCCCTTCCACCTGTGAGCCCCTGCCCTGCCTCTCAAGTCCCTCATATCAGTGAGATCACCAGATAATTGTTTTTCTCTGATTGACTTATTTTGCTTAGCGTAATACCCTCTAATTCCATCCACGTCATGCTAATGGCAAGATTTCACTTCTTTTGATGGCTGCATAGTATTCCAGTGTGTGTGTGTGTGTGTGTGTGTGTGTGTGTGTGTGTGTGTGTGTATGCCACATCTCCTTTATCCATTCTTCTGTTGATGGACATCTAAGTTCTTTCCATAGTCTGGCTATTGTGGACGTTGCTGCTATAAACATTCAGGTGTACGTGCCCCTTCGGATCACTACATTTGTGTCTTCAGGGTAAATACCCAGTAGTGCCATTTCTGGGTCATAGAGTAGCTCTATTTTCAACTTTTTGAGGAAAATCTATAGTTTTCTAGAGTCGCTGTATCAGCTTGCATTCCCAAGGAGTGGGAATTTCTGATGCATGGAGTAATACTTCCATGTCAACGAACAGAAAATGTTACAAGTTTGGTTAGGAGAGATGTCTTCAGGGGTGTCAGGAAGATTTATAGGAAGCCTGGAAATTGCTAGGAGTGATTTTAGAGTGCTTCTACCAGTGTTTAAATGAGCATTAATGAGCTTTGTCTGGATGGAAGGCTTTGTGTTTTGATTTGCCTCACCTTTAATGATCTTCTAAGGGAAACTTCAGATCTTTTGGATCTTTCCAGACATGCTGTTCATTTTCTTGGCATTGCCTTCCTGTGGGAAAATGGCAAAGGAAGGGCTTATATCCAAGTGGTGGGATGGAAGCAGGTCACCCAGGTTCAAGTCCCACTTCTGCTATTATTGGACTGACCCTATGCAAACCATTCACTATGAATTCCAATTTCTCCCTCTGTAAAATCAAAAACCCATTTTCAGCTCCCAATTTCTATATACATAATGACTTTGCTTTTGTGGACAGAGAGAAGAAATGAAACTGATGAGAACTTGTAAGAAGTAAAAGATGGAGTACCTGGGTGACTCAGTCAGTTAAGTGTCTTGCCTGGGTGGCTCAGTCAGTTAAGAATCTGCCTTCAGCTCAGGTCATGATCTCAGGGCCCTGGGATCAATTACTGCGCCAGGCTCCCTGCTTGGTGGGGAGTCTTCTCCCTCTCCCTCTGCCTGTGCCCTCTCCTCCCCCTACTTGTGCTCTCTCTTATACCCCCCTCTTTCAAACAAATACAAGAGATCTTAAAACAAACAAACAAACAAACAAATAACAAAACAAGAGACAACATCTATTTCTCAGCCACATATAAAGCAAATGGCAAGAAAGCAATCTGGCCACTGCTGGGTGAATGCTGATTCATAAAAAAAAACCTCAGAATTAGAAGGAAGAGAAATATTCCTGGGGGGGAGTGATGGAGCCTGAAACTATTCCCTCGAGGCTGTCTTCTCCCTCACCCCCGCCCACACAAGCACAAAGAATTTTAGCTGGGCACCTAATCACCCAGCCAGAGCTCAGAATGTGAGTCAAGGGTCCACTGCACACAATGACATGTGAGCAGTAATGAGTAGTGCAACTCCCATGTCTCTTTACTTCTGAGCCAGTAAAGTCCACTCAACTCTGGACCTCACATGAGAGAAAAAAATACTCCTACATTGTTTAAAGAGCTGCATTTTGAGTTTCTCTCTTATGGTAGATTAACCTCTAGCCTAACCAACATGGAGATCTTCAGATAAAGCTAAAAGAATATAGGAAGTCATTTAAAATGTCATCAGGAAAAAAGGGGGGATTAAATTGAAAGAAGACCATCAAAGGCGACAAACAGCCTGAGTGTGAGTCCTGGCTCTGTTGCTTACCAGCTGTGTGACCTTGACTAGATCATTTCTGTTGACTCTGTTTCCCCATCTCTATAAAATCGGCAAATCCTCTCTTGTTTAGCATTATTGGGAAGACTGAAGGTCAAGATGGTGAAGTGCCCACATGCTCTGTAGATGGTAGTTGTGGTCATTATTCAAAAGGCATCATTGTGAGCCAAGGAAGGAGGACTTGTGCATTAAAACTCTAAGGAGGAAAGGAATTTTTATTATTTTCATTTGTGGGGTAAGAGCTCTCAGCCTCTGGACTGTCAGCATTCCCAAGTGTCACCCAATGTGAGAGAGATGGCAGTTAGCAAAACAATTAAAAGCCCAAAAGGGACTTGGAAAAACGAAATATTGTAATATAAAGTACAACTTCTGTGCAGCTGGGATCAGGAGACATTTCTTTCTGGCCCTAGAACCAAGAATTATGCCTAATGGGCACTGTAAATTGTGTCACTGATCAAGGTCCCCTCTCGGCCTTGACTGCGGGAAAACCAGAAGCCAAATGTGTGGCTTTACCTCTAACAACACATAAGCTGTTAAGACAGGCCCTTTTGTAGTTGCCGAATGCCTGACTTCATTTGATATCTGTGGCCTGGCTTATTTTGTTCTCCTTCTTGCTTCTTCCAATTTGTGTTCTCTTGTGGTATCTTATGAATTCCTAGAAGACCTTTAAAGTTTTCCTTGGAACAAAGAATGAATGGATGGATGGAGACAGGAGTGAATCAATGACTAGAATCTTAAATTAGAAGTGAACCTTAGAAACCATGTAATTCAGTTCAGGAGTTTCCTCTACAACATCTTAACAGATGATCCGTCCAAGTGCCTCCTCCTACTTTTGCAGTGATTAGAAGTCCACCACTTGATAAGAGAACCCATTCCAGCTTTACTATCAGAACACTCTGGTTTATGGAGACTTGATGTCTGCTTCCTTATAGGAATAATATTAATATTCATAACAAGAGGAGGTAAAATTTTTAGTAAAAAAAAGGCAACAGAAGGAAATAAGGGTATCAGAACAAAAGGAAATGATGCAGTTTTTATTCTCAGTGAGCCTATATTAGCTTTAATTTCTAAATTTCTAAATACTCATAAATCATCTGTGTTTATGATTTTGCCAGTACCCAATTCAAGACTTACCTAGTTCTGTTTTGTAAATAAAATATGAGATTTATGCTAAGGAAGTGAAAAGATGACCCACTGAATGGGAGAAAATATTTGCAAATCATATATCTGATCAGGGATCTGTATCTAGAATCCATAAGGAAATTTAAAACTTAACAATAAAAAGATGCATAAACCAGTTGGAAAATTGAGAAAGGATCTAAATGATGTTTCTCCAAAGAAGATACAGATGGTCTATAAGTCCATGAAAGGGTTTCATTCTCATTAGCCATTAGAGAAATGCAAATGAAACCTACAATGAAACCCTATTTCACACCCACCAGGGTGGCTATACGAAAAAAGATAGACTATTACAAGTGTTGGCAAGGAGGCAGAGAAAGTGAAATCCTCATATTCTAACCAATGAGAAATCATAAAATGGTGCAGCCACTTTGAAAACCAGTTTGGCAATTTTTTGGAAGGCTAAACACAGATTTATCATATGACTGAGTAATTCTGCTCTAGGGTGTATACCCAAAACAGAGGTCTACACTCAAAAAACAAAACAAAACAAAACTCACCAAACCAAAAAAATTTGTATACAAATGTTCATAGCAGCATTATTCACAGTGGTGGGAAAAACCCAAATGTCCATCAACTGATAAATGTTTAAAAAAACGGGGTTTATACAATGGAATGTTATTCAGCCATAAAAGGGATAAGATATCAAAACATACTGCAGCATGGATGAACCTTAAAAACTTGAAACTAAGCAAAGAAAGCCAGTCGCAAGAGACCACATAATAGATGATTCCATTCGTATGAAATGCTCAGAATAGGCAAACACCCAGAGACAGACAGAGGTTAGTGGTGCCTGGGACTTAGGGGTGGAGGTGCAGGGTGCTGGAGCAATATAGGGAGTGATTGCTAGTGGGTAGAGAGTTTCTTTAGGGAGTAAGGAAAATGTAAAAATTGATTGTGGTGATAATTGTACAACTTTGTGACTATACCAAAACCCGTTGATTTGTATCCTTCAAGTAGGTGAGTTGTATGGTACACGAATTATATCTCAATAAAGATCTTATTTTTAAAATGGAGTGGAGGTGCTGATTCAATCCTTGTTCTTAGTGCGGACAAGAGTATCTAGTATTGATGGTTTCAGCAGAAAAGGGAATATATGAAGGTTATGAGGAATAATCTCACAGATTTTCTAGGAGGGTTGGGATGTCAGTCCCCAAACCATACCTCAGGGATGCCTTCAGTGTAGTCACTGCTCACCACAGACTTTACAGCTCTCACCTGATGGGGTTAGGAGATGATGCTAGTTTTCCTTCAATGCTCTTTGCCAAGGTCTGGACAAATTTGTCACCAAGGTTTACACAAAGCTTCCTCAAGATGGTCTCTCCTAAATAGAAGTCTAGAGGAGGGTCATTTGATTGCCTGAGCATAAGTCCCATGTTTTTCATCTAAGCTGTTGAGGAATCTGGGAAAATAACTTCTGGCTCCTGTCTTAACAGGCAGGTTATATAATGTGAGAACTACTCCAATCAAAGGAAGGGTTTTCTTTTTAATCCTCCTTTCTGCATTCCATTGGACTGGGTGACTTTTCTTCTGCAGATTTAAAGAGTATAGATTTTATTTTGGTGATGACAGTTGCTGTTAACTTAAGACCCATTTGTAGGTTTCTGTATGCAGTGGCATGCCATATATATCTCCTGCCAATCTACTCTGTGCATCCATTGATTTCACCTTCGTAGCTTGAAATCTGTCATGACGAGAGTATTTATACCATGGAATTGTCAAATGTTACAGATCACCTCCCCCTCGCCTAAGAACCAGTTGTTAAGCATTCACCAGCATGCAACTGTCCTTATCCCTATTGATATCTAAATTGTAAGGAGACAGTATTTTGGTACAGCCCTACCCCTGGACCTATGCTGGTCTTCAAGTTATGTATTATCTGACTGCAATAAATACAGAAATTTAGAGTGATTTCTAGCATGTGAAAGTGCTGTGACTTCCAAATGTGTCCATTTTTTAATACATATTTCATGAAAGCCTCCGTCTAGGGTAGATCAGAAATTTAAAACTGATCCGTCATGACAGGTTGTTTGAGAGGTATTGCTTTAGTCTGTTCTCATGGTTCTTTGTTCTACAACTCCCCACATACAATGGGTGCTGACATTGTCTTCCTTGGCATGGAAAGTCCCATTATCTCATGTAGATGAATCCTTCATCAGCTTCTTACCTCCTGGCCTTTGAAAATTGATTCTGACATCTTTGCTCAGGTTCTACTGTTCTGACATCTTCTTGGGAGCCTCCTGTCCCAGCTTCAGAGGCTAAAAAGAAATACCAGAGTTTAAAACAAATAAACTCAGATGGATTACAACATATCTCTTCCTCCTTCCCCTTCCCGTACATAAAACCAAGCTTATATACAAACTGGTTTCTTTGGGTGATGAGGCCATAAGTAGAAGTATGTTCTTTTGTATATCTGAGTTTCCTATATTTTCTACAATGAATATGTATTAGGTTATCAGGAGAAAAGTCCCTGCCTTATTCTCCAGGATTTCATCGACTTTCCATGAATTTTCCTTCTTACTTCCTTGTTCCCTTCAGAGAAAATGCTGAATAAACTTCAGCATTGCAGTCATCATTCCTGGAAAGTCTCAAGATACTGTCATTCAACTCTTGTCTTGACACTCTCAGATATTAAATCCATAGCAGAACTGTCTGCAAACACTGACTTTCCAGGTGGAGTTGTGCTTTGTCTCCTCTCCCCCAATTTTCTGCTAAATCCTACAGTTCCTGCATTTACTGAGAAAGTATTCTAACTTTGGTTTGCTGGAACATCATTGCTAATATTCCCCAAGAGTGGATATAATACACGTACTAAGCCCTGAGTTCTTCATATATAAGGCAGGGATCTTTCTGGGCTTATCCCAAGCGTCTTGAACACATGGATTTGTGGGAACTATTTTGGTTCACAGTCAAACTTTAAGCATTGCAAGGCAGTAATACATGCCTTGAATTTCTATAAAAAATTTTTTATGTCCAGAGGATTTTAACACTTACAATCGGATCTCATCCTTTTCTCAAATAAGATCCTTGAAGTAATGACAATTAGAGAGGTTTAAATTAAGCCCATAGTGTGGTAAACTTTTTTTACTTATAAGATATGATAGATTTATTTAATGCTATTATCCAGTCCTGGAAACATTAGGGGGTAATTGGTACTCTCATATACTACTTATAGGAACATGAATTGGTATAATCTTTCTGGAGGGCAATTTCTCTCTCAATATCAAAAGTATTAAAAATACATGCACAGACAGAACTTCTCACTAGTGCAGAGAGAAGATACAGGCAAATTCTTTGCCCCCACCAAAAATAAAATGGAACAAAATTGTTCAAAAATGATCATTCCAGAGAGGCAAACAGGAAATTTTCTCATGACAAACAGCTGAACTTTGGGTAAGAATCAGTCTTACAGAAAGAGTTTATGGTGTTCTTACCTAGAACCACTCCCATCCCTCCACCTAATGCATGACACAGTGGTACTATTGGGGCAGGACAATCTCAACAGCAGTAGCTTTGCTACTGGAATAGCTTTGATTTGGAGTAACTAGATGGAGGAAAACCCATGCCCAAGAGGACTGTCAATAAAAGTAGCAAATTTGGTAGAAAACAAACAGAGAAAATCTACAGTTATGATAGTTTGAAGTCATACTGCTGGTTGGGGTAAGTGGTGGGATGGGGTACTAGCCAGAAATTTAACAGGGAGATACTGAGCATGAGAGAGTCAGAGAAGCTAGATAAGCAGTCCAGGCATCCCTGGCTACTTAGGAGACTGCATGCATTCCTCTGAAGATCTGAAGAGTTCAACAACTGCCACATAGAATAGATAAACACAAAGACACTCTCACCTAGACACAAAATAGTCAAAATTATTGAATTCCAAAAACAGAAACAAAATCTTAAAAGCAGCAGGAAGAAAATGACACCACCTACAGGAAAATGCCATGTCATTAACAGCTAACTTCTCCTCAGAAACGACAAAGGGCAATAGGCAAGGGAATGACACATTCAAAGTGTTGAAGAATACACTGTCAATAAAAATTCTGTATCCAGCAAAACTACCCTTCAAAAATGAAGGGAAGGGGCGCCTGGGTGGCTCAGTGAGCTAAGCCTCTGCCTTCGGCTCAGGTCATGATCCCAGGGCCCTAGGATCGAGCCCCACATCGGGCTCTCTGCTCAGCGGGAAGCCTGCTTCCTCCTCTCTCTCTGCCTGCCTCTCTGCCTACCTGTGATCTCTGTCAAATAAATAAATAAAATATTTTAAAAAATGAAGGGAAAATAATGATATTTTCAGATCAACAAGGATTGAGAAAACATGTTGCTAAGAGGCCTGTCCTACAGGAAATGCTAAAGGAAGTCCATTAGTCTGAAATACAATGATGTCAGGTGATAATGTGAATGAAAGAAAGAAAGAAATAGTAAATGTGTGGGTAAATAGAAAAGATAGTATGAACATATTTTGTCTTTTCTCTTAATGCTCTTAAAAGACATAAGATTATATAATGAAACAATTATAACACTGTATTATCTGGTTTACAATATATATGGATATAATATATATGACAAAAGCACAAATAAGGACTAATAAAATGGAGATATATTGGAATACAGCTGCCCTATTTCACTGAAATTAAATCGCAAGTAAACTCAATTAAAATGTGGATAAGATACATACTGTAATTCCTAAAGCAATTGTTAAGAAAACAACTAAATATATTTCTACATCATTTTTAAATCTATAATATTGTATAGTATTGTATAATATTATAATATTCTACTGTATAGATATATCACATTTTATTTAATCAGTGTTCAGTGTTGAGCCATACAATTTATTTCAAATTGTTTACTATTTATAGTTAAAGGTGTGATTAAACATCCTTAGAGCTAAAGCTTTGATCACATCAATTGTTATGAGTGTAAAAATAAACTGAAGTTGAGTTACTGATTAAAATGTACATACCTTTTTAAGAATTTGATTGAGGTAGAATTTATATATCACAAAATTTACCAAATGGGTATAATTCAATGGCTTTTAGTAAAGTTATAGGATTATACAACCATCACTGCAATTCAACTTTGGAATGTTTCTGTTACCGCCCAACAGTTCCATCATGCCAATTTTCAGACAATCCCTACTCCTATCCCAACCCCAAGCATATATGGGTTTGCTCTATAGATTTGCCCTTTCTGGAAATTTTATGTAAGTGGAATCATACAATAGACATAACAGCAAAAGATGTTCAAGTCATGATGTTAAGCAAAAAAAAAAAAAAAAAAAAAAAAAAAAAGATTATAAAACACTATACAGGACTATTTCATTTAAAAAATAAACACAAATACATGCATGGAAGTAAGTCTGAAAGGGTTAAACCAAAATTGTACCTAGATGACAGGATTATGAGTGGCTTTTCTAGTTCTTTTTTATTTACTTACCTGTATCTTATAATTTTACATAATATGAGTATTTATGAAACTTCATACTTATATCATATTTTGTAAGTCACTTTCATAACACATCATACTTCATAATTCCTCCTGTCCTACAAAAACTCTATAAGCAACAAGGAAGAGTATACTGACACACACATATATAAAATAATTAGTATATATAATAGTATATACTAGTGCATATATATACTAATAATTAGTGTGTATTTATACTATACACGGGACACCTGAGTGGCTAAACTGATTAAGCATCTGACTCTTGATTTCAGCTCAGGTCATGATCTCACAGTAGTGGGATTTAGCCCTGCATCTGGCTCTGGGCTGGGTGTGGAACCTGCCTAAGATTCTCTCTCTGAATGGGTCAACCAGGAAATTAAAGAAGAATTTTTGAAAATTCATGGAAATGAAAATAAAAACATAAATGTTCAAAACCTGTGGGACACAGCAAAGGCAGTCCTAAGAAAGAAATATATAGCAATACAAGCCTTTCTCAAGAAATAAGAAAAATCTCAAATACACAACCTAACCTTACACCTAAGGGAACTGGAGAAAAAACAACAAATAAAACCTAAACCCAGCAGAAGAGAATCAATCAATTTTAGTGCAGAAATCAATGAATGAGAAACCAAAAGAACAGTAGAACAGATCAACAAAACTAGGAGCTGGTTCTTTGAAATAATTAATAAGATTGATAAAGCCCTGGTCAGACTGATCAAAAAGAAGAGAAAGGACCCAACTAAATAACATCAAGAATGAAAGGGGAGAGGTCACAACCAACAACAAAGAAATACAAACAATTATAAGAACATACTATGAGCAACTGTATACCAACAAGTTGGGCAATCTGGAAGAAATGGATGCATTCCTGGAGACATAAAGACTACCAAAACCGAAACAGGAAGAAACAGAAAACTGAACAGACCCATAACCATCAAGGAAATTGAAGCAGTAATCAAAAATCTCCAACAAAAATAGCCCAGGGCCCAATGGCTTCGCAGGGGAATTCTACCAAACATTTAAAGAAGAGCTAATACCTATTCTTCTGAATAGAAATGGAAGGAAAACTTCCAAACTCTTTCTATGAGGTCAGCATTTCCTTGATCCCAAAGCCAGACAAAAACCCCACCAAAAAGGAGAATTATAGACCAATATCCCTGATGAACATGGATGTAAAAATTCTCACCAAAATACTAACCAGTAGGATCCAACATTACATTAAAAAGATTATTCACCATGACCAAGTAGTATTTATTCCTGGGCTGCAAGGGTGGTTCAACATCCACAAATCAATCAATATGATACACTATATAAATAAAAAAAACAGACAAGAACCATATGATCTTCTCAATAGATGCAGAAAAAACATTTGACAAAGTATAGCATCCTATCTTGATCAAAACTCCTCACATACCTCAATATCATAAAAGCCATATATGAAAATCCTGTAGCAAATATCATTCTCAATGGGGAAAAACAGAGAGCTTCTTCCTAAGGTCAGGAACACAGCAGGGATGTCCACTAGCACCACTGTTTTTCAACATAATACTAGAATTCCTAACCTCAGCAATCAGACAAAAAAGGAAATAAAAGGCATTCAAACTGTCAAAGAAAACTCTCACTCTTTGCAGATGATATGATACACTATATGGAAAACCCAAAAGATTCAACCCCAAATTTTGTAGAACACATATAGGAATTCAGCAAAGTTGCAGGATATAACATCAGCGCACAAAAATCAGTTACATTTCTATACACCAATGAGACAGAAGAAGGGGAAAATTAAGGAATTGATCCCATTTGCAATTGCACCAAAAGCCATAAGATACCTAGGAGTAAAACTCACCAAAGAAGCAAAAGATCTGTATTCAGAAAACTATAGAACACTCATGAAAGAAATTGAAGAAGACAAATGGAAAAATGTTCTATGCTCATGGATTGGAAGAATAAATATTATTAAAATGTCTATGCTACCTAGAGCAATCTATACATTCAAAGCAATCCCTATCAAAATACCATCATCTTTTTTCACAGAGCTAGGACAAAGAATCGTAAAATTTGTACGGACCCCAAATACCCAGAGGAACATTGAAAAAGAAAACCAAAGCTGGTGGCATAACAATTCTGGACTTCAAGCTCTTTTACAAAACTGAATATCAAGACAGTATGGAACTAGTATAAAAACAGACACATAGACCAATGGAACAGAATAGAGAACCCAGAAATAGACCCTCAACTCTATGGTCAACTAATCTTTGACAAAGCAGGAAAAAAATATCTTATGGAAAAAAAGACAGTCTCTTCAACAAATGTTGAAAATTGGACAGCCACCTGCAGAAGAATAAAACTGAACCATTTCCTTACACCACACACAAAAATAGATTCAAAATGGATGAAAGACCTCAATGTGAGACAAGATTCCATCAAATTCTTAGAGGAGAACACAGGCAACAACCTCTGTGACTCCAAAGAGTATATACAACATACTCTGTGTATCCAAAGGTAAGGGAAATCAAGGCAAAAATGAACTATTGGGACTTCATTAAGATCAAAAGCTTCTGCACAGCAAAGGAAACAGTTGACTAAACCAAAAGACAAGCAACAGAATGAGAGAAGATATTTGCAAATGACATATCAGATAAAGGGCTGGTATCCAAAATCTATAAAGAACTTATTAAACTCCAAAGAACAAATAATCTAATCAAGAAATGGGCAGAAGACATGAACAGACATTTCTGCAAAGAAGACATCCAGATGGCCAACAGACACATGAAAAAGTGCTCAATATCACTTGGCATCAGGGAAATACAAACTAAAACCACAACGAGATACAACCTCACACCTGTCAGAATGACTAAAGTTAACAAGTCAGGAAACAACAGATGTTGGCAAGGATGCAGAGAAAGGAGGTCTGCCTACACTGTTAGTGGGAATGTAAGCTGATGCAGCCACTCTGGAAAACAGTATGGAGGTTCCTCAAAAAAGTTAAAAATAGAGCTACTCTGCAACCCAACAATTAGACTACTGGGTATTTACCACAAACATACAAATGTAGTGATCAGAAGGGGCATGTGCATCTCAATGTTTATAGCAGCAATGTCCACAATAGCTAAACAATGGAAAGAGCCCAGATGTTCATTGGCAGATGGATGGATAAAAAAGATGTGGTATATATATATACAATGGAATACTACTCAGCCATCAGAAAAAATGAAATCTTGCCATTTGCAAAAATGTGGATGGAACTAGAGGGCATTATGATGAGTGAAATTAGTCAATCAAAGAAAGACAATTATCATATGTTCTCACACATATGTGGAATTTAAGAAACAAATCAGAGGATTGTAGGGGAAGGGAGGGAAAAATAAAACAAGATGAAATCAGAGAGGGAGACAAACCATGGGAGACTCTTAACTCTGGGAAACAAACTGAGGCTTGCTGGGCGGGAAAGAGGTGGAGCAATGGAATAACTGGGTGATGAGAATTAAGGAGGGCACATGATAAAATGAGCATTGGCTATTGGATAAGACTAATAATAAAACCGATGAGGGATGCCTGGGTGGCTCAGTGGGTTAAGTGGCTGCCTTCGGCTCAGGTCATGATCCCAGCATCCTGGGATCGAGTCCCACATCGGACTCCTTGCTCAGCAGGGAACCTGCTTCTCCCTCTGCCTCTGCCTGCCATTCTGTCTGCCTGTGCTCACTCTCTCTCTCTGACAAATAAATAAAATCTTTAAAAAAAAAAAAACACGATGAATCACTGACCTCATACATATAACATAATTATGTGTTAATTAATTAAATTTTAATTTTAAAAATAAATTTTAAAAAAGATTTTCTCTCTCTGTTCCTCCCCCCACTCATGCACTCTCTTGTAAAAAATAAAAGATAAAGAAAAATAGATTAATACTATACAATACAAATAGTGTATATGGTATAATTAATATTTAGGTATATGTACAAATATATTCTTCATTCTACCACAAACTCTGAGGTAGGTATAATTATTCCTATTGTATAGATCAGAGAGAAAACAGAACCCATGGTATGGGGCTGGCAAAGTTACACTATCATCCCCATTTCAGAGATTGGAAAACAAGAACTGAGCTTCAGAGAGATTGAGGTATGGCAAAATCACACAGCCAGAAAAATGCAGAACCAGACCTTAAACTTTCCACAGGAAGTAATCATGGTAATGAAGTCCTATCCAGAATCTTCTGTATTGCTTGAATGCTGACCTTCTTTGGAAGTAGGGAAATAATAGGTGTTGGCACCAATGGATTTATTTTGGGGCCAGTAGCAAGTAACAAAAGTTAAAAGAAATGGTGGATCCTTTCCAACAGCTTGTCCAGTAGGTGTTTGGCCTACTTTCTCTCCTCATGGAATTTGGTTCTTTAAAAGGGTGATTTTCTTTCTTCAGATTTAGACCTTCATTTGGATTTGAGTAAGTGCAAGCCACAATGTTCTCTGCTCACGTAAAGGGCTTAATACAAATGGGTCAAGTCATTTTGGTGGGGGATTTAAGGCAAAAACTGCAATGTTAGACATAACAAAGATAAAAACCCATTCCTTTTGGAAGTTAATGCTCCAAATATTAAAATACATGTCTGAATGCCATCAACATTTTGTAATGCCTTTTAGGGGCTGGGCACTGTAACTATGTGTGCACGGTATTGGGAGCAACTAGGAGAGAGTCGTAACAAGTAGTATTTGCTTATGAATCCAAGGTTGTTCCTGCAGCTGCCAAACTCAGAACACACAGTCATAATATCTATTTTACTGAGTGTATACTGTGTGGCGGGCATTGGGCTTAGTGCTTTGTATGCAGGATCTTATGATATTTTCCTTCCAACAACCCTAGGAGGAAGGTACCATTTTTAGTTCCTTTTTACAAGGACCCTGAGGCTTAGACATAGTAGTATTTTACTCAAGGTCACACGGCTAGTACGTGGCATAGACAGAATTCAAAGTCAGATCATTGGACTCTTAAGTTGGACTGTGCTCTAGAGTAGACTCTTTATCTGCTGGACCCTAGACTCCCCACCCTGAGAATGGCAGTCTCAGGAATCCCTTCTCATTGAAAGTCAAACTACATCAATGAAGAAGTTCTCAGTATGTTCCTGAAGACCTCTAAAGTAGTAAGAGATACTGTATTTGTACGTCATACCAATTTCAATTCAAATCTCAAAGCATGGAATAGGTAACTACTTGCTGAAGTCAGAAATTTTACCTGGCTGATAAGGAACAGAATGGGAGATAGTTCAAGTGCATGAATTCATTCAGCGTAGATTTCCAGGTGACTTTGGAGGTGACAGGCTTTTTCAAAGCCTAGAGAATCTGGATTTGACTGTGGTCCTGACCTCAAGGGGCTCTTATCTCATAGTAAGTATAGGAGCACCAAAAACCAAGCATGACACAATATTAGATGTGTCACAGGGACATCAGCATAGTATTTTACATTTTTAACCTCGAATGCGTGAGCACTGACCAACCAAGTAGTTTGGACCCCAGCTGTAAACTACTGGTGTAACTGTGAATTCCCACCAGGGAATGTCAGCTTTGAAAAGTGGTATCTGGAAGAGAGGTAAAGCCTCAAAGCAAGGCAGTATATAATGAGTCAGATTGAGAAGTGAGTTGTATTTCACTAGGTTAAGAAAAGCCAAAAGGGCATTCTAGGAAGGAACAGCATGAACAAAGGACATGCAAGGAGCTGGAAAGTGCCTGATGAATGGACCTCAGAGTCTGGGAAGTGTGTGCCTAATGGGGACGGTAGGAGACACACTGGAAAAGGCAGTCAGAGCAACATTCTGATGGCTCTTGAATGTCAAGGTGAATAATTCAAACTTCTGCTGCATTGCTAGCAATTTGGAGCCTTCACAGTATTTCCAAGCAGCAAAATGGTATAAATATAAATGGGTAAGAATCATTAGAAATTTCCTAGTCCATCATTCTTAAAAATGCAGGTGTCTGTCTCAGAGAATAGATCAGCCAACCATTCCTTGAATATGTTCCAGAATAAGCAAGTTATCCTTTTAAAGTAGCCTAATTCTTTGCCAGGAGAAAAACTTTCTCAAATGCTTTTTTGAAGATACACTTTGTTTATGGTGTTGGATGAATGAATGAATGAATGAATGAATGGGTGAATGAATGGATGGATGGACAGATTTCCATACACTAGCTCTTTAGAATGAGATAACTCCCCCGTTGTTTCAAAAGTATGGAGTTAGTTAAATCCGTTCAGTAATCTCTGTGACCTGATTCCCAGCCCCCTCCACCATTTGATCTCTTCCAAATATAGTACTTTTAACTTATTGATATCCCTTTGATGCCCAAGGCTAGACAGTAGACATCCCATACAATCTATCTAGGACATTCCTGTTCTTCCTCTGGAAACTCTCCTTCAGCTACAGTTTTTGTTAATCATTATTTTTTTTAAGTTGTTAAGATTTGCTTACTCCAAAATTAGTACAATGCTCGGTGTATACGAAGTAAGAAGTATAGCCTTCTCATCCTTCTACTTCCCCAAAAGTAACTACCACGAACCATTTTATGGGTCCTTCTTGACTTCATCCATATACTAATGGACTATTTTATGTGTCCTTCTAGCCTCATCCATATTCTAACCCAATATGATGGTGCCATTATTAGAATTTAATTAGGTTTTTCTAACATCTGGCTGACCATTGTCTCTGCAGGCTCATCCAGAGATCGGGGTCAGCCAAACCTCATCTGTCTCCCACACTGGCGAACCTTGCTGATTCTGTGACTAGAAGCAGTCTGTTATTATTACTACTTGTTGAATTCCATCATGCTGTTTTGGGCCCATTGTTCTAAAGGATAGCCATCAGATTCTTTGCTTTTATCACCCACAGATTTAGTAAGTAATTTCAGCTCTCCTGCTGAAATTAGTTGGCCCATCCCTATTTAAATTCCTTTAGTGTCTTCCCACGAAACCCCTGAGTTCCATTTCCTCATCTGTAAAGTTAAGGAAAATGATATGAGGGTCTGTGAGATTCCTTTCTGATTTAAAAGTCTTCGGAACTATTCAAGGTGTGATGTACTCTGCTAAGACCCTTGTAGCACTAGCTAATGCTTTTACAACTTGGGGAGGTCCACGTTTCCCAGATGCATTGCAGAAGGTGGAGGCAATTACCCTGGGAAGCTGATGAAGGGCAAGGCAAATGGCATTGAGGAAATTATCCAGGCTTCAGATAAAGATGGGACACAATAAAGTGAACAGGATATGAAAACATTTGCAGCAGTTCTAAAGAGAAGGGCCTAGCTTAGTACGGTTTCCAAGTTTAAGTGCTGGATATATATATATATATATATATATATATATTTTTTTTTCCTGGAGGGGGAGTTTGATCTTTTAAAAAATAGCAAACCCGTGTGTTAAAATTGTGGCTATGGTTTCCACAAAGGTCAGCTGCAAGTTAGTAACTTCTGAAGGTGACTTAATTGCTTGGCTGGGCAATTATTTTGGATGGGAATCTTTGCCTAACCAGCCTTGGGAGACTTTTCTTGAAATGGAATTGAGTTCTACCTCAAAAACCTTGTCCTCACTTAACCCTGGGAAAAAGAGAGAGTCCCACAAAGCAGGGCAAGGAGAGTCTTGCAAGTGTAATTAATGTATGATTACATTTTAATGATTTGGCTGAAATACATTACGGGAATAATTTTCATTTTTAAATGATTTAATTTTTCCTCTTCTAGTGTAAAGGATTTAGCAGTTCCTGATTTTTTTTTCTCAAGGGCATATCTGTAGAGTTCAGTTATGACCAGAAACCATTGTTCTTCCCCCTCACACCACACACCACTATAGGGAATATTGTCACACTCAGCCTTGACTGATTTTAGGGCACAGAAGTACGGTAGGACTTTTAGGAACAGGGAAAGTGACGGAAGGGAAAATCGGGACATCAGAAGTCACCAGTATGATTCAAATTAAAGTGAAGCTTTCAGAACAGAAGGTGTGGGAGCTTCATTTGGCAAAAGCAAGGATTCTGGAGCCAGACTGCTGAGTCCAACTTACCCCATACCAGCTGCATGACCTTAGGCAAGTGTTATTTGGCCTCTATGTATGTGTTTTCTCATCTATAAATTTGAGATAATAATGCCTGCTTCAGGGAGTTGTTCATATCACATGAGTTAAGAATGCAAAGTTCCTAGGGTAGTACCTGGCTTATAGGAAGTCTTGATAAAAGTTTTATATAGGAAAAGGAAAAGTTTTATATACCATGTGCATATGTTATATTTATTTGTAGTACTTCTTCAAATACTAATGAGATCTTCAAACATATAAGGATAACTATTGTATCAGTCAGGGTTCTCCAAAAACATGCGATCAATAGGAGACTATATATTTAAGAGATATATTATTGTATATTTGGCATATATAAATTATTATATTTATTATATATCTATTTATTATTATAAGGAGAGAAGACATGATTATAGATGTAAAAAAAAAAATCTCCAGGGTAGACCAGCAGCCTGGAGAATGAGAAAGAGTCAGTGTTCCAGTTCTAGTTCAAAAGCCAAGATGGCAGAGAAGTAGGAGACCAAAATATCATTAGGTCCCAGGAGTTGAGCTAGTTATCAAACCATTCTGAACACCTATAAACTCAAATCAAAGAGAAGAAGAGCAGCAATTCTAGGAACATTGACTACTTTCTGGAAGGTAGGATGTGCAGAGAAGTGAATCTGAAGTGATGGGAAGACAGTGGGGGGAAGGGCCAGCTCCTGGCAAGCAGTGGAATGGTAGAGTACAAAATCAGAACTTTTAGAGGTCTACTCCACGAGGGACATCACTCCAAAGGCTAAGTGGGGGGTGGAGCCCTCATGGGGACAGTGTGGTCTCAGGAACTGCAGGGTCAAAGAAAGACTGGGGTGTCTGAGTGTGACAGAGCTGCCAGGTATCAGTGCAGGGAAGCCAGCTATAGAAGTGAAGTGTGGAGTGAGCTCTCAGCTCAGGGTTACCTTAGACCATCATCCAAGGCACAGTTGGGCCACTGATCTTCTGGGAGGAGTGGAAGTGAGCATGCAGCAGGAATCCCCTGGGTTTGCAGACTCCAAAAGGGGCTGTGCGCTAGAGATAGAAATGTTCAGTCACAGACCAGGTGAGCATGGAGCGTGGCTGGAGACCAGGGATATGGGAGAAATTGACTGATTTTCTCTGAGGGCACATTGAGGAGTAAGGCCCGAAGCTCTCAGCTCCTACAGGCCAGAGATTGGGAGGCCGCCATTTTCATTCCTGTCCTCCAAAGCTGTATGGAAAACATTCAGGGAACAAAAGCTACCAAGAGCAAACCTGAGCAGATTACTTAGCCTGGCCCCTGGCAAGGGTGGGGCAATTCTGCCTCAGGGAAAAAAAAATTGAGAATCACTGCTACAGGCCCCTCCCCCAGAAGATCAGCAAGAACATCCAACCAAGACCAAGTTCACCGATCAATGAGAACTGCAGAACTCCAGAGCTAGGGGAAAGCAACACATAGAATTCATGGCTTTTTTCCCATGATCCTTTAGTCTTGCAAAGTTAAATTTTTTCTTATTCTATTTTTTTAACTTTTCCTCTTTCTTCTTCTTCTTTTTTTTTTTAAGATTTTATTTATTTATTTGACAGAGAGAGAAATCACAAGTAGGCAGAGAAGCAGGCAGAGAGAGACAGGGGAAAGCAGGCTCCCTGTTGAGCAGAGAGCCCGATGTAGGGCTCGATTCCAGGACCCAGAGATCATGACCTGAGCCGAAGGCAGAGGCTTAACCCACTGAGCCACCCAGGAGCCCCATCCTCTTTCCTCTTTTCACATTTTTAAACTATGTTATCTTAACAATACCTTTTTTTTAAAAATACTTTAAAATTGTCATTGTTATAGTCATATTTTAACCCTTCATTGTATTTAACCTTATTTTTTATATACATATAGGTTATTTTTTCTTTAAAATTTTGGGATACAATTTCTTCTAATAAATCAAAATATACCCTAAATCTAGCACCTGGCTTTGTTCTAGTCTCCAGCCGGATCACATTCTCTCATCTTTTTTAAAAATTTTCCAACCAATTTATCTTATCAATTCCTTTTTTAGAATCCTTTTAAATTTTCATCTTTACTTTCATATTCATACCTTCATCATGTTTACCCTTATTTGTGTGTGTGTATACATATATATATATATATGTGTGTGTGTGTGTGTATATATATATATATATATATATATATATATATATATATATATACATTTTCTTTAAAATTTTGGGAGGTAGTTTCCTCTAAGAGATCAGAATACACCCAAAATCAAGTGGGTGGTTCTGTTCTATTCACCAGTCTAATACATATTTTTTTTTATTTTTTACTTTTACTTTTCCCCATTTCTTCTCCCCCTCCCTCTTGATCCCCCTCCCAAAAAAACCAAGACCCATCAATATGTTGTCTTTAAGAAATTCATTTTAGACCCAAAGACTCATTTCAGACCCAAAGACCTCCAGATTTAAAGTAAGGGGGTGGAAAACTATTTATTTGATGTTCATGCTAATGGACATCAAAAGAAAACTGGGGTGGCAATCGCTATACCAGATAAATTAGATTTTAAGCCAAAGATAGTAATAAGAGACAAGGAAGGACACTCTATCATACTTAAAGGATCTGTCCAACAAGAAGATCTAACAATTTTAAATATCTATGCCCCTAACAAGGGAGCAGCCAATTATATAAACCAATTAATGACAAAATCAAAGAAACACATCAACAATAATACAATAATAGTAGGGGACTTTAACACCCCCCTCACTGAAATGGTCAGATCATCCAAGCAAAAGAGCAACAAGGAAATAAAGGCCTTAAATGACATAATGGATCAGATGGACATCACAGATATATTCAGAACATTCAATCCCAAAGCAACAGAATACACAGTCTTCTCTAGTGCACATGGAACATTCTCCAGAATAGATCACATCCTGGGTAAAAAATCAGGTCTCAACTGGTACCAAAAGATTGGGACCATTCCTTGCATATTTTCAGACCACAATGTTCTGAAGCTAGAACTCAATCACAAGAGGAAATTTGGAAAGAACCCAAATACATGGAGGCTAAAGAGCATCCTACTAAAGAATGAATGGGTCAACCAGGATTTTAAAGAAGAATTGAAAAAAATTTATGGAAACAAATGAAAATGAAAACACAACTGTTCAAAAATTTGTGGGACACAGCAAAGGCAGTCCTGAGAGTAAAGTATATAGCTATACAAGCCTTTCTCAAGAAACAAGAAAGGTCTCAAGTACATGACCTAACCCTACACCTAAAGGAGCTGGAGAAAGAACAACAAAGAAAGCCTAAACCCAGCAGGAGAAGAGAAATCATGAAGATCAGAGCAGAAATCAGTGAAATAGAAACCAAAAGAACAGTAGAACAAATCAAAGAAACTAGGAGCTGGTTCTTTGAAAGAATTAATTAAGCTCTAACCAGACTTATCAAAAAGAAAAGAGAAAGGACCCAAATTAATAAAATTATAAAGAAAGAGGAGAGATCACAACCAACACCAAAGAAATACAAACAATTATAAGAACATATTATGAGCAACTATAAGCCAGCCAATTTGACAATCTGGAAGAAAGGGATGCATTCCTAGAAACATATAAACTACCACAACTGAACCAGGAAGAGATAGAAAACCTGAACAGACCCATAAGTAAGGAGATTGAAACAGTCATCAAAAATCACCCAACAGGGGGCACCTGGGTGGCTCAGTGGGTTAAAGCCTCTGCCTTCGGCTCAGGTCATGATCCCAGGGTCCTGGGATCAAGCCCCACGTCCTGCTCTCTGCTCAGCGGGGAGCCTGCTTCCTCCTCTATCTCTCTACCTGCCTCTGCCTACTTGTGATCTCTGCCTGTCAAATACATAAATAAAATCTTTAAAAAAAAATCACCCAACAGAGGTGCCTGAGTGGCTCAGTGGGTTAAAGCCTCTGCCTTCAGCTCAGATCATGATCCCAGGGTCCTGGGATGGAGCTCCGCATCGGGCTCTCTGCTCAGTGGGGAGCCTTCTTCCCCTTCTCTCTCTGCCTGCCTCTCTGCCTACTTGTGATCTCTGTCAAATAAATAAATAAAATCTTTTTTTTTTTAAATCACCCAATAAACAAGAACCAAGAGCCAGACAGCTTCCCAGGGGAATTCTACCAAACATTTAAAGAAGAATTAATACCTATTCTCCTGAAACTGTTCCAAAAAATAGAAATGGAAGGAAAACTTCCAAACTCATTTTATGAGGCCAGCATCACCTTTATCCCAAAACCAGACAAAGACCCCATCAAAAAGGAGAATTACAGACCAATATCCTTGATGAACACAGACACAAAAATTCTTGCCAAAATACTAGCCAATAGGAGCCAACAATACTACATTAAAAGGATTATTTACCAGACCAAGTGGGATTTATTCCAGGACTGCAAGGTTGGTTCAGCATCCACAAATCAATCAATGTGATACAATACATCAATAAAAGAACAACAACCATATGATACTCTCAATAGATGCTGAAAAAACATTTGACAAAGTACAGCATCCTTTCTTGATCAAAACTTATGAAAGTGTAGGGATAGAGTGTACATACCTCAATATCATCAAAGCCATCTATGAAAAACCCACTGTGAATATCATTCTCAATGGAGAAAAACTGAAAGCTTTTCCCCTAAGGTCAGGAATATGGCAGGGATGTCCACTATCACCACTGCTATTCAACATAGTGCTGGAAGTCCTAACCTCAGCAATCAGACAATAAAAAGAAATTAAAGACATCCAAATAGGCAAAGAAGAAGTCAAACTCTGATTCTTTGCAGATAATGTGATACTCTATGTGGAAAACCCAAAAGACTCCACTCCAAAACTGCTAGAACTCATACAGGAAATCAATAAAGCATCAGGATATAAAATTAATGCACAGAAATCAGTTTCATTTCTACATACCAACAGCAAGACAGAAGAAAGAGAAATTAAGGAGTTTATCCCATTTACAATTGCACCCAAAACCATAGGATACCTAGGAATAAACCTAACTGAAGAGACAAAGAATTGGTACTCAGCAAACTCTGAAGTACTCGTGAAAGAGATTGAGGAAGATACAAAGAAACGGAGAATGGGTATTTACCCTAAAGATAAAAATGTAGTGATCTGAAGGGGCACGTGCACCTGATTATTTAGAACAGCCATGTCAGCAATAGCCAAACTATGGAAAGAACCTGGATGTCCATCAACAGATGAATGGATCAAGGAGATATGGTATATAGATGCAATGAAATACTATGCAGCCATCAAAAGAAATGAAATCTTGCCATTTGCAATGACATAGATGGAACTAAAAGGTATTTTCTGAGTGAAATAAGTCAATCAGAGAAGGACAATTATCATATGATCTCTCTGATACGAGGAACTTGAGAGGCAGGTCAGGGGGTGGTGGGGGGTGGGGGGAAAATGACACAAGATGGCATCAGGAGGGAGACAAACCGGAAGAGACTCTTAATCTTACAAAACAAACTGAGGGTTGCTGGGGGGTGAGGAGGTAGGGAGAGGGTTGTTGGGTTATGGACATTGGAGAGGGTATGTGCTATGGTGAGTGCTGTGAAATGTGTAAGCCTGATGATTCACAGACCTGTACCCCTGGGGCAAATAATACATTATATGTTAATAAAAATAATTTTTTTAAAAAGCTAACTGCTGGGAAATTCCCACAACTCAGAAAGGTGGGTCTTTTCTGTTCTGCTTAAGCATTCACCTAATTGGATGAGGCCTGGTCACATTTTGAAGGGAAATATGCTCTAGCCAAAGGCCACTTATTTAATTGTTAATCTCATCCAGAAATGCTTTAATGGAGGGACACCTGGGTGGCTCAGTCGGTTAAGCCTCTGCCTTCGGCTCAGGACGTGATGCCAAGGTCCTGGGATCGAGTCCCACATTGGGCTCCTTGCTCAGTGAGGAGCCTGCTTCTCTCTCTGCCTCTGCCTGCCGCTCTGCCTGCTTGGGCTGTCTCTCTCCCTGACAAACAGATAAATAAATAAAATCTTTAAAAAAAAAAAGAAGAAGTGCTCTAATGGAAACACCCCGAATTATGTTTGACCATCTGAGCATTGAGGCCCAGCTAAACTAATACATAGAATTAATCATTGCAACTATTATCAAATAAGCAGAAAACAGCAAGTGTTGGCAAGGATGTGGAAAAACTGGAACCCCTACGTGTTGCTGGTAGGAGTAGAAAATGGGACTATGGCTGTGGAAAATTGTATGGTGGCTCCTTGGAAAATTAAATGGAATTATCATTTGATTAGCAATTCCACTTCTGGGTATAGACACAAAAGAATAGAAAGCAGGGACTGGAACAGATATTTGTATACTTGTGTTCATGGCAGCATAATTTACAGTAGCCAAAAGGTAAGAACCTCTCTCCCCAAATAATTGGTATTCCCAACATCTACTCCAGTCAGAGGCGAGGTAGCCACCTGCCTTGGACCCACACTCTGGCAATAATCACAGACTTTCAAATTATAATAATAATAGCTAATACTTATATATAATCTGGCCCAATTACTGTGTAACAGAAACGTACGCATTCTGTGTTTCACATGTATTAACTTATTTTAGTACAATAATCCTATGAGTTAAATACTATTATTACCAGTCCTTTTTATAGGTGGAAAAACCGAGGCACACACTGATTTCATATACTAAGAAAATGACAGTCTGGGATACCAATCCAGCCACATCTGACTCAAATTCCATGCTCTTCACCAGCGTACATTACTCCACATTATTATCACTTAGACAAGTGATCCTCAACATGTGACCACAGGGTGGCCATTGACACTAATGCAAGGGGCCTGTGAATGTGGATGGTAGGCAGGCATAATCTTTCAACAAATACAGAATGCCTGAGACATTGGTGTACAAATATTTTTTCAAATATATATATTTGAAAAAAATATATATATATATATATCTGTATATATATACAGATGCTGCTGTGAAGAATAAAACATCAATTCAATTTAAAAATACAGAATACAGGGGCGCCTGGGTGGCTCAGTAGGTTAAAGCCTCTGCCTTTGGCTCAGGTCATGATCCCAGGGTCCTGGGATCGAGCCCTGCGTCGGGCTCTCTCTCTGCCTGCCTCTCTGCCTACTTGTGATCTCTCTTTCTCTCTGTCAAATAAATAAAATCTTTTAAAAAATTTTTTTTAAAAATACAGAATACATTGTGGCTTTTACTCACTATATAGTTTCTTGATCACTGATAAAAAGGAAAAATCATAACCCATAGTGACATATTCAATTACAGTCTTCTTTTCGCCTCGTTTGGAGACGCTGGTAGATTTGCTTTTTCCTAATATTTTAGAGAAACATAAATAAGAATAAGCAAGTGTAAATTCTTCTAAACAAAGGGGAATTAAATTTTTTTTAATCGAAGCATAATATCTATAGAGAAAAGTACACCTATTAGAGAGGAACATAGCTGGGCAAATTTTCATAAACTGAAACCACAGTGTAACCAGCCCCCAGATAGGAATAAGAACATTGCCAGTGTCCAGAAGATTCTTCCTGCTTCTCACGGTCACTAGTCAGCTCCCTTCAGGTGTAGCCATTTGTAGCAGATAGAATTGTGTCTCCCAAAAAGATATACTTAAGTCTTAACCACCAGGACCTGTGAGTGGGAATTTACTTGGACACAGCATCTTTGCAGATGTAACAAGTTAAGAAAAGGTCATCCTTGATTAGGGTGGACCCTAATCCTTGTTTTGTTTTGTTTTAAGCTCTCTTTCTGTGGCTATCTGATAAACTTGCTATGGAAGTAAATTATCTGTGCTTTTCCATTGCTGTTTCAATGAAGTAATTTATAAATACCATAATAAACAAATAATAAAACTGTACTTGAAAAAATGAAGAGCCAACAGAGAAAGTGATTTTATTAGTTTGCTAGGGCTACCATAACCAAACACCACAGGCTGGGTGGCTTAAACAACAGAAATTTATTTACTCACAGTTCTGGAGGCTGGATGTCCAAGATCAAGGTGTCTTCCTGAGTTCCCTCTGCTCCAACGGCAATGGCCGCCATCTCGCTGCGTCCTTAGTCCTAACGTGGTCTTCCCTCTGTGCACAGGCTTGTTCGTGTCCTAATCTCCTTTTAGAAGGAAACCAGTCGATGGGATTAGCACCCACCCTAACAGCCTTGTTCTAACTTAATCCCCTCCGTAAAGGCCCCATCTCCAGATACACGCACATTCTGAGGTACTGGAGGTAAGGGCTTCAAAATATGAATCCGTGTGTGTGTTGGGGGGGTAGCACAATTCAGCCCATAACGGTGATTTAATATTGTTTTCACTTTAAACTTCTGTGATCGCTCTGATCTCACCAGGGAGGACTTTTGCATAAGCAGGTTTTAGACAGTAAAGCCTGAGCCCAGGAGGTGGTGGATAGGCAGCCCTAACCCAGAGGCCATCTCTGAGGCTGCAAGATCCGATCTCCTTTTCTTCTTCTTTTTTCCTTTTTTTTTTTTTTTTTTAATGTAAAGAAGTTCTGTTTTTAAAACGTGGAAGGAAATGCCAAGTGATTTTTAAATCACCTTCCGTAATGAAGTCTGATGCCAGGATTTTCATATGTAACAGCTGAACTGCCCATGACTGACAGTGATGACCTTAGAAGGAAATTTTCCCACTCTTTCTGCTCAAGCACTTTTCAGGTTTGTTCTTTCCACTTTTCCATAAGAGTCCACACTTTCCAAGGTTACAGCGCATGACACCCCCCCCTCCCCCGCCGTGGTTGTCGATTACACGCTGTGGTGTGTTTCCTAGTATTTTATGGACAGGTTTTTGTTTTTTGTTTAGTTTTGTTTTGTTTATGTTATGTTAGCCACCATACAGTACGTCATTCGTTTTTAGGGGGTTGTATTTTTTAAAGATTTTATTTACTTGTTTGACAGAGAGAGAGACAGCAAGAGAGGGAACATAAGCAGGACGAGTGGGAGAGGGAGAAGCAGGCTTCCCACGGAGCAAGGAGCCGGATGCTGGACTCGATCCCAGGACTGTGGAATCATGACCTGAACTGAAGGCAGATGCTTAACGACTGAGCCACCCAAGTGCCCCAACGTCATTAGTTTTTGATGTATGGACAAGTTTGTAAACAGGGGCTTTTGTCATCACCTACGAATGGAAGTAAATGAATAAATGCCCCTTCATTTTAGGAGCCTTTGTTGTGTGTTCACAATTCGCCAGGCAGTGTGCTATAGAGATGAGCCCCCTGGGAGCATCTAGTGTAGTGGAGGAGATGAAAGATGGGTAATGAAAGATTTCCAGGTGTTAAGATATGGTTACCACAGTGCATTTAACCCAGACTACCATTTCTCTAAGAACTGCCACCTTCTGAAGAAAGGGACCTAGCAATCCTGTGGGACAGTGATCCCTCCCCCTAGCTGTAACAGATGAGATAGGAGGCGGCCAGCTATCCAAACTGGGTGAATTAGGGCCCCTCTGCTCTGGAATTGTGGTTCAGGGATGTCGTCAGCCTTCGCTGATCACTTGAACTAAGGACAGGTGAATTTGGGAGCTGTGGGTGGTCACCTGCTGCTGCTGCTGCTGCTGCTGCTTAGCAGAACAGACAGCCAGTCTACAAGCCAGCAAGAATAAAAGGTCTTAGAGAAGGTACAAGGATGGGCTACTACATGGAGAGATAGAGAGGGAGGGTGGAGAGAGACAGACCAAGACAGAGGGGAGAGGGGGAAACACTGGCACTAGTAGTACTTATGGCTGGATAATTCTTTGTTGCTGGGCATCCCTGAGTTCTATATACTATATGCTAGTAGCACTTGCCAGTTGCAACCATCAAAAAGGTCTCCAGACAATGACAAATGTCCCCAGTGGGGGGTTGGGTGGGACCGGGGTGGGGGGGCAAAATCATACCCCCATGGAGAACCACTGTGCAAGAGTGAGTGAGGTTCTGTATTTGCAACTGAAAGGGCCCAGAATGAGATCCTCCCATGGGGAGGCTGGGCTCTCCCTGAGCATTGCCAGATGCAGAGACGGCAGAAGGGGTGCTCAGATGGAGGCGTTAGACTGGACTTTGGTACTAGACTCTTCGAGAAGACGAAAAATTGAGAGAAGTACAGCCTCTTCTGTTAGATGTTATAACAGGGGGAATAATATAATTTTAGATTGAACAGCTCTTTAACATTTGAGGTATAAATATGGTCAAATCTCTTTTTTTTTCTAAATTAAATTTAGACTGGTTCACTCATTTATGACATTATCAGGAATACGCATTGTTTTGGCTCCTTTTCCCACCATGATTATCTGAAACAAACAAATTCTGGAACTTTTAGGCGGCCTGAAAGGGAAGTCAAGTCTGCCTTTAACCCCAACGGCAAGAGAACATTGGTTCTAATGCAGGGATCTTCAAACTATATTGATGGTGAATCTCTATCAGTAAAGCCTTTCTTAAGATTGTCTCTCCGCTGTATGTATGCCCATATGTTTATGCATGTTTATGCTTATTTATTTATACACCACAGTTGAGTCCTTTTATACTAATATATTAAATTTTATACTAGTATTCTGTGTCCTATTATAAAGCACAGAAAACATCAATATTCTTTAAAAAATTAAAAGTACATGTAATCTGTACAATGGAATAGTATTATGCCATAAAAAGGAACGAACTATAGTTGTGTGTTATCACACAGAGGAACCTTGAAAACATCATGCTAAAGGAAAAAAGCTCATCACCAAAGACCACACAATATGATTGATTCCCGTTAAGGGAAATTTCAAAATAGGGAAATCTGTAGAGACAGAAGGTAGATTAGTGACTGCTTAAGCCTAGTAGGGTTACCAGGTGATAGGAGGGTAATACTTAGGGGTATGGGGCTTCTTTTTGAGATAATGCATTATTCTTAAATGCCTATGATAATTGCATATATTGGTAAATATACTAAAAGCCATTGGATTGTATATATTAAATGAGTGGATCATATGGTTTATGAATTAGATCTTAACAAAGCATATAAATACAAGTCCTCTCCCATCCCCTGACCCCTTAGTTCATGCTTTTTTGGGGAAACACACCTCACTTTGGAGATCTCAGGGGTCATGGATGAGACCCATTCTGGCACTTGCTTTCCACTGCCACATTCCAGGGCTATATGAAAAGCGGGTCATCCTTCTGCACACTCAATATCATGATTAAGGTCAAAGAGTCTTTCAGGGTGCCTGGGTGGCTCAGTGGGTTAAGCCTCTGCCTTCAGCTCAGGTCATGATCCCAGGGATCAAGCCCCACATCGGGCTCTCTGCTCAGCGGGGAGTCTGCTTCCCCCTCTCTCTCTGCCTGCCTCTCTGCCTACTTGTGATCTCTGTCTGTCAAATAAATAAATAAAATCTTAAAAAAAAAAGAGTCTTTCAACATTGGCAATGATGTAGAGAAGCTGGTACGGTGACACTGTTGTACTCATTCAGTCTTTGGGGGAGTGTAAATTGCACAACCCTTTTATCATTAAAACTGCATATACCCATTCCCTAAGACCCAATACTTTCATTCCTGGTATTTACCCAACAGAAATACAAACACAAGACAATGTTTCTAGTAGTATTGTTCACAAATAGCCCCAAACCAAAACAACCCAAATGGACATCAGCAGTAGAATGGGCAAAGAAACGATGACATACTCATACGAAGAAAATAAAGTCAGCAGTGAGAATGAAAAGAATGTCACGCACAAGAAAAGAACGAAGCTCATGAAAATGACTTGAGCAGAAGAAGCCAGACACAAAAGAACACCTAGTGTATGATTTCGTGTAGACAAGGAACAAACAAAACGAAGCTATGTTGTCAAGGTCAGGCTAGGGATGACTTCCGAGGATGGGGGTGGAGGTTAGTGACCCGGCATGAGGTGGGAGAATTCTCGGTGGTTGGTAATGTTCTGTTTCTTGACTAGGTGGTGGCTTTGGGGCTGGGTTCAGTATACACAAATTCGTTGAGCGGCTGCAATTAGATTTTTGCACTTCTCTGCATGTGTGTTACACTTTAAGAATACATTTATTAAAATAAGTGAAAAACGAAAAACACATAAATAGATAAAGTTCAGGCAGGGTCTCCCAGAGCCCTGACAGGAGCAACTGGCTTGCCCCCAAGTGCTGCTCCCTCTCAGGGCCAGCTCAGCTCCCAGGACAGAAGGCCACCAGGGTTCTCTGAGGGACGCCAGGTCACGGCCTCACCTCCCACAGGCCTTGCAGGACCAAGGATGCCTCCAACTTCCCGAGTCCTCAGCAACTTCAGCTGGTCCTTTCCACCCCCTCCGCTGCCTCCACACTCTGGCTGCCCTGAGGCTTAAATCAGGATCATTTAAGCATCATCCTCTCTCATATCCAGAACCACTTGCCCCTGACTTGGGAAATACAGAAGGGATCAGACCAGTTCTTTTTCACACTTAAACAAAGGATTTATTTCCCAATTCACACCATCTCCGGTCAAGGGAGCGATCTGCTCCACCGTCCCGGGAGAACCTCCCGTCAGGACTCGTGCAAGCTGCCTGTCTACCTCCCGAGGGAGGCTTGCCTCGGTGCCCTTGGCAATGTCTTGTTCACAGAGGGCGCTCTCTCCACCACAATCTGTGGTAGGTGCTTTCGATGCATCATCACAGTTAATCTTGGGAGGTAGGGACTATCACCTCCCGACGAGAAAGCCAGAGACAGCAAACCATTTGCCAAGGCAATTCATTCCTGCACTACAGCTTCCCCTGGGATTCTGTCCTTCCTGTGGTTCCTAGGTGAATTCATAAAGCATCTCTCAGAAGAGTGAGGGGGGAAAATGTGCTCTTGCAAGGCTTCTCACTTCACTCATAAATTATATAAATAACAAGGACATGAGGGAAGTATGTTAAATGCCAAAGAGAGACGGAAGCGAAGGAGGAGGGAGGTATTGTCACACTGAGGATGACACGAGGCATTGCGGGGAGGAGCCGGTGTTGGCCTCCGTGATGGGCAGGAGCTGGGCAGGCAGAGACGGGGGGGGGGGGGGGGGGGGGGGGGGGGGGGGGGGGGGGGGGGGCTGCCAGAGCAGCTCAAGGAGGCAGGAAGTGCTGGGCGAGATCAGAATGCAACTGGGGTCTGGAGTGAGGAGCAGCACATGTGGTAGAGTACTTGAGATTTGGGACTGGGAAGGAGGCAGGGTACGTCTCACGGTCAGTGCGCTCAGTAATTGTATGTGCCCACTTGACTGGGTCACAGGGTGTTCAGATGTTTGGTCAAACATTACTCTAGGGGCGCCTGGGTGGCTCAGTGGGTTAAGTCTCTGCCTTGGGCTCAGGTCGATCCCGTGGTCCTGGGATCCAGCCCGCATCAGGCTCTCTGCTCAGCGGGAAGCCTGCCTCCTCCTCTCTCTCTGCCTGCCTCTCTGCCTACTTGCGATCTCTGTCTAATAAATAAAATCTTAAAAAAAATTATTCTAGATGTTTCTGTGAGGGTGTTTTTGAGGAGTTTAACATTTAAATCAACACACTGAATAAAGCAGAGTGCCTTCCTTAATGGGGCGGGGGGGCTCCCTCCACTCAGGTGTTCTAAACTAGAACACAAAGGCTCACGTGATTAGGGAGGACGACAAGTCTCGGGACCTGCAGGAAGAGACAGCAAGCCACAGCCCCAGGAGAACCAGTGGTGTAGTTCCAGATCAAAAGCCAGCGGGCTCAAGACCCAGGAAAAGCCAATTCAGTTCTCTCCCACCATCCGGTCTCTGCTCAAAAGTCCTCCCAGACCACCCGTTCTAAAGTAGCCCCACCCACCATCACTTTGCATCCGGGTACCCCTCTCTTAATTCTTCACTGCCCTTTTCCTGCCTGGAACTCTATATTTGCTTTCTATCTCCCCAGTAGCACATAATTGCCATGATTATTACCAAAAGTTTACTGCTACACCCACAGCTCCAAGAAAAGCAGACACACAAAAGATGCTCAATAAACATTTGTCGAAGGAAGGAAGGAAGGAGCTTTCACATTGCATTATTCCTTATTATGGTACCGCTTCTCCTGGGCTCACCACTGGGCCTCAATCATATTAGCACAGCGCCTGGCCAATGAGAGGTCAGGGAAGACACAGTGTGTGTGGAACCGCCTGGATTCTGGTTATTTCTAGATTGGCTTCTCTTCCACCTTGAATTATAAACTCTCTGAAGGCAGGGACCACCTGCCTAGGCCCCCAACACCTGTCACAGAGCCTTTTGCCCTGTAGGCCATGAGTGTGTGGAAGTCGATTGAACGGTGTAGATAATAGATAGTGGATAGTAGATCGTAATTGCTGTGCACCTACAAGACACTCTATCAATACTTTTAAGTTGCTACTGAACATTTCCATTTAAACTTTCCATTATTGGGCTCATAATGAAGAAGGAACACACACATTAAACAAGGGAATGACCACTTGGGGAAGATTCGACCCTCATTTTGATTCATTGGATGATTTTATGCCTACAACAACAGCAAGCTGCTATTTGTGCCACAATTATTTTATTGAGTACAGGATCGGATCCGCTTACAGTGGGATTGGGTTCTTAAAGTGCCGATTTTGCCATTTTTAAAGGCTGCGTCTTTGAACTACCATTTCGGGACAGAATATATCAGAAAGTTGCATCTCCAGTGAAATTCCAAAGCCTTGATGAGAAACTCTTTTTAGAATAAGCAAGTGAAGGAGAAAGGAGAATTTTCCTTTTGATCGGAGGGTCACAAGAGAATGAAATTGTCAAACTTTTGCCCCCCGCGAGAGAGCTAAAGTGCTGAGCTTAAGCTGTTTCATTACAGGGGGAAGTGGAGAGTGGAAAGGAGAAGAGGGAAGGAATGTTAGCGTTATTTAGTTAATTTCCTGTCGAAAACCCTAAGCATACTGCAGAAGTGAGCTCGAGCGGCAGTGTCCATCTGGAGCACGGCTTCTTAGGTGGGGTCAGAGCTGCGGGCGGGCTCGGCATCACGGAGATGAGACAAATTATCCTTTCGTTCACACCTACACTGCTTATACACAAAGCTCAGGAGAATTTGTATTCTCTCTGACTCTGGGGAAATCAAATTTAGAAACAGGACAGAAAGAGAATTTTCGAGAATCTAATGACTCCCATTATAAGCCAAAGGCAAAATGGGAGCTCAGGACGGCGTGATAATGAAGTTGGTCATTAGCAGCTAGGAATACCATTTCTGCAGATCTTGCTCTGGTGAACCACGTGACATTGACTGGAAGATTACAGATTGCCAATTTATCCTGCTCTCCCTGATCTGTCACACAGTGAGAGTTAGGGCTTGTCACTGGTTGCCTGTTTGTGTGAAAACAAAAGAAGCCGAATAAAGCTGAAAGGAATCTGTAATAAATAAATAAATAAATAAATCAGGAAACAATATGGAAGGGTGATTTTTTTTCAAAGTGATCAGAGTCTAAGGGATGGAGTAGGGTTTCTCATCCAGGAGGAATGTACACACTCATTTTAAACGGGAAAAAAAATGTGCCCCCCCCAAGGAATTCATTTCTGCTAAGAAACAGGCTTCTTTGCTAAATGGCTGTGAATCATGCACAAAGAGGAATTTTGTCCTTATAAGTGATAAAGTTTTTTTAAAATTACTATGGAAAACAAGTATTAAGGGGTGCTTGGGTGGCTCAGTGGGTTAAGCCTCTGCCTTCATCTCAAGTCATGATCTAAGGGTCCTGGGATTGAGCCCCACATCTGGCTCTCTGCTCAGGGGGGAGACTGCTCTGCCCCCCCTTCTGGCTACTTGTGATCTCTGTCTGTCAAATAAATAAATAAAATCTTTAAAAAAAAAAAAAAAAGAAAGAAAACAAGTATTATATTTTTAAATTGCAGCATGAAGACCCCAGTTTAAGAAATACTGTGTTGAAAAAGGTCTAGCTTCTGTCAACTTTAACTTCCATCATGTGGTCCCTGGCTTATAACTGACATTTCTAGAATAAGCCTTAAAGTATGTTAACTATTACTTAGAAGTAAGAGAGAAAATGCATACAAATTTAGTGCATTTCTTTAATATGACTTAGCTTCTATTTCTGTGAGTCATGAAACACCAGGTTTTACAAACACGCCTTCCCTTAGAAATGGTTTGTTGAGTCGGTGTTATAGGTTAAACCCCGCAATTTATCAGAACACTCAAGGACGCATGTCCTTCTGGAGCTTTGACCATCAAATTCTAAAGACTAAGAGCCAAGATCCATGCAATGCAAAGGCATAGAAGCAGAGATGTGCTGACACTGCTAATACTGTTTCTTGAATGCTGACCATTAAATATTCAGGAATTTTATAACCTAATTGTTCAAGTGATGTTATCTGAAAATCTGCTGTGGTAGGAATATTTACACCATGGAAATTGGTACACACTACATATACTGAGGTGTTTTTTTGTTTTTTGTTTTTTGGGGGTTTTTTTTTTTGGTTTTTTGGAGACCCATTTTACCAGCATACCTCACTACACTGAAAGATTTTTAGAGGCATGCAAAATCATAATCTGGTAAATTAAGCCCAGGAGTCTGGGTCAACTGAGAGGAAGGTTATCGATTAACAACACTGGCCTCAGAGTCACACAGACAAGGTTCCTGATCCCAGATTGCCAGTCAGAGTTGTGTGATCCTGGCCAAGTCATTACCTGAGCCTGGGTTTGCTTGTTTATAAAATGGGATGATGGTGACCTCACATGTTTGTGAAGATTAAATAAAACAATGTGTGTATGAGCACAACCTCGCCTAAAGAGAGCACCTGGTGCTCAGTAACCACATATGGACTGAATATTGAGTGAATCAGTTCCAAGCACACACTATTAGCTCAATTGCCTCATGGACATCTGGGTCCAAGCCACTTCTTATCCAGTTCTCTTTTTAAAATTCAATTTAATTTACATTGACATACAGTGTATTACGAGTTTCAGAGGCAGAGCTCAGTGATTCATCAGTCTTATGTAACAGTCAGTGCTCATCAATCACATGCCCTTCTTAATGCTCATCCCCCCATTCCCCATCTCCTCATTAACCTCCCCTCCAACAACCCTCAGTTTGTTTCCTATGTTTTAGAGTCTCTTTTGTTTGTCTCCCTCTCTGATTTCGTCTTGTTTTTTTTTTTTTCCCTCCCTTCCTCTATGATCTTCTATTTTGTTTCCTAAATTCCACATGACTGCCATCATTTGATATTTGTCTTTCTCTGATGGACTTATTTTGCTTAGCATAATACCTTCTGGTTCCATCCATGTCTATTGCAAATGGCAAGATTTCATTTTTGATGGCTGAGTAATATTCCATTTTATATATATGCCATGTCTTCTTTACCCATTCTGATCCAATTCTTACCACTCCCAAGGTACCATCTGGGCTCTCCAGGCCTTGTCCTTTAGCTCCTGTATGCCTGGGCTCTCTTGCGCTTGCTCTCTCTCTTTCTCTTTCTCTCTCCCTCCCTCCCTCTTCCTCCCTCTGGGCCTGAACTGCAAGGCCACACAGGGTGGGTGACCAGGAGGTGGGGAGTGGGGGCTGAGTTTATCTGTAATCAGTATGTTAAACAAGTACAACATGTGACATAATCAAAACAATTTTATATTTATCTCCTACCATTTCTTTAAAAGTAATTCAGTGGGGCACCTGGGTGGCTCAGTGGGTTAAAGCCTCTGCCTTCAGCTTGGGTCTTGAACTCAGGGTCCTGGGATCAAGTCCCGCGTCAGGCTCTTTTCTCGACGGGGAGCCTGCTTCCCCCACCCTCTGCTTGCTTCTCTGCCTATTGGTGATCTCTGTCTGTCAAATAAATAAATAAATAATCGTTAAAATAAATAAATAAAAATAAATAAGTAAATAAAAGTGATTCAGTGACCACACACACACACACACACACACACAAAAGTGATTCTATGATTCGGTGACCAGTCAGGTGGTTCCTTAAAAGGTTAAAACATAGACAGACCTAGGGGCGCCTAGGTGACTCAGTGGGTTAAGCCTCTGCCTTTGGCTCAGGTCATGATTTCAGGGTCCTTTCAGCCCTGCATTGGACTTTCTGCTCAGCAAGAAGCCTGCTTCCCCCTCCCCCTCTGCCTACCTCTCTGCCTACTTGTGATCTCTCTCTCTCTCTCTGTCAAATAAATAAAATAAAATAAATCTTTTTTAAAAAAACCCACATAACACCTGGGTGGCTCAGTTGGTTAAGCAGCTGCCTTCGGCTCAGGTCATGATCACAGGGTCCTGGGATCGAGTCCCACATTGGGTTCCTTGCTTGGCAGGGAGCCTGCTTCTCCCTCTGCCTCTGCCTCTGCCTGCCTCTCTGTCTGCCTGTGCTTGCTCGCTCTCTCTCCCTCTGTCTCTGACAAATAAATAAATAAAATCTTAAAATAAAACAAACCCACATAGACCTAGGTGTATACTCAAGAGAAATGAAGACATATGTCCAAATAAAAGTTTGTATACCAATGTTCATAGCAGCATTGTTCATAGCCAGGAGTGGAAGCAACCCAAACGTCCATCATCTGGCAAATGGATAAAGAAAATGTGATACTTTCATATAATGCAATATTATTGGGCAGGAAAAGAGAATGAGGTCCTGATATATGAGATAGCATGAATGAACCATGAAAAGATGCTGTGCGAAAGAAACAAGTTATAAAACACCACATTACTATGATTCCATTTCTATGAAATGCTCTAATTGAGCAAAACTATACTGACAGAAAATAAATGAGTGTTTGCCCGGGGTTGTGGAGCTTGGTGGGGACATGGGGAGTGCCTGCTAATGGGTATGTAGTTTCTTTTGGGAGTGATGCAAATGTTATGAAATTGGCTATAGCAGTGGTTGTACTAGACTTGGGATGAAGGAGAAGAACTGCCCCCCTTTTAGGGGACAGAGAGGACTGGCACAGCACCTGCCCAAAGAACATGTCCCCCAGATTTCTTATCCAATGCTCTGACCCCTTTTATAGCCTTGATCTGGTCCAGAAACTCAAGGGTCACAGGATTGTTCTTGGCAATCTGCTTTGTACATTCTGCCCTTTGGCCTTGAGGCACTGAACTGTGTACACGTGGTGAGCACAAATACGATACTTGCTTGTCACCTGGCCAGTCAGGTGCTTGTTCCTTGCTTGTTCCTGGGCGGTCTCTGCTCTCAGGGGGCAGGCCTACTTAACTGATCTTTAGACCATAGTGAGAGACCTAGGGGACACAGCTGCCTTCTTGAAAGGTTAGCTAGAGATTTCTGGATGAGCCTGGAGAAACACATGGAGAAACAGTGGGGATGCAAGCAAATCAATTTATTCCTTTACTCTATTGCTTATAGTTAACTTAAGAGCAGAAGTTTAGTGGGAAAAGAAATTAGTCCACAAATCGAGGGTGCAAGATATGTCAAAGTTTCCCGTTTGTTGAAATCAAATGTAATCTGCTCTGAGCTCCCCAGCCTTCTCTTGGCTGGCAGGAGACATACTGGAAACTCAGTAACTGGTGTGTGTCAAGGGGAAGGGCAGAACTCTCTCCCTCTGCACTGGGTAATTCAATAATTCTGGAATTAGTGAGGCCAGAAGACTGGGCTAGGAGGCAACTCATCACACTGGGATGATCGCCAGCTTTGCCAATGCTTCTTCATGCTATGTGGGTTGAACACTGGCCTTCACCAGACATATGGACGCTGGTCTGCAAACGGCCCCAGAAATCACCACTCAGGAGTGGTCTTCATGGCTCGAGGACATGGCATCCTGCAGTCACCCTCCAGTCCAGGACCCCGTATCCACACTCCTCCCCACTCCCACCTCCCCTCCCCACAGACTCCTGCCTTCACCATAATCTGGAGTGGGTCTTTCTTTTTATGTTATTTCTTAAAAGATTTTATTTATTTATTTATGAGAGAGAGAGAGAGAGAGAGAGAACACAAATAGGGGGAGCAGCAGGCAGAGGGAGAAGCAGGCTCCCCACTGAGCAGAGAGCCCGATGTGGGACTCGATCCCAGGACCCTGGGATCATGACCTGAGCCGAAGGCAGACGCTTAACAGACTGAGCCACTCAGACATCTCAGTTTGTGGTGGGTGTTTAGAAATCTAGTGTTGGCTGCATTTCCTGGGGTTGGGTGGGGGGAAAGTAGACGCTAAGTTAACTAGTCTTGTGTGTGTGTGTGTGTGTGTGTGTGTGTGTGTGTGTGTGTGTGTATTAATAATTTATCCTGTTACAGAACCTCTACAAGCCATAAGACTCAGCATCCAGACTCACAACCTGTTCAACAGAATAATTCTGGGCATGTGGACCCCTAGATGGCCACATTAAGGAATCCAAACCACAGATAACAGAGCAAGCCAATCAAAGAAACATACCAAGGAGGTTTCACCTTCTAGTACTCTCCAGCCACAGTCTCTGGCTACCCAGAGGTCCCTGTGGGATTGGCCCCTGTGAACACATCCACTGTCCCCCTGCCCGCAGCCCAGCCCCAAACTGTGTCTATAAGTGACACACGTGCCCCAGGAAAGTGCAGACATCTCAGTGCTCTGGCCACCTCAACATAGTCCCCAGTGCCAAGCCAGCCACTCACTGAAATAAATCTCAGATTTAGCATGTTGTGTAGGAGGACAACAGTGGTCTTAATTTGTATTCCCTGAGAAAAACTAGACAGGCCTTTGCCCCACTTATATTTTACTAAAAACCCCCTGCTCCATCAAAGCAGTCTATGTACTGACCTCTGAAAGCCCATTACATCCTCTCTGGGGAATCTCACCATCTTCCTTCCTGCCATCCAGATGTAATAATGCCCGGCTCCTCTCCCACACATGATGGGAAGCCTCTGTTGACCACATCAGTCTGAGAGGCTCACATCCCCTCTGAATCCTGACGTCACCTCTCCCCACCCCTCCTTGGCACTCAGTTCATATCGGCTTGTATTGTTTTCATGTTTTATGCATTTGTCTCCTCAAGGTCACAGACTATATCCTCTGCTTTGTGCTTTGTGCCTCCCATCTTTCCAGGCACATGATTTATTTGTTTGTTTGTTCTAATTAACATATGATATATTTTTTTGCCCCAGGGGTACAGGTCTGTGAATCATCAGGCTTACATATTTCACAGCTCTCACCACAGCACATACCCTCCCAAATGTCCATAACCCAACGATCCTATCCCTACCCCCCACCCCCAGTTTGTTTAGTGAAATTAAGAGTCTTTTATGATTTGTCTCCCTCCCAATCCCACCTTGTTTCATTTATTTCCCTCCCTACCCCCACAACCCCCATCTGCCTCTCAAATTCCTCATATCAGGAAGATCATATGATAATTGTCTTTCTCTTATTGACTTATTTTGCTTAGGATAATATCCTCTAGTTCCATCCATGTCATTGCAAACGGTAGAATTTTGGTTTTTGTTGGCTGCATAGTATTCCATTGTGTGTGTGTGTGTGTGTGTGTGTGTGTGTGTGTGTGCCACATTTTCTTTATCCATTCATCTGGCGATGGACATGTAGGTTCTTTCCATAGTTTGACTATTGTGGACATTGCTACTATAGACATTTGGGTGCACGCTGGAACATGATTTTGATAATTACTGTTATTTGATCATTATTTTGTTACTTTGAAATTTTTTATATTGTGCTATTTTGATCATCACTATTATTGTCACTATTCTAATAGTTCACCCTTGTCAAGGACATATCATGTGACAAACACTGAACCAGGTGTTCACATGCACCCCACATTAATCCTCACAACACCCGTAGAAAGTGAGCACCATTTTTAACCCTGTTTCATCAAGGAGGAAACACGGGCTCCCAGAGGCTGAGTCACCGGCCAGAAACAGCCAAGCTGAGTCTTAACTTGGCTCCATCTGACCCCAAACCTGTGTTCTCAGTGTCCCAGGGTTACTGTAGGTCAGACTGCAGAGTAGAAAATGGAAGTTTCAGAAAGGGGACTGGCCCCCAACACAACAGCGTACCCAGGGCGGAGAGGGGAAGAAATGCAGGAGCCCTCTTTCTTCCACACCCTGGTGCTCTGCTATAGGACAAAAATACTCTTTTTGGAAACTTAGTCTTTTTGTACTTCTGTACTGTAGGACAAACCACCCTTTAGCAAAAACCAAAATAGTAATTTTCTGTGGAGTGGATAATCACTCACTCCAGTAAACTAAAACAACATATTGTGGTTAGAGCTGGAGAAATGCAAAACATCTCTTGCTTTGTCCCTCTCTGTAGATAAAAGAATACACGTGTGCCTGTTGTATACACTGTGTGTACACGCTTTCCACTCCACCGAACTTAAGCAAGGAACAGCCATTTCTGGTCTGGCCGCCCGCCCGCTGCTGCTCTTAAGCCTTTCAAAGGCAAGAGCAGAGCCAAACAGAACCTCAGTTTCTGTCACTATCATTTGCAATCTCTCGTTTTAAAAATCCACATCCTGGAACACTTCTGAACAGTGTGGCACTGATGAGGCATGGGCAAGGGTGACAGGGAGAAGGGGCCGGACGGGGAGGGGGGAAGGCAGGGAGGCTGCACTCTGCCTAGACGCCCCTGCCAGCTTTCTACACATCTTTAATAGAGGTCAGCTCAGCAGATGTTTACTGAACACTTATTACCTGCCAGCCTCTGCTGGTTGGTAGAGATGCAAAACTGAATACAACTTCATCTTTGACTTCAAAAGAGTCACGGTGTCAGAGTCAACAGACATGTCAGAATAAACACCCTGACACAGATCGGGAAGATTAAAAGAAAGTAAAAAAGACCAAAGTACCAAAGGGATCATTTTAAGGAAGAAATCTTGGGGGACGCTATGGTATACAGGGAGCAGTCAGACTGTCCCATTACACCCCAGCTCCATTATGGAGTTCCTGTATCTGCAAAATGGGGGTAATGTCTGTATCTGTACCCTGAAGTTGTTGCCAGGACTAGAGAAGACGATGTGGAGCAAAGACTTCTTGCAGCGCTCAGCGTGGAGCAAGTACTCAATAAACTGCAGGAGAATAAAAGATCAGTTAACACTGAAAAGAAATAAAAAAGAAAAAAAATCTATAGTCATATAAGTGCACTAATTTTTGCAAAACTCCTTGAAAGGAGAGAATTAATTTTGAATAAAAAGTTATATTTACCAAAAAAAAAAAAAAAAGGTCAGTTACAAAATAAAAGAGGTGAGTTCCCCCTAAGTGGAACCATGAAAGCAGACAGTCATGTAGGCAGAGATGCGGAGGGACCCACGGATCAGATCGGGCTTGGTCACTTGAAGGCCTCGAAGGAACCTCCGTTCCCTGAGACCTATCCCTTGGGGAATATTCCTTAAGCATCATAGGCTGCGTATGTGGATCCAAGGCAAGGAGGGGGGCATGAGTGGAAGACAGAGGGGAAGACAGAAAGGCAGCGTATGATAAGTATTCCTTAGGCAGTACAATAAATAAATTCATTAATGCATCAGTGATGATAGAATTGAAGAGACGGAGGCAAGCCAGGTGAAATGTTTTTGAACAGATGAGCCCTCTGATGTCATTCATTTTGGAGATATTTTATTTTGTATGGCAAGTGTTTGTATACTTATGCGTTTTTCACTCTTTTGAGCACTCTACAAATATTAACCAACCTAATCCTCATAATTACAACCTGATGCCTGCATACCTGTTCTTCTCCCCACTGCACAGATGAGGAGAGGTTGAGGGACATGCCTAAAATCTCACAACTGGTAGGCAAGGAGTCAGCCTTCAAGCCCAGACCATTGAGCTCTGGAACCCTATCTGGAACCCGACAACAGTGGACCAGGCATGCTGCTAGAGAAGGGGGGTTCAGCAGTGCACCCCAGTCCTGATCTTCTTGGAGCTTTCATTACACTGTAGCAGCAGCAGTGGAATGAAGCAGTGGAGACAGCCGCAAACAAGAAAGCCAATAACCGTAGAATGCCATGTGACTGTGCTATGAGGATAAATAAAGTGGGATAAGGGGTTAATGAGAATGGGTTGGAGGGTTTATTTTTAAAACAGCCATTGGGAAGACCTTTCTGAAGAGCTGAGACCCTAATGGGGTTACGAAGAAAGGTAGAGAAACTGTACCTCAGGCAGGAAAGCAGGAAGTACAAAGTCCCTGGGGTCAGCAGTGTGTGTGTCATGTTCAAGGAAGAAGGTTGTTGTTGGGATGGAGATGAGAGGGTGAGGAGCAGGAAGACATGGAAGAGGTAGCCAGGGGCTAGACCTAAATGTAAATAACTTTGCCTTTTGTTTCAAGAGTGATGGGCAGGCACGTGATCACGGGTTTTGAGTAAGGCAGGGATATGGTGTGATATCTACATCAGTTACTGGGGTGAGAACAAGCATCAGAAACCAGGAGGAGACCCAGGGTACTAATTAGGAGTGACCAAGGCTAGAAATGATTGTGACTTGTGCAGTTGTATCAGGAGAGGCAGGAAGCATGGTCAGATTTGAAATATCTTTTGAAGATACTTTTCAGAGGATGTGATGCCCAAGTATTCATTTACTTGTTTATTTATTGTCCACGTCTGGTAGTAGAAAATGACCTCAAAGAGGGCCAGAACTTTGTGTTTTGTTTGATCTGACTCTTCTTCTCCTCATTTTATGAGCAGTTCCTAAAATAGTGCTTGCTGTATAACCAGTATTCAATATATATTTGTTATGTATTTGTTTAATGAATAATACATTGACTATGAGGTGTGAAGAAGAGAGAGATGTCAAAGTGACTCCATCTCGGGCTGGATCTGCCCATACCGATTCATTAGGACATCAGCTTTCATCCTATGCCCTGAAGACAGAGATGAATATATACATATGTTCATCTATTAATCACAGGACATGACCTTGGGAGGTCATCTAATGCAGCCTTGTGCCCTCAAATAAGTATAATTTGTCATGCTCTTTTTGACTTATGACACAAACTGAGACCCAGATAGACAAAGTGACTTGCCTTAAAAATCCAACATAATAATGATAAGGATACATTTATTTGGCATTTACTGAGTTTTTACGTCCATTGTGAATGACTTTATAGTTACTCACAGTAACTATAGTAGTCCCAGTTACTCAAAGACATAGGGACTGCTGTTATCCCCATTTTACAGATGAGGAAAAGGTGACACTGTGAGGGTGAAGCAGCCAGCCCAAAGCCATACAACCAGGAAACAATGGAGCCAGGACTCAAGTCCAGGTTTCATTTTAAATTAAAGCAACAACTCTCTGCAGTTTCCCGGAGTCACATAACTGTATTATAACAACCAGTGTTGGTCTCCCATCCTCTTGGGTGACGTAGGTAAGAGCACACAAAGGGTCATGAATTACTGGCTTCTACAGAGGCCTCCACTGGCTACATTGTTCTCATGTCCTTTTGGACTTAGCTCCTATTAAACTGAGGAGACAGAGAGACAGTCAATCTATTGCTTTTCTCTGTCCCTGCTTTTAATCTCCCACAAATAGATCATCTTTAACAAAACATACAGCAGGCTAGCTTGAACATGTGATGCTTATGTTATTAGAACAGACTGCAAAGACCTATGGAATTGATTTCTATTGTCTCTTCAAAAGATTCAAAAGCTACTGTAGCTTATCTTCTTTTTATGTCCAACTCTGCTGTAAATGGCCTAGAAGTTAGATGACATTTCCATATACAACATTGGTCACTGGTTATCCTTATTACCTTTTCAATATTCCCATGTGTTTTTTAAAAGATTTATTTATTTATTTGAGGGGGGATGGGTGGGCGTAAGGCAGAGAAAGAGAATCTTCAAGTAAACTCCCCACTGAGAGCCCCATATCAGGGGCTCTATCCCTTCGCCCAAGAGAACATGACCTGAGCCAAAACAGAGCTGGACACTTAACCGAAAGAGCCACCCAGGTACTCCAATGTTCCCTTGCATTTAATGACTTAGTGATTAAGACCGTTTTCAGTCTTCAGTACTTACTTGTGAGATTTTTTAAAATATTTTTATTTATTAATTTACTTGAGAGAAAGACAGTAAGTGAGCAAGAGAGAGCACGAGTGGGAGGGGGACAGAGGGAGAGGGAGAAGTAGACTCCCCACTGAGCAGGGAGCTCAGTCCCAGGGGCTCAATCCCAGGACCCTGAGATCATGACCTGAGCCGAAGGCAGATGCTTAACTGAGTCACCCAGGCGTCCTGTGAGATGTTTTATATATAGCCAATGGCTAACACTGAACCACTACTCAGAAAAGTTATGACAGATTGAAAAATAAAAACTTGAAGTGTCTAATGATGCATTAAATTTGTGAAGGCCAACAATTTGTATTTTCTTCCACTTTTATGAGAACATTTTTTTTTTCCAGATCAGTATTAAATGGCTTTTAGAAATGATTGAACACTTCTGGTGGCACCTGTGTGGCCCAGTCAGTTAAGTATCTGACTCTGGATTTTGGCTCAGGTCCTGATCTCAGGGTTGTAGGATCGAGCCCTATGTCAGATTCTGTGTTGGGCATGGAGTCTGCTTAAGATTCTCTCCCTCTGGGGTGCCTGGGTGGCTCAGTGGGTTAAAGCTTCTACCTTCAGCTCAGGTCATGATCTCAGGGTCCTGGGATCGAGCCCCACATCGGGCTCTCTGTTCAGCGGGGAGCCTGCTTCCTCCTCTCTCTCTGCCTGCTTCTCTGCCTGCTTGTGATCTCTGTCTGTCAAATAAATAAATAAAATCTTTAAAAAAAAAGAAAAAAAGATTCTCTCCCTCTTCTTCTGCCCTGCCCATGCTCGCTCTCATTCTCTCTCTCTCTCTTTCTTGCATGAGCGTGTTCAAAAAAATAAGCAAACAAAAAAACAAGAAATGATCGAACACTTCTGAATACTAGAACATGTGGCATAATCACAGAATAAAATTTCATGTGTGTGTGTGTGTGTGTGTGTGTATATATATATATATATATATATATATATATATATATCAAGAAGGGCAGGTATAGAATTTTAACACATGATTAATTACGGACCTACTGTTTCTATCAAGTACTAGACAGAGAGTTATAAAACATGTCAAGAGTAATCTGCATATACAAAACCAGGACAGAGACTTTCCCATTTTCTAACCAAGAACTCGAAAGGGCCGATGTCACTTAGCCTCTGTCAAGTCCTGACGGCTTTTTGGGGCTCTGTCGCTTCGTTTGAGGAAGAGATGTAATTAGGCCACAGGAATTTAAAAATACAACACTAATAGCTAACATTTTGGGGTGCTTATCTATGCTAAGTACTGTTCTAAGCACTTTAAATGCATTAACTCAATCCTCACAACAACTTGGTGAAGCAGATAGTATTATTATTGTCATTGTGCAGATGGGGACAACACGCAATGTGAGACTCAGTGAATTATACAATACGCTGTGACAGATGAATGGCTGAGCAGGGATTGGAAGGCAGGCAGTCGGGCCTCAACGTCCAAGTTCTTAACCACTGCTCTCTGGTATCTCTCAACCATAATTTGAATGACGTCATTTTTTCCCAGCTCTTAGCAGGTGCTAAGTCGTATTCTGAGACCATCTTTTATCTCCTTCAACTGTTCCAGCTACCCAGTGAAGTTGGGGCTGCTGTTGCCATGAGAGGTGAGGAGTCTAGAACTTCAAAAGGCTGAGATTTATTTTATTACCTGTTTCTGCTTTCTTTCTTCTCCCCGTTTAGCTGTTGGCATTAGGAGGCGGAAATAGAATTAATGCTGAAGACACAGAATATCAGGACTGGAGGGGAAGTAAACGATAAAGCACGACCCCTGATACGAGGCTTCTCCACTCTCTCGGGCTGGGCTTGAACCTCCACTAATAGGGTTATTAATTCTAGACCTTTCTCTCTGGATGGAGAAGCTGAATTCTGTTTCAGATTTTTTTTCAAAGATTTTATTTATTTATTTGACAGACAGAGATCACAATTAGGCAGAGAGGCAGGCAGAGAGAGGAAGAAGCAGGCTCCCCGCTGAGCAGAGAGCCCAAGGCAGGGCTCGATCCCAGGACCCTGGGATCATGACCTGAACTGAAGGTAGAGGCTTAACCCACTGAGCCACCCAGGCACCCCTGTGTTTCAGATTTTAAAAAGGAAAGCCTTTTCTCATTTTAAAGAAGCTGATGTAAAACAAGAGGGAGCTATTATTTAAAAGGAATCCAAGGGGCTGGGGGGCTGCCAGTCAGTTGGATGTCTGGCCTCAACTTGGGTTGTGACCGGAAGGGTCCTGGGATTGAACCCCACCTCCAGCTCTCTGTTCAGTGGGGAACCTGCTTCTCCCTTCCCCTCTGCCTGCTGCTCCCTCTGCTTGTGCTCTTTCTCTCTCTCCAAATAAATAAATAAAATCCTTAAAAAACTAATAAAATAGAAGGAATCCTTGGGGAAAAGTAAAAAAGCAGTGGGAGTTCAAGACTAATCCCAAAGCTATCAGTTTTCTAAACCATATAAAGCTATAGAGGAAAAGGTGGAGATACTATTTGACAATCCAAACTATAGGCAAAACAGCTAGGGGAGGTGGCCTTGTTTTAACCTTGAGACCCCTGTCAAGGGCGTATAGGGTTTGACAGCCAGGCTGGAAATGGCATATAGTACTTCTGTTCACATACCATCGGGCAGATGCTAGTCACATGGTCCAAACCTAATTGCAGAGAAGGCTAGGAAATGAAGTCTTCCTATGTGACAAGGAAGAGGAAAATAAAACAGGCTTTGAGAAATGTATAGATTATCTCTGCCCAATTACAATGACTTCTACAATTCTACCCTTAGATTTCCATTTAATATTTAAGGAGGTAATTATGAAAATGAACCAGGTGAACTGTATCCCTTGCACCAATCACTATTTCTAACATATTGTAAGAGAGCACTAAATATTTATAGAATTAATGAATGAATTAACCTCACAAGTTTGGACACGAAAGTTCATCAACCTGTAAGTCTAGGACTTGGAATACAAACAGAAATTCTCTTTGAGCTGGCTCTGCACCAACTTCCTTTTCTTCCCCCCAGAACTTCTAGGGTTTAAAAGGTTACTTTAGAGAGCACAAAATGGAGAAATTAATTCTAGAACATAAGACCAAGGGTTTAGTCTTAGCTTTGACATTTTCTAGGTATGTGGTCTTTAGCAAAACCTTTCACCTTAATGGACTTCAGATTCCTCATCTACAAATGGTGGGAGGTAGAACACCTAGGTGGCCCAGTTGGCTAAGCATCTGACTCTTGATTTTGGCTCAGGTCATGATCAAAGAGTCATGAGATCAAGCCCCATGTCAGGCTCCATACTTAGTGCTCAGCATGGAACCTGCTTAAGATTCCTCTGACCGCCTCCCTATGTTCCTCCACCCCACTCACTCTCTCTGTCTCTCTGTCTCTCTCTCTAAAAATAAAAATAAACCAATGGAAGGAGGACATACATGGAGACTATCAGGGGCCTATCCAGTAGTCCTTTCACTTCTTCTTGGATAACAGAACCCCAACTGCTAGTAGGTGTCGGCTGCCCACCTTCAGAGGATTAATTGTGATTGATTTAAGCCAACAATGGCAATTTGGCTTTAGACACTAATTAGTCTAGAGGTAAGCTCGTAATCAGGTTATGGCCAAGGAGATTAAGGGGATATCTGCTGGAGGACTTTGGGAAATGTTTTTCCTCTTTGATAACAGTGGAAACTGCACAAGAAAGAAGATTTTTGGCCCTATCCATTCATTTCTGCTTGGATGCTGAAGGTTAAGATTGTAATACTTGGAGCCACTGCCGCTTGCCTAGCACCTTGAGAGGAGAACTTGAAAATGCACTGAAGATTCAGCACAGAAAGATTAGAAGAGCCAGGGTCCTCAGTGACATCGTTGAGCCTTTGAAGTAACCCTGGGACAACCTAGTTCCAGTCCAAAAATGTGCAACCCCATTGTTTGAACCACTTTATCTGCATATCCTCTTACTTGCAGCCAAGAACATTCCCAACCAACAAAGTAGATAAGTTTTAGAAGTCTCTCCAGATTCAAAATTGTCAGAGTATTAAATAATATTTCAAAAGGGAAAAAAAAGTAATTGTCAGGGAATATATGAAACAATAGGAAAAGTTTTAAAAGGAGAAGAAACAATTGAAGGTGGGCTAAACTTAGATATATCAATCAGGTGACAAGCATGGCATAAAACGCGGAAATGCAAATTGAAATGCCCATAGAAACAGAAAACTAGGTCAGGTCCCTGTGGAGGAAGGAAAAGAGCTGGTGCAAGTCTGTAGGATCAGAATTAGACAGTAAATATAACCCGAACAAATGCACGGCTTTATCGAGAAACAAATGACCATAAAGTCTTTTGAAATTACATTCACTCAAAGTAAGTGCTGTCTTTTGATAAGTAGAAGGGTACTAAAAACAAGTGACTTCAAAATGATCTCTTCCCATCGAAATTTTATGTGTCTATGTTTGCTTTTTATAACTACCATCTTTCCAGAAAAGATCGCCTATGATCGGATGATTAGAACAAGTTGAAAGTCAAACCGGAGTAAGGAATAAAGGCATTGCAGACTGTCTGCGGGTCCTACATGAAACAAGGCTATCCACTGCCTGAGTCTGATTTTGCTAGAAAAGCTATGAGCAAGATATCTGATATTTACAAAGTACTCCATAAATATTGGTTGAGTCTGATTTTGCATAACATATTTTAAGTGAATATTCTCTACTTAGAGAAAAAAGAAATCAGTAAGATCTCTTCTGAAGTCTTCCAGAAGAGACATAAAGATGTGAGGTCCATTTTGAACAATAGATCACATTTACAACCCTGTGTTTGAATGATGTACACAGGAATATAATAAAAACGACCAATATTTGTTGAATACTCACCATGTGCCACATATTGTATATTCATTTTTTTCTTTTAACCCTTGTAACAGCTCTGAAAACTAGGAACCTTTATTAGTTTCATTTCACAAATGAAAAAACTAAAATTCAGTGGAGTAGCCTTATCAAGGTCACTCAGCCTAGAAAGCAACAGAACCAGGACTCAAGCTCAATTCTATCTGACTCAAAAATCCTGTCATTCACCACTATACTCTACTGCCTCTTCATCAGAGGAGGAGAAGAGGGGAAAATGAACAGGAAGAGAGGGTTCTGGAACTGTCAAGGCTAGAAGACAGGTGCATCTCAGGTAGGTAGGATCAGAGAAGTGCAGGCTACATGCAGGAATTAGAAAGAAAACAAACTCTTCTTTGGAGATTTGAGAGAATTGGGGGATGGAGACAACTTAACTTGGAGCTGGGATAGAAACATAAAACCAAAACAAACAAACACAGTCTTCTAAAATAATCAGAAAAAGAATGGACAAAGAACTGTTGAATTCAGATAACTAGCATGTCTGGCTTTCTCTGGTATCACAGGAAATCTCAAAACAAGTTTTTACCTCCCACGCTAGATTCTTCCTAATTCAGCTTTTCTGAGATCTGATGGAACTCTCATTCTGGAAAAGCAAAACATTTGCTGAATCCTCCACTTGCCTTGTTAGCAATTTCTTCTTTTAGAAGATCCAGGGAGCAATGATGAGGGACATGTGACGGGGTGGAGAGTGTGCTGATGAGCTCAGATTTTCAGAGGGTACGTACAGGAGGAGGGCATGAGGGACACAATCAAGACTGAATGCACCAAGACGAGCAAAGCCCTATAGGAATAATGCCCGAATTTCTAAAGCTTATTTTAAAATGCTACGAATGATAAAAAAAAAAAAAAAAAAAAGATTCTTGTAGTTTATTCTTGTAGTTTATACAGAAACCAGGCCTGCTGCTTGGGGCTGAAACACACTGTTAACAGATTTATAAATAAAAAGCAACAAATGGAAACAACTGGCAAAATCAAATAATATGTTTGGAAAGGAACTAAGAATGAAAATGGTGGGATCTAGTGGGGACCACAAGAGATAGGGCAGAAATCCTGGAGTAGCATCAGAAGAGCTATTTGCCACTCAGAGGACAGAAGGAATCTGAGGAGAAAGATTAATTACCAGGACCTAGAGGAGGAGAGGGTCATATAGAGCTTGGAACCTTGAGAGGAGCACTAACCTTTAGCAGAGAGACGTGTAAAACCCAAGGCTGCCTTATAGGAAGAAAGCGTAGATCCCTGACCTTGCCTCCTTTCTCCCTTCAACCTCCCGCAAGGGTTGCCATTGGCTAAATCCAGCTGGGACCCAGAAGGCAAAGGAGACCTTAGTGTGGAACAGTCCGGGAAGATCGTAGGGCAAAGAGAGGAGCCAAAAAGGGTGAGAGAGAATCCAGGGGATCCACAGAAGCTGGCACATGACCCCAAAGACTTGGTATGTCTACAATTACCATGTAAAGTAGGCACCAGATAGTAACTAGCAAAATACCCTTAAAGTACAGAGCCTTCCCAATATATTTCCCAGGCTCTGGCTATTACTTGTACCTAAGCCAACACTGACAGTGCTACTCTCCAGAAATTCTGCAAATATTTCTGTACAAAATGCCTTCTTTCTAGATAGCTGCAATGGAACCATGTCTTTAGGTCTCACTACGTTTTAGGAAGGTGATTAGAACTACATGGCTGGCTACTTTGAAACCAACAGCAGAGACAGCTGGAATCAAAGAGCCCTGTTCCCTTCCATTATGCAGCCTTGGTAGTGAGAAGCAGCTTTCAGGAAGGGACTGCATTACCCAGCCTCACTTTCTTCTAAAAGAGGATCAGGTGACTAATTCTCACCAATGGAATGAAAGCAAAGGTGATTTGTGTCTGTAGAGCCAAGGCCATTAGGATATAGTGTGACCTCGTGCTCACTTCTCTTTTTATAGTGAACACTGGTGGTCATGTGCCAAGACTGTTGTGTCACGAGATGCAAAGACCCCAATTTCCAAATTGCCACTTACATGAACACCACTCAGGAGAGTCACCTGACCTGGAATAGCCACATTTTGAAAGTGACAAGTAAACTTTTCCTGTGTTAAGGGTAATTAGTTCTTTGTTAGAGCTGTTAGCCTATCCTGACAAATGTAAGACCCTTTACTCTGTAGTTATTTTCCATAATCTCACTTTCAAATTCCTTACCCTTGGCTTCAAATTACAGTAGTCAGGATAAAAGACTAGTAGAAAATTGTCCACTAGCTGCCTCACTAAGATTTTGCTGTTTGACCATTCTGTGACAGAAACATTTGCACTGAATATTTTTGTTGTTAGAAGACACCCACATTATTTTCTTTTTTTGAAATTGAAGTTTGATGCAGTCTTGGAATCATATAAAGAATATTGTATTCGAAGCATCCGAGTCCAAGTTTTACCACTTCCTTATGTGCCTGACCTTGGGCAGGTCCCATCAGCCCTCATCTCTGTCAAGCAAGGATATTAATAATGCCTCTCTGTCAGGTTGTTGTGAGGATCAAATAAGATAAGGGCTATGGAAACACTTTGTTCACAGTAAAGCTTTAGACAAAATCAGTTCTCATCTCTAGGAACAGGAAGTCAACTTGCATTTGCCTTTTAAATGTGTTCTCTGGTCATGGTGTTGTCAAGTTAGCTCCCCCTCCTTTTCTCTCAGATGGTGAGGTTCACTTCCTTCTACTCTGTCTCACCTCTATTAACAAGAAAGTAATTCTTTTTATTGTTTGAAATTTTCGCAATCTGAGTTTTGCCCAAGGAAGAATGATTTTTAAAAAACTGGGTCCAAAAACAAATTAATAGAAATAATTTCTGTACATTTTAGGGCCATGGGTTTACAATACAGCTCATTCTTTGCCCTGGGCTTTAGTTTCTCAGCGAAGTTGTTGGATTTCTATGCATTCCATGTGCACCCCCCAAAGTGTGCGTGTGTGTGTGTGTTTATCTCCAGACACCCTATTTATTATTCCAGATAAAACATGCCTTTTGTTGTTTTTAATTTCCCCTGTATTTATAAATAGGATTTTTAAAATCACTACGTCTTCTTTAAACCTCAAGACATAAATAGTGGATCAACTTCAATCCTCTTGTTTAATAAATAAGGAAACAGAAGCCCAGAAGACCAGAGATATTTCATGACCCAATTTAAGTACCACCTCCTCCAATAAGCTTTTCCAGTTTTCTCTTCCCTCTCTCAAGCTGAGTGAGGTACCCTTTCTCCATCATAGAACGTGTTGGGGAGAGACAGAACCAGGTTCTGAATGCTTCATAGGAAGGCACCAAGTCTTCTCTGCCCTCCCAAGAACTTCTGACCTCCATGTAAATCTCCAGCTATCTTCCGCCTCTGCGCTTTGGCCAAAACTGGGCCACATGATCTAGTTGCAGGGGAGGCTGGAAAAGAGAATTTTTAACTGAACACATTGCCCCCTCCACAAATTGGGGTTCTATGAGCAGAGAAGAAGGGGAGATGGATATGAGTTAACTAAGTACAACCTGGTAGTAGAATGGTGCTAGGACTCAGGTATGCTGAGTTTCAGCCCAAAGCTCCTTCCACTACCTAGTACAACCTCAATACCATATATCCAGTCATATGAGTATTTGGTTCCGCATTCTTATTAAAAAGAATCATGATTTTCTCCCTGCAATATCTGAATTCCCCTAAAAGATGTATAACCAATCTTATTATTGGGAATTTTCTCTCCAATTTCTCTGTAGTATTTATCCAAATACTTTAGTAATAGGAATGTGACATTGATGGAAATCTAATAAATGTAAGATCTTTGTGGAGTTTGTGGGGTTTTCCCAGTTTTTGACTTCGCTTATTTCCAGACTCAAATGTATTATGACAGGTAATTCTATCTCACCCAACACTACAGAGTTATTAATAACTTGCCCTGCTGAATAAATCAGAGACCCCGAAAAAATGTGGAGTAAGCACTTGTTATGCACATATGGGATTTACCAAGTTTCTGCATTTGAAGGTCTAATATTAGGATTCACATGTCGTGCAAGGCTTTGCAGAGAAAAAGACATTTCACGTCTTCTTGACTTTGAAAATAGGCTATACTTTGCATGCAAACAAGTCTATGAGAGTATAGCGATTTTGAATAAATCACCAAGAAACAAGGTTTCAATAAACTCTAAGAAACACATTTTCAAGATCATTGCAGAAAATTAAATTAGGTGCAAGGATTTACATGACCTAGGGGATCAGGAGTTAGGCTGCACTTTGGGTTGGGCTGTTCTCATAATTAGCGGTGTGACCTTATGGAACATTCAGGGTCTTTGGTTCTGTCATCTGTAAGAAGGGACAGTTGTACCAGGTGATCTTCAAGGCGGCTGTGCATGTCTAAATTCTCTGATTCCATTTCTTCTTATGCACTGAGATCAAGAGAGCCAATTTAGAGAGTTACATGATGGCCAAATCCTGAAAAGGGCACAGTAACCTTTTGCCAGCATTACCCCTGGATTTAAGGCTGATAAATTTTTAGAATTTATTTATCATAGAATTGTTACTATTTTGGCAGGTTACCTTTTGTTGGCAATTTACAGGCTTGTAATCATCAGAAAAATGCTGTTTTGAATTCAACTCTTTTCATGCAACATTTTATCATAACTATTTGGCAATATCTCCACAGAGTCTTCATAATCACGGTTGTAGTGGGGCAATGTCGTTCCATTTGGCCGGTATGACCCAAATCTGGGGCCATCCTTGCCCTTCCTCTCATATTCTACATTTGGTTCTTCAGCAAATCCTATCAGCTCTACCTTCAGATTATGTCCAGAATCCGATCCCTTCGCACCATCTCTGCTGTAACCACCCTGTCCAGGCCGCCATTGTCTGCTGTTTGGTTTATTTTCATGGTCTTCCATCTGACATGTCTGGTTCCACTACAGTTTGTATTTCACACAACTGCACTGGAGAGGTCCTTTCAAACCATTGTCTTATCTTGTCCTTCTCCTCAAAACCCTCCAGGAACTTCTCATCTTATGTAAATCCAAATCTTCCTATGACCTTAAGATCCTACATGACCTGGTTTCCCTTCTACATCTCTGACCCTATCTTTTTTTTTTTTTTAAAGACTTTATTTATTTGAGAGAGAGAGAGAGTAAGAGAGAGAATGAGCATGAGAAGTGGGAGGGTCAGAGGGAGAAGCAGACTCCGTGCTGAGCAGGGAGCCCGATATGGGACTCGATCCTGGGACTCCAGGATCATGACCTGAGCCGAAGGCAGTCACTTACCAACTGGGCCACCCAGGCGTCCCTCTCTGACCCTATCTTCAACCATTGTTCCCCTCACTCACTCTGTTCCCAATATCCAGGCCTCCTCGTTGCTTTTGCCAGACGATCCTGTCCCAAAACCTCTGCACTCACTGCAACCCCAACCCAGAATGTCATTCTTCCCACATTCTCATTCCCCTCTTATTATTTTCAGGTTTCTCTTCAAAAGTCCTTTCATCAAAGGAGGCTTCCCTGTCCACCCTGCTAAAAGAGCAACCACCCTCCAGCACTATATGGGTTTCTTTATTTTTATTTATGACACTTCGCATCCCCTGATGTATTATTTACTTATTTATGGCCTTTCATCACCACCACTGGAAATGGAAGCCCCATGAAGGCAGGGACTTTGTTTTCTTCACTGCTGTATCCCCATGATCAGAAGAGTAGGTCAATAACTATTTGTTTAATGAATGGATTAAACTAGTTGATCAAGTAGGACTTCAGGTTATAGGTCTGGTGGTGAAACACTCAGGAAAGAATGTTAGGAAGCAAGACAAGATAAGCAAAAGAGATCACATCACGAAGATCCCACGGCAAAGTTTTCAAAATGTTATCTTTGCCTAAGTGGGACCCATAGAAAGACCTGCATCAGGGAAACAACAAAACCATATTTGTATTAAGAAACTAAATTCTGGGGCACCTGGGTAGCTCAGTAGGTTAAGCCTCTGCCTTTGGCTCAGGTCATGATCTCAGGGTCCTGGGATCGAGCCCTGCATCGGGCTCTCTGTTCAGCAGGGAGCCTGCTTCTCTCTTTCTCTCTCTCTGTCAAATAAATAAATAAAATCTTAAAATAAAAAGAAACTAAACTCTGTCAGTAGTGGGGAGAATGAATTGGAAAAGAAGAAAAGAAGTCAGGAAGGGGGCTATTGCAAAATCCATGAGAGAGACCACACAAATGAGAGCCAACATAACAGAAGGGAAAGTAGGAGGAATCAGATTCAAGGACTAGAAAGGAAATTAGAACAGCAGGATTTTAAGATTGGTTGTGCAGAGGGAAGACAAGGAAAAGGATGATTACCAAGTTTCCAGCTGGGCACCTGGAGTGGGTAGGTGTGCTTTCACCAGAAAAAGGGGCAAAAACAGATCTGAGGGTAAAAAGGCTAAGCTCAATTGCAAACTTAAGTTGGAGTTATCTGTGAGTCTTCCAAGTGGAGATGCCTGGCAAGCCTCTGAACATATAATATAGGATCTCAAGAGAGAAGTCTGAGCTGCAAATACAGATTTGGCAGCAATGGCAAGTAGTCATTGGAGTGACTGACATTCCTCAGGAAGTGTGTTGGAGGAAGAGGAGAAGCGGGGGTTGGGATACAACCCTGGGTCCAGGAGACCATGAAGAAAGAGTTGAAAGAATTTCTGAGAAGCGTAAGTCAATGGTTTTAAGACCACTGGTGGTCAGTGGTGTCAAAGCAACAGCAAGCTCAAGAAAGGGAAAGACTGAAGTATGTCCCTGAAATCCAGCCATTGGGAAAGTCAAAAGGGACGTTGATAGCAATTTCAGGCATAAAAATCAAACTGCAGTGAAACTACAGAGAAGGGAGAAGGAGCTAAAGGCATGGTTAGGAATTTGGGGAGAAAATTACAGTGTAGTCTTTTTGATTTGTTTTGTTTTGCTTTTTGTATCTCCTATAATTCAGACCTTTGATATGGCTGAAAGAAAACTAATCAGCTGGAGGAAAACCACTTATTTTTTGGTGATGACCTAACTCTGCCAAGTGCATTAGCCTATGACCACTTTTAGCCTTGAAAAACAAAACAAAATAAAGAAGGTAGTTGGCTTAAAAGAAATTATTATCTGTGGTAGAGACAAAAGTTACCTACCCATCATTCTTTCTCATCTTCTTTAACATGAACAGAACTCTGCTTTTATTCAGGGTAATAATGTGTTCAGCTAAGTCTTCTTCTCTTGGACTCCTTTGCAACTAGGGAGATGTACATGCAAATCTTTGGGTGGAGCTTTCAGGAAAGCTCCTTAAAGAATACAAACGCAACAGGAGGGAGACTTTTCTTTTCTTTCTTTCTTTCTTCCTTTCTTTTTCTATTAGACATGGTGGTTTTATTTTTTATTTATTTATTTTCAGCATAACAGTATTCATTGTTTTTGCACCACACCCAGTGCTCCATGCAATCCGTGTCCTCTCTAATACCCACCACCTGGTTCCCCCAACCTCCCACCCCCCGCCGCTTCAAACCCCTCAGATTGTTTTTCAGAGTCCATAGTCTCTCATGGTTCACCTCCCCTTCCAATTTTCCCCAACTCCCTTCTCCTCTCTAACTCCCCTTGTCCTCCATGCTATTTGTTATGCTCCACAAATAAGTGAAACCATATGATAATTGACTCTCTCTGCTTGACTTATTTCACTCAGCATAATCTCTTCCAGTCCCGTCCATGTTGCTACAAAAGTTGGGTATTCATCCTTTCTGATGGAGGCATAATACTCCATCGTGTATATGGACCACATCTTCCTTATCCATTCGTCTGTTGAAGGGCATCTTGGTTCCTTCCACAGTTTGGTGACTGTGGCCATTGATGCTATAAACATTGGGGTACAGATGGCCCTCCTTTTCACTACATCTGTATCTTTGGGTTAAATACCCAGTAGTGCAATGGCAGGGTTGTAGGGAAGCTCTATTTTTAATTTCTTGGGGAATCCCCACACTGTTCTCCAAAGTGGTTGCACCAACTTGCATTTCCACCAATAGTGTAAGAGGGTTCCCCTTTCTCCACATCCCCTCCAACACATGTTGTTTCCTGTCTTGCTATTTTGGCCATTCTAACTGGTGTAAGGTGATATCTCAATGTGGTTTTAACCTTTGCCTTTCCTTTTTATCTTTTGAAAAGGAGATGTGATGGCTGGACCTACAATAGCCATATTGGGCCCATGGAGCTACTTTGAGGATGGAAGTTATAGGCTAAGGTTAGCATAGCTGAAAAGACATTCAGATCCCAAATGCTATCACAGAAATACTATTCTTTCCTTAAAATTTCTCCCCCCAGGCTTCTCGTATGTGAAAGAATAAACCCCTATTTGGTTGTAGTCCGATCTCTGCTTGCTATTAGCAGCTGAACACAATTCCTAATTGATGCATCACCTTAAACTCTTCTATTTGAGTCTGGCTTTCTCTAAGAGCCACCATCACTGTACTGTAATATTCCAAGCCCTGAAATAGCCATCTGCTTGAGAAATATACTCACCTGGTTGCTGATGCCTAAAATCCCTGGGATAGTGGCCAGAGTCTTGTTTTCCCACTCAAGATAAGGCTTATGTTGCAAATATCCATGAGAGAGATGTCTCATGAAGTTAAATTTATTCTCTGAGCTTGAACTGGGTTTCAGTCTGGGATGGGGAAGGAACATGATAAGGATGGATGTCCAGGGAACAGGGGGCATCAAAGGGATAGGAGCTTCTGCTGGAGCACTAGAGCCCGGATGACATATTTTACCAGTTTTGTAAATTTACCTTAAAGTGGGCCCAGGAGAGGGACCAGTAGAAAAATAACTAATGTTTACAGAGCGTTCATTCTATACCATGCATTTTACTTACATTATCTCGTTGAATCCCTACGACATCCCTATGAGATTAGGTGGTTTTGTTTTTAAACCCATCTTACACATGAAGGAACTGGGCCACAGAAATTTTAAATAGGGATCTGACATTTGAACCATAATCCTTCTCATACCAGAGCCTTAACTAATGATAATTTAAGTGATATTAGCATTATTATTTTATATGTCTTCACATTAACAGCTTTATGAAGTAGTTACAATTCATATCCCCATTTTATAGATGAGAAACTGAGGTGAGGAGAGGTTAGGGAATTTGCCGCTGGTCGATGTGGCTAGAAAGTGAGAGAACTGAAATTTGAGCTCATGTTTGTCTCACTCTAGAACTGACTGATAGACACTGAGGGGAGAAATTTAATTTTTCTAACCTTTTTCAAGGCCCCTCATTTTTAACCCACTAAAAAGCCAGAAAATATCACTCAATACATCTTAGTCTTCCAAGGCTCAATTCATTATTAGAAGAAAACACTATATAAATCCACTCATACAGGCCTCAGTGACACCCAAGAGACTGACACCCATTATTCTCCTTATTTTATGAATTTGGATGCACAGAGATCACGAGACTTACCCAAATATAATTAAGGAAACAAAATACATTCTGGTGGATTGCCCTAGGACCCTAGTCCGGGCAGTCTAGCAGCGAGATGAAAGATGGAGCTCTTCTGTGTAATTCTGGGCTTGAAAAGCTCCCAGAGGCCTCAGACTTACAGAGGAAATTTTAAAAATGAAACTTTATTTCCCCTCCTCCTCTCCCCTTTTTGAAATAAAAGCTTATTTTTCACTGCTGAGGAACTCACTCACAGCAGCCCATCGTCTGGGAACAGTGTTCATGTGTTAGGGACTCAGGGGTTGGGGCTAGAGGTGCCTGGAATAGAAAGGGGCCCATGGATCATACTGACATCTGAAAAGGCCCCTGGAAGGAAGGAAGAGACTGAGCTGGGCTGACTGGCTATCAGCTGCCGCTTTCTGAGGCCTCGGGCATGTTCTCTTTCAGCTGAAAGGAAAAGTCACTGAGGTGAATAGAGGACACAACAGAAAGCGCGAGCTCAGGCTGGAATTCACTTACAGGTGCATTGAGACAGGCTCCCAAAGCATCTCCTTGGCCTCTCCTCTCCACTGTGACCCTGACGTGGCTGGATAGAGTCTCCAGCAATTCAAACTGGAGGGTTCTAGAAGGGAGACAGGTCTCTGGGACATTTCATTGCAGAAAGTGGCTGCAGAGGGTCAGCACTTTTCAGCTCCATGATGCTAAATGGTCCAATGAGTGGACTGTCGAAACACATGTTGGTTAATGAGAATTTTTGCATGAATTTAAGCTTGGGGATAATTTTTTAATTAAATCATAACAACAAGGAGAGGTTATTTCCCACTTTTCAAATACTTAATTTTTTTTTTTTTCATAGTAGTCAATACTGAGATAGGGTAGGGGCATGGAATGATTTTCTCAGACTCACTGAGTGGGCACAAAGATTGGCAAACAGCTTAGTGAAAGCCTTTAAAAGATTCATATTCCTTGGCCCACTAATTTCACCCAAGAATTTATTCTAAGGAAATAATTAGAAATGCAAACAATGATTGGCATACAGGGATATTGTTATAAATACCTTTTCTGAAACCTGTCCAGAGCAACCATTATGAACACTTACCTTTGTGGGAATTCCCCTTCTCCCATGGTTGAAATGTCATCTTTCCATCCATCCCACCCCTTGGCCACCACTGTCTAGAGGAAGCAGGACTGGGTACCTGACCCAGCCTGGACCAGTGATAATTCACACCCCCTTGACCAATCACTGTTTATTTGTCCAGGGACAGCTAGTTATTTTTCAAGTTGGGTTTCCCTTGCACCTGAAGTAGTGAAGATGTTTAGTTATAAGAGCAGAAGTTGGAGACACGAAATGTGTTCTAATGCAGGACTGATTAGATAAACTATGGTACACCCATAAATGAAATACACATTACTTAATAAATGGAATGTATTATGATTGTTACCATCAGCATTCAAACATGTTGTGTCATATCTTCTATTTAAAAGGATATCCTCCTTTGACCCACTGTGTCCTCCTCCATCCCACATCCCACCTCTCTCCTTCCTTTTCTGCAAAACTACTAGAAGGGTTTACCTAAATTCACTATCAGCAGTCTCTTTTCCCATTCTTTCTGAAATTCTCTCTAATCAGGCTCTGCTCCACCAGAATTGCTCTTGTTGTTCACCAGTGACTTTCCGTTGGCAAGTCCATTGACCAATGTTCGTTCCTCATCTTTCTAGACCTTATCAGCAGCATTGATAGAGTTGATGGCTTAGATCTTGAACTTCTTGCTGCTATTTCTTGTTCTCCTACCTCCCCGTTCACTGTCTCTTAGTCTTCTTTTGTTGGTTCCTCCTCACTCTTCCCACTTCTGGACATTGTAGTGTTCAGAACGCAGTCCTCAGGACTCTACACTTTTCTTTTCATACTCCTTTGGGGACCTCATCCTGCCATGACTTTAAGTGCCTTGTATGCACTCTATATGTACTATGAAGACTTGCAAGTTATAGCTCCAGCTTGAGTTTCTGTCCTGAATTCCAGACTCCGATATCAAACCGCTTACTCTACTTCTGAACTTAGATATCTAATAGGCATCACAAACTTGTCCAAAATTGATATCGTAATTTACTCTTTCCTCCAAGATCCATCTCTGAAATTTGCTCCTCCAATCTGAGTGAATGAGCACTGCCATTCACCTCATTGGCCAGGCCCTTCTATTCATAGGGGCTATTCCTGGACAGTAGAATCACAAATGATTTTGCTTGTTTGTTTGTTTTTCTTTGCACTGTTGAAGGAGCAGCATTGACCAGAGGAAGAATCAACCACATTAGAGAAGAGAACGGATTCAGAAATAAAGAGTAGATAAGGAATCTGTGAATTTAAGGCAATGGGTACAATATGTTAAAAAAAAATAATAAAAGTGGAAAATCAGGTAAAACTGAAAACTGCAGAATGTTCACATTCTATGACCAAGAAAACGAGGTAGCAGCTGGAGTTTGACCAAATGGAGCAACGAGTCTGCGTGAGACTGATAATCACAGGACTTAACTTTACCACATGTACATGACCAGACCAGAATATTTGGTCTGTGTTCTAGGCTAGGTTAGACTCAGTTCAAAATTCCTTCTCCTCAGCATTATTCCTGAAGAAGCATAAAGAGTATGAATAGGACAAGGATGCAGGACCATGGACTTGGCCCCCATTCTTTCTTATCTCAGAGAGGTGCGCCTAGACTTAGCCCACATGGATGCGTTATCTGCCAGATCAGAGGAGTACAGAGTCACCAGCTTGACGTTTCCTCCATCCTCAGCTGGGGCAGGTTAGAAACAATGAATATTACCACAGAAGGCCAAAACTCTGCCTCTCAGCCTGTCAGGTCATTTAAGCCAATGGCTCTGGTTCCAAGACTTGAAATTCTGCACTGGCCTAATCTTGCATTCCTGCACTTGTATTTCAAGGCCAAGGGTTTATTTTTTCTGTCTGCCCAGAGGCTTTCTGTGTGCAAGACTCACCCTGGAAATCTGTATGAGTCAGGGCTCTCTAGAGAAACAGAACCCATAGGATGATTCTACACATATAAAGATTTCTTTAAAGAGTTAGCTGACATGATTATGGGGACTTAGCAAATCCAAAATCTGATGGGATAGGCCAGCAGGCTGGGAACTAGGAAAAAGTTGCACCTGAGACTGAACACTATCTGCTGGCAGAATTTCCTCTTGCTGGGGATGGGCAGTTTTGTTGTATTAAGGCCTTCAACTGATTAGATGAGGCCCACTTATGTTATGAAGAGTAATCTGCTTTATTCAAAGTCCACTAATTTAAATACTAATCTGATTCAAAAAACAGTTTCACAGAAACATCCAGAATAACATTTGAGCAAATATCTGAGAATCATGGCACATAAAATTAGCCATCACAGTAGCCGGACTTAGTTGGTTAAGCACCCCACTCTTGATTTTGGCTCAGGTCATGATCTCAGGGTCATGAGATTGAGGTCCATGTCTGGCTCTGCACTCAGGGGAGGTCTACAGGAGATTTCCTCTCCCTCTCTTTCTGCCCCTCCCCCCACTCCCTCTTAAAAATAAAATATTAAAAAAAAAAAAGAGCCATGTGACCTAACTAGATTCACCATGGGAGGAAGTCAGAAAGGGGGTTTGGGAAAGGTTTGTGTACTGGAGGGAACACATATTAGTTATGTGTAAATGGCTTAAACTGAGCCTGTGCAGTTAGAGCTTCTGGGTTCCAAATGACGTTCTCTTTTTTTCCTATTAACTTCAGATGGAGTCATGTGGTTGTGTATCAGTGATGTTTTGCCAGCCCCACCCATTGGCATCACTGCCTGGAAGGAATCTTCCAACAGACTGTCAGGAGCTCATTAACCTATTGATCTGGGACCACAATTGTAGCTGTCTGATGCTTAGATGCTGTGTACCCCAGGAAGCCTAAGCACACCTGAATACAATCATGGGAGAACAAGAAAATATGTACTTTTTTATTTTAGAAATTTCCTGTAAAAATATTAAAATAAATTGTATATAATGAAACAAAAATAACAAATATTAAAAATATGCTTGTTGAAGGAAAGTAAGGCCAGCAGAGGACAGGGGTCAGGAAACGAGAGAGCACAAATAGGGAACCAGGAAACTCACAAGAACACCTTTCACCTCTGAGAAGCTCTTTCTCCTGTACCCCACCCAAGTCACTGGTTGGACCTGGTCCCTTTGTTCTTGACTCCCGTCATTACTCTAACCTTGAATGCTGGATTCTGATGTCACCTGCTATTTGGTTCTTATGGTCCAATTTTCTGAACTTGAGCTATGAGATTGAATGTGATTAAAATCATAATAAATGTTTATGGGAAGAGTTCTGAGCCTTTTTCCTAACATTTGACTGAGGTTGCCTTTGTAATATTGATTTTTATAAGTTATTTTGCCATTTCTTATTTATAAAATCATAAATTACAAGGCTGGCAGAAATCTTAGGGTTGATTAAGTTCAACTCCCTGAGGGTTAGGAAACTGAAGTCCAGGGAGGAAACTGAGCAAATGACTTGCTCAAGACCAGCATCTCCCTAAGATGAACCCAGGCTCCAGCTCACCTGTGTCCTAGCACTCTCCCTAGAATAGCACAGGAAGAAAAGGCACGCTGTATTACAGGCAAGAAGCAGAATCCCTTCCTGCCAACAGAGGCACAGGACTCCTTCCACATATTGCACATTACTCTGGGAATTAATAGCTCAATTTGGTATTAAACGAAATGGCTCACGTGGCTGATCTGGCCCAAGTGAAGGATCAGCAAAATGGGGACCTGAGCTTCTCTGTATGATAATTAGGAGCAGTCCCTGAAGGAGTAAGACAAACACACTAAACGCCTTCCTGCAAAGCCAATTTTGGGCAATGGTCTGATTGCTGGATAAATCACACCAGGAAATTGAAATGAGTGGTGAGGATGGTACATTATAGGGTAGCAAACAGTTCTCTATACCTTAGAGAAATTACTCTATCAGAAGTGGAGAGGCACTGTGCAGCATGTCCAGGGAAATAAGGAGAGACAAGGAAGAAGAAAAGAGCTTATATGAGATACATAAATCAAAAGGATAAATTGATGTTAGAGGTGGTATGGAATTAAAAGGAAATAAGAAACAGATAGCTAAAGAGAGGGCTGAAAGGGGACAGAAAATGGCAGGGGAAACAGAAACCCAAAAGTGCACTTACCTCTCAACAGTTCATGAACTTGATGATTTATTCTTTTTTTTTTTTCAATCAGTGCCAGCTTAGACCGACATGACCACAAAATATAGAATTCCAGCCCTCTCTCTTTGCCAGCCTATACACAGAGAACACAAATCAGCACCATGCTAAGTGAGGCAGGAATGGGAGATCACATTTATTTATTCTGCATTCCCTGTTAATCTTATTCCAGCTTATTTACTGAGCATCTCATATATACCATACCCTGTACTAAGGCACCCTATTGCATAGGTAGGTGTGGTCCCCGTGCTCACTGGGTCAGCACTCTAACAGGGGGAAAGGGGATGTACCATAAATGCACATCAAAGTGATTTAGGGGATTAGTCACCCTATGGCTTGGGTTTCAAGACGTTATTCTGCTACCTATCACAGAAAATCTGAATAATAGCGGCTTAAAGGAACAGAAGTGGATTTTTCACACACAACAAGAAATACGAGTAAATAGAGATTTATTTTTTCATGCAGAGAAATACAAATATAAGATCCAGGGAAGGTGCAACAGCTCATGGGTTACACCAGAACCCAGACTGAGCCTATAAATCTAGACAGAGAGTGTGGTACAATGGAGAAGTACAGGGAAGTTAGCAGGAGGCTTGTTATTTTCCAGCTCCTGTTAACTTGTAGTATTAAATCTCGTCTCTAAAACTGTGGGAAAGTTATTTAACATCTCTCCATTTCTCTGGTCTTCTTGTCTATAAAGTGGCCATGAAAGTATTAGACAACCTCCACCACCATAAATATAGTCAACTGTTCTTAGATAAAGAACCGAAGGTGATACAATGGAGCAAAATAGCCTTTTCAACAAATAGGGCTGGACCAACTAGACATCCACTTGCAAAACAGTGACTCTAGAGACAGACCTTACATTCTTCATTAAAATAAACTCAAAATGGATCACCAGTCTGAATATAAAATGCAAAACGATAAACCTCCTGGGAGATAGCATAGGAGAAAACCTACATGACCTTGGGTTTGCTGATGCCTTTGTAGATACAACACCAAAGACACAATTCACCAAAGAAATAATTGATAAGCTAGACTTCATTAAAATTAAAAACTTCTGTTCCGCAAAGAATAATATCAAGAGAATGAGAAGACAAACCACAGACTGGAGAAAATACCTTCAAAAGACACATCTGATAAAGAACTGTTATCCAAAACATACAAAGAACTCAAAACTCAACAGTTAGACCACAAACAATCTGATTAAAGAACAGGCTAAAGCCTTACCAGACATGTCACCATTTTTGAGGATATATGAAAAGATGCTCCATTAGGGAAATGCAAACTAGAACAATAATGAAATGCTTCTAACTCCCATTAGAATAGCCAGAATTGGGGGTGTCTGGGTGGCTCAGTGGGTTAAGATGCTGCCTTCGGCTCCCTTTGGCTCAGGTCATGACCCAAGGTCCTGGGATCGAGTTCCGCATCGGGAATCTCTGCTCAGCAGGGAGCCTGCTTCCCCCCCCCCCCGGCCTGCCTCTCTTCCTACTTGTAATCTCTGTCTATAATAAATAAATAAAATCTTAAAAAAAAAAAAAAAAGAATAGCCAGAATTGCAGTGCCTGGATGACTTAATTGGTTAAGGGTCTGCCTTCAGCTCAGGCCCTAATCTCAGGGTCCTGGGATCAAGCCCCAAGGTGGGCTCCATGATCAAGCAAGGAATCTGTTTCTTCCTCTCCCTCTGCCCATCCTCACCCCACCCATACTCTCTCAGTTTCTGTCTCAAATAAGCAAATAAAATCTTTTTTAAAAAATGAAAAAAACAATGGCCAGAATCCAGAACACTGACAACACCAAATGCTGATGAAGATATGGAGCTGTAAGAACTCTCCTTCATGGCTGGTGGGAATGCAGAATGGCACGGACATTTTGGAAGACAGTTTGGAGATTTCTTATGAAGGTAAACACATCCTTACCATCCGATCCAACAATCAAGCTCCTTGGTATCTGCCCAAAGGAGCTGAAGACTTATGTTCATACAAAACCTTCACACAGAGATTTTAGAGCCAGGTGTTTGTTCATATTTGCCAAAACTTGGAAGCATCCAAGATGTCCTTCAGTAAGTGAATGGATGAAAAGTCTGTGGGACATTCGAACAAGGGGATGTTATTTAGTACTAAAAAGAAATGAACTCTGAAGCCATGCAAAGACATGGGGGGATCTTGGAGGCATATTACTAAGTGAAAGAAACCAATCTGGGGAGGCTACATGCTGTATGATTTCGACTATATGACATTCTGGAAAAGGAGAAACTATGGAAGAAGTAAAAAGATCAGTGGTTTCCAGGGGCTAGGGGGAGAGATGAACAGACAGAGCACAGAGGATTTTTAGGGCAGTGACACTACTCTGTATGACATTATAATAATGGATACATGTCACTAGACCTTTGACTAAATTCATAAAATGTACAACACCAAGAGTGAACCCTAAAGTATACTAGGGATTTGGGTAATTATGATGTGTCCGTGTAGGTCCATCAGTTGTAACAAATGTGCCACTCAGGTGGGGAGTGGGAAAGGGGAGAAGCTGTGCATGTGTGGGGTAGGAGATGGATGGGAAATCTCTGTACCTTCCCCCTCAATTTTGGTATGAACCTAAAACTGCTCTAAAACAAATGTCATTTTCATCATCATCATCATCATCATCATCATCCCCACCTCCCAGGCCTATTAAAGGGATTAACAATTTAACATATGCAAACCATGAGAACAGTGCGCTAGGCAACATGTGTTGTTACAGTTGTTAATATTAACACCCTGACAGGCTTAACAAGTTGGATTTTGTCCTTATGTTTGGCCCCTAATGGTCTCAAGAATTGGAAGGGGAGGTGAACCATGAGAGACTAAGGACTCTGAAAAACAATTTGAGGGTTTTGAAGGGGTTGGGAGTGGGAGGTTGGGGGAACCAGGTGGTGGGTATTGGAGAGGGCTCGGATTGCATGGAGCACTGGTGTGGTGCAAAAACAATGAATACGTTATGCTGAAAATAAATTTTAAAAAAAAGAAAAGAAAAAGAAAGCTGTCACATCCTTAAGCATCATATAGCAGTCTGGACAGGAAGAAGGGGAAAGAAATGAAAATGGTATGCCAGCTAAACCTATTTCTTTTTCTTTTTCTTGGTTTTTTTTTTAATTCAAGTTTAATTAGCCAACTTATTGTACATCATTAGTTCCATGTAATGTTCAATAATTTATCAGTTGTGTATAACACCCAGTGCTCAACACATCATGTGCATAAATCTGTTTTGTTTTGTTTTTAAAGATTTTTGGGATGCCTGAGTGGCTCAGTTGGTTAAGCTGTTGCGTTTGGCTCAGGTCATGATCCTAGGGTCCTGGGATTGTGTCCCACATCGGGATCCTTGCTCAGTGGGGAGTCTGCTTCTCTCTCTGTCTCTGCCTGCCACTCTGTTTGTTTGTGCGCTCTCGCTCTCTCTCTCTGACAAATAAATATATTTTAAAATAAAGATTTTTATTTATTTATTTGAGAGAGGGAGACAGCAGAGTGAGAGAGAGAGTATACAAGCTGGGGGAGAGGGGCAGAAGGAGAGGGAGAAGCAGACTGCCCACTGAGCAGAGAGCCAGCTCTTGGGCTCCATCCGAGAACTCTGGGATCATGACCTGAGTCTCAGGCAGATGCTTAACTGACTGAGCCACCCAGGTGCCCTAAATCTGCTAAATTTAAAAAATCAAGAATACAGGGGGTGGGATGGATAGGGTGCCTGGGTGATGGACATTGGGAAGGGTAGGTGCTATGGTGAGTGTTGTGAATTGTGTAAGACTGGTGAATCACAGACCTGTACCCCTACAACAAATAACATACTATATGTTAAATTTAAAAAAAAAGAATACAATAGCTTCTCTGACAGTTGGGCTCAGCAGACTTTGCTTTCATCTCATTGGACAGAACTGTGTTACATGTTCAAATCTGGCTAGAAGGTGGTGGATAATAAGGTTGCCAACAGATTAAGGAGATCATGCATGGGGGTTGGGGACTGGAATATGGGCATAGGATCAGCCAACCAACCGTGTCTGCTATGGCTTCTGTCCAGAGACAGTAACTGCTAACATTGGACATATGTCCCTTTTTATGTGCACTTCCCCTTTTAATAGCATAGATCAAGCTGGTCGAACTGAAATGTCCATGCTTCTTATCCAGCTGTTATCTACCTGGATCTCATTTCCTCCACACAAAATAAGGCTTTCCAAGTGATGCCATTCCAGCCATTTCAACCAACCCGATTATTGACAAAATGCCCACTATGCATGTGGAGCTATGCCTTGAGCTGCATGAGGACCTGAAAATTTAGAAGTCATGCCTAATAGCACAGATCATATTATCTCTTTCCCGAGAGGTGCCCAGAACAAAAGAATACAAGAACACTGTGGAAAGAAATCTGGCCTTAAGAAATGTTTGTGTCTTGGGGCGCCTGGGGGCTCAGTCAGTTAAGCGTCTGCCTTTGGCTCAGGTCATGATCCCTGGGTCCTGGAATCGAGCCCCACATTGGGCTCCCAGCTCAGTGGGGAGTCTTCTTCTCCCTCTCCCTCTGCCTCTCTCCCCAGCTTATACTCTCTCTCTCTCAAATAAATAAATAAAATATATTTTTTTTAATTTATTTATTTGACAGAGAGATAGATCATAAGTAGGCAGAGAGGCAGGCAGAGAGGGGGAGGGGGGAAACAGGCTTCCTGCCAAGCAGAGAGCCCGATGCGGGACTCCATCCCAGGACCCTGAGATCATGACCTGAGCCAAAGGCAGAGGCTTAACCCACTGAGCCATCCAGGCACCCAAATAAATAAAATCTTAAGAAAGAAACAAATGTTCATCTCTTTAACCCAGTAATCTCATTCTAAGATTATTCTAAATAAATAATTGGAAAGCCAGACAAAAATTACATGCAAAAAGATATTGACTATATGCTGTTTTAAAATGCCAAAAAAGGTAGTGTGAGTGACTATTCAGCAGTCACAAAAATTATGCTTTTGAGGAACTTTTACTGTTATGAGAAACACTATGTTTTATGCTCCTATGTTTATATTTTTAATGCTATGAGAAACATACAGTGAGAAAATGCTTATCATGTATTATTCCATGGGGGGCGGTTTACCGATGTACGTAGCCCACACAGTATAGTGATTAAGTGCGTAGACTCTGGAGTTAGACTAGTGCCAAGTTCCTTTTTTGCAATTTACTAGTTATTTATCTGTTTATTTGGGGGCACTTTACCTAACTTCTCTAGGCCTCTAAAGCCAATACAGAAAGGTAGAGGGAGGAAGGAAAAACAATTTAAGAGGAAAGATATGCCTTAGTAAGGCATCATAGAGCGAAAGCTGTTGGGGGCCCAGAACAAGAAGGCTCTACAATGGGTCCAGAAGGCCATGCCAGCTGCTCCTGACCCTTGGGACCATAGGATCCAGCAGACCCAATGGTGCTTGAGTGTCCGTGGAAGACAGAGATGCTGTTTGGAGCATTTGGCAGGTCCCTTTGGGTGAATTGTAGCAAAATCCTGCCATCTCCTTGGATAATTACTCTCCTTTAGAGAAACGGCTCATGGACTGCTACGTTAATAGAGATGGAACCCTTAACCACGGGCCATCAAGTTACCAGGAGACCTGAACTGCTCATCACGCACTTTGTTATTTGCCACACAAAGCCCCAGAGATGGGTATGTATGGCAGCTCTCCGTAATTGGACCTAGGCAGTCCCTGAAGACACAATTAAGTGACCTGAAGAGGTGGCCCAAATGCCCAAGTTCCCCCCTCAGGCTACACGATTTCTCTCTCTCCCAGCCTGCACCTGTGGTCTCCTGGGGAGTTCCCTATGATCGGTTGACAGAAGGCAAGACTCAGGCCTGGTTTACAGATGATTTTGCACCATATATACAAATCCCCAGAAAGCGGACAGCCACAACACCACAGTCCCCTTCTGAGAATGTCCCCAAAAGACAGGAAGGGAAGGGAAATCCTCTCAGTGGGCAGAGCTTAGTTGTTGACTTTGTTTAGAAGGAGGAGTGGCCAGACATGAGATTTTATACCAGTGCATGGGCTGTGGCCAATGATTTGGCTGAATGGTCAGAAACATGTAAGGAACATGATTGGTGATAAGGAAATTTGGGAAAAAGAGAAGTAGATTGACTTCTCTAAATGAGCAAAAACAATGAAGATATTTATGTCCCATGTAAATGCTCACCAAAAGGTGACCTTGGCAGAGGATGATTTTAAAAATCAAGTGCATAAGGTGACACATGTTGGATACCAGCCAACCTCTTTCCCCAGCCACCCCTGTCATCATCAACAGCTCCTGAATAAAGTGTCCATGGTGGCAAGGATGGAGGCTAGGCATGGGCTCAGCAACGTGGGTTTGCAGTCAGTGAGGCCAACCTGAACCATAGCCACTGCTGAGTGCCACTCGCAAAGACTCATCCCGAGTCCTTAACACAACACCATGTCCTGGGGTGATCAGTCATCTACCTGGTAGTAGGTTGATTTCATTGGACACCTTCCATCATGGAAGGGGCAGTATTTTGTTCTTACCGGAATGGATACACACTCTGAATACAGATTTACCTTCCCTGCACATAATGCTGTAGGCAAAACTGCCATCCACAGACTTACAGAATTATTTATGTACTACCATGGAATCACTTCACAACAAAAGAAGAGGGGAAATGGATCCATGCTCATGGAATTCACTGGATTTGTCATGTTCTCTGCCACTCTGAAGGAGCTGGCTTCACAGAACTGTGGAATGGCCTTTTGAAGACTCAGTTATAGCACCAGCTAGATGTCAATACCTTGGAGGGCTGAGGCAAGGTTCTCCAGAAGGCTGGTATGCTCTGAATCAGTATCCAATAGATGATATAGTTTCTCCTATAGCCCGAATTTATGGGTCCAGGCATCAAGGGGTGGAAATAGGAGGGATACTGTTCCTTATTACCCCTAGTGACCCGCTAGCAAAATTTCTGCTTCCTGTTCCCACAGGCTCTGCTGGCCTAGAGGTCTTAGTTCCAAGGGAAGGAATGCTTCTACCAGGAGACACAATGATTCCATTGAACTAGAAGTTAAGACAGAAACCCAGCCACTTTGGACTCCTCATGCCTCTAAATTAACAAAGAAGGGAGTTCCTGTGCTGACCTTGTGGTTAGTCCTGACTCCCAAGGGGAATTGGATTACTATTCCTTGGTGAAGGTAAGGAAGGGAATCCGGAGATCCCTTAGGGCCGCTGTTAGAATTGTCATGCCCTATGGCTAAAGCCTGTGGAAAACCACAACAACCTAATTCAGGCAGGACTACTAATAGTCCAGATCCTTCCAGAACAAAGACCTGGGTGACCTCACCAGGTAAAGAACAACCAGCTGAGGTACTTGCTGAAGGCAAAGGAAATGCAAAACAGGTAGTAGAAAAAGGTAGTTATAAATACTGGCTGTGAGTACAGGAATAGTTAAAAACAAGGACTGTAATTGTCATGAGTATTTCCTCCTTATTTTGTAATGAACATGCTTGCATGTGTATATGTGTCAAATATCTTCGTTTTCTTCCCTCTAATTCCCTTATCCTGTAACATAAGATGAATTGACTTTATATCATAATATAGTTATGTTTTGTTAATTTCACATCATAGTATTTAAGTTATGAATTATCAAGGAGAATGGCAAATATCACTCAAGAGTAAACATCACTCATTTACCTCCTCTCCTGGGGAAACAGTCAGTATAGTTTGGGTTGTATGCAGGATAGTTATACCAACTTAGCTGGAATTATGACTTTGTAATTGTCTTCGTTTGGAGACTAATAATGGTTTAAGGAGAGGCATGTGGGTGCCAAGTTGGCAAAGTGGCAAGACAACAAATTACTAGCCGTGATCGTTAATTTTATGTGCTAACTTGACTAGGCCACAGAGGTTTCCAGATATTTGCTCAAACAATATTTTGGGGTTTTGTGATAGTGCTTTGCAGTAAGTTTAACATTTAAACTGACAGCCTGGCTCAGTTGGTAGATCATGAGACTCTTTATCTTGAGAGCATGAGTTTGAGCCCCACATTGTGTGTAGAGACTATGAATAGATAAACTTTAAACTGATAGACTGAATAAGGCAGCTCGCCCTCCACAATGTGGGTGAGCCTCGCCCAATCAGTTGAAGGTCTGAAAAGAACAAAAAGGCTCTCTTTCCTGAATGAAAGGGAATTCCTGCCTGCCTGTCTTCAAACTGAGAAATTGTGCTGAGTTTTGTTTTCTTGTTTTTTGGTTTTCTCCCGCCTTTGGACTAAACTGAACTAGTGGCCTCCCTTGTCTCAAGCCTCCTGGCCTCTAGAGTGAAACTACACCATTGACTCTCCTGGTTCAAAGGAGTTTCCTGGGTCTCCAGCTTGCCAGTTGCAGATCTGGGGACTTATAAGCCCCTATAATCATGTGGGTCAATTCCATATATATATATATATATATATGTATATACACATATATATATATATGAGAAACATATGTATATAATTATTATCATATATATTATTATATATATAATACATGCACACATACAGACACATACACACACACACACACACACACCCCTCCCACATACTGCTGGCTCTATTTCTCTGGAGACCTCAGAGAATCCTCCCTTGCTTTTTCCAGCTATTTCCCTGCATGGCTTGCTGAAGAGGCTCCAGATTGATAAAATTTACCTCTATCTACCACCACTTGGTCACTCCTCACATAGGACTCAACGCCCATAGAGAACTGAAGAGAGAAGAAGATCACTGGCTTTTAAGAAAATCCGGCATTTGTGGAGAGAGGATATTTCCTCTTCTAAGCCAGGTAAACTTCTTGCGATGTTAGGGGTGCTTGCAAAAAGAGGAGACTCCCCATTCCCCAGTGGAGGATCCTTGTATCCACTAACCCACTATCAAATTGTCCCCAAGCATACGATAGTGAAAGAGCTCTTGGAGAATGTTCTAGAAACCTAGAAACAACCCATCAATCTTTTCATCCTTCTTTTCACTACAGAAAACAATAATGGGTGCTTGATGTGTGTAGCCTTCTATCTGGGAGCCTTTGGAAACAGAACAGTACTCACTGAACAATTTCTGAAGATAAGCATCTTGATGGGCTGGGTCATACCCAGCGGACTGAAAGCATCTATGGTGCAGTAAGATATGGCTGGGAAGAAACCCCCCTCCATCCCACTTCTCTGTGGCCTTTGGAGGGTGCAGAAGAGGACTTTGGAAATTTCTGTGGCTCCCCTGGGTGGAGCAATACCAAGGTGAGCAATAGGGCAGAAGTCTCTGGGTGGCCCTGGTGACCACTGCGCCAAGCAATGGGCTGCCCACCAGGGGAAGCGGTCATCAGTGGCAGAGGAGAAGGTGGAACACCATCCCAAGAAAAGACAAACACATCACCTACAAGGAGACTTAGATCAGACAACATTAACCTTAGATAGCACCTGCCAGAACAGAAGAGGAGCCAGATACTGCTCTCATGCAGGCAATCACAGAAGGATACCTCTGCCTCCTCTCACCTCCTCCCCACACTATTGACACAGAAGAGCTCTGGGAAGAGGGTGGGACAGTTTTCTCAGGGCCCTGTCTGGCCCTCCACTCCCTGCTCCTGGGGCCACAAAGAGCATCATCTGCCCCAGAGTCAGGTATGGAAGGAACAGAGCTCTTAATAGAGCTTGACATTAACTCGGTCATGAAGACATGGGGTCAGAACTAGGTCTTAAATGCCGAAACAAGACTGCTCATAGCGCCTTTTTTTTTTTTTAACATTTTATTGATTTATCAGAATGAGAGCACAAGCAGGGGGAGAAGCAGACAGAGCAAGAAGCCCAACATGGGACTTGATCCCAGGACCCCAGGATCATGACCTGGGCCAAAAGCAAATGCTTAACCAACTGAGCCACCCAGGTGTCCCTGGAAACTGCCTTTCTTGTTGCAGGTTCCCAGTGTGGGGATCTGCAGAGTACCCTGTGTGCACTCCTGTTTTCTGTGGCTCACGGCAGTGCCGCCACGCACAGTCAAGTCAGAGACGAATAATAAATCAAAGTATAATATGATTAAGAAGCAAATGAGATACATAGTCTACAACGTTATGGGACACAAAGTAGGGAATGATTATATGAAGATGGGGTTCCTGCCCAGGGCTTCAAGAAAAGATGGCGTTTTTACTGGCTCTTAAAAGATAGTCCAAGTCTTAGAGGAAGAGGAAGCCTGGAGAGAGAGAGGGGGGACCCCAAGAGGTGAAGTGGGGAAATAATGAGCAAGGCCACAAAAGAAGGAACAATGCGGATTCCAAAGACAATAAAACCTCTAGTCTGGCTCCAAATGTGTTTTGGGGAACAAGAGACCTTTATGGCATGCTAGAACTTTCCTGGTATCCCTTCTTTCTCTCCACCCCTCCCAGTTGCTTACACCTGGCTTACTCCTACTCATCCGTGCACTTCCAGTTTAGATGTTTCTGCTAGGATGCCTTCCCTGTCTCCCCTCACTGATCCCCACTGTACTTCATACCGTACCTCCCATTTTAGCACCCAGCACTTTGTAACTCATTGTCTACTTGCCAGATCACACCCCCACCCCGCCCCACCGGCAGCAGTCAGTGAGCTGCCTGAGCAAGACTATGTTGAGCTTGGGGTGCCTGGGTGGCTCAGTGGGTTAAGCATCTTCCATTGGCTCAGATCATGATACCAGGGTCTTGGGATCGCGTCCCGCTTCAGGCTCCCTGCTCAGCAGAGAGCCTGCTTCTCTCTCTTTCTCTGCCACTCCCCCTGTTCATGTCCTTTCTCTCACTCACTCTCTCTTTTAAACAAATAAACAAAATCTTAAAAATAATAATAAAATAAGATAAAATAAAACATTTCCAAGTGCATGTTGAATCCATGCTGCAGGATCTACCCAATAGGGACTCCAGAGTCTCCAATCCGGGTATTTCTGGTGGTTTGGTTGGCAGAAACAAGATGCCTGGGAAAGTTAGCTTGGAGAGAGAGATTCAGCACCTGACATTTACAGTAAGTCCTCCTAGAGTAGCAATCATGAGTATAAAGAGCAGAGGAAGAAAATATTAGATATTTCACATCCCTTACCCATGGTCAATGAGCTCCACCTACACCCGGTATCCCCAAGCAGGCCATGTGTCCCTGCATACTGCATACAATGGTACCTATTCCCACTCCCCTCCCCCACCCCGTGCCCCTACAATATTCACCCATTAGCAGGCAAGCACCAGATACAGAGCAACCCCCCTAGGGCTCCCATTCTGGCTGAGCTAAGAACTAGTGAGGTGACCTTGAGTGATCAGGTCATCATGTCAGGTCTCAACTTCCTCATCAGAAAAATGGGAGGGTTGAAGATCATTCTAAGGTTCCTCCAAGCTTTACAGAGCCTATGGTTCTGGGACCAAAAGCTGCCAGCTAAGCCTTTATGTAAGAAGTGTCCTCTAGCCTTCTCAGACTCTGATTCCAAGAAGGGCTCAGTGTGGGCATCGTTACACTCGAACAGCAGATGCAGAGCTGGACGGCTCGGGGAAGGGGAGCAATCTAAGGGCACAGGGCAAAGCCATTTCCTTCAGGGAGATGCCAAAGAAGGGTGCAATTTTGCTTTGCTAAACTGAATGCACTGGGCCCCCGGTATGGTAATCTCATTCTTAGAGCGCCACCTACTGATGAAGGGGTTTTGGTCAGCAGATAAACTGTGCTCTCAAAGGGTTGGTCTTGAGCGTCTGCATGTTTCTGGAAGGAGTTTCAGGTAATATTTAAAAACAAAAATCCGCCCGCAGACCAGCTACCATAACACCTTTAACATTTACAAAGAAAAAGGAGGAAAGCGTTGCACCCTTTCTTCAGTATTTATAAGAAAGAACTAACCTTTAATTTGCTCTTCTACTGAATAAGGGATCCCTTGCTTAAAAGAACAAGAACTTTCCTGACAGGTCCTGAGGGTTAACCAAATTTGAACAGAGAAATTTACATTTTAATTGCAGTAAGGGAGATCGCTGTTTTAAGGAGTCCCGAGGGTAATCCTGTTGTAAAGCAAAATAATCACTTCTTATGTTTGCTTTGGTAAATTCAGCCTCTGGTTTATTTTCTTTTCAATCTGGGCCCACCTGTTTCTGTGACGTGGGTTCTGGGCAATTTTAAATGACGGCTTTTAGCTCACACTCTCTTTAAAAACAAACCAAATACACTCAAAACCCATTTGGAGCTGGCAGTGAGGCCTATGTGGGAGGTTATTTATGATGTGCTGCCACTGCCTGGATCCGGTGGGCGGCCCACATGGGCCCCACAGTCTTGTCTTTCGGACAAGAAGCCTTTGCCCAAGGGTCCTTGACGTTGTCTTTAGCAACTACCGCACTAGGGCGCTGGAAAGCATCGTGTGAGTTCTGCTGGGGTTTGTTTCTAGCCCGTCCCCCAAAGGGCAGAATTTGATGTAAGATAGACTTAAGGGAGTTAGAAGGATACGACAAAGAGAGCCCATTTTAAAAGAATTCTATTCTGACTTGTCCGCCAGAAGGGGAGAGAGCATTGTAATGGGACCCTCAGTCCTAAAAAGGATGCTATTCCTATCAGGCGGGATAACTTGAGCCTTGGAAGCCAAGACACTTTAAAAGATGGTTTTGTATCTTTGGCCAAGGAAAGAAGGTTCTGAGAGATCCAGCCACGGTACCAAAGAGTTAAAACTTGGGTGCTGAGATCAGGAAGAACCGGATTTGAATCTCAGTCCTGTCTTTTACTCACTGTCATTTAAAATACTGGATGAATTACTCATCCTCCCTGGGGCTCAATTTTCTCAGCTGTAAAATGGGATAATAAGAGGACCTACCTCTTTTGTGTATGAGTGTGACATGCAGTATCAGACACCCAAAAGGGGCTCCGTAAATGGTAGTGATCATCAATAATAATAATGATATTGAATGCAATAGTCCCTTAGCCAGCGCCAATAGTGGGACTAGACAGCAGAATGAGGCAGTTGGAAAAAGCTTAGTGCTGGAAATTAAGAAACCTAAGGTTTTTATCTCAGCTCCATTAAAAATCAGCCATCTAACTGGAGGCTAGTTCCATTGGCTCTCTTTGAGCCTCAGTTTCTTCATTTACCAGATAATATCTCTAGTGCTCCTGGTCCTTTTCATCTCTGAAATTAAAATCAATGAGCTCTGTTGCATTTAAAGTGGTTTTAAAGTTCTGAGTAATGGAAATAATGCTATTATTATAAGAATGACTATTCTGAGGTTAAGAAAATACTTTCCAATCAAATCTTTAGGTGGAGTATTCCCCCCCCCACCATGTTAGAGCTATCATAAATTTGAGAACATTTTTGGAGCACAAAGACTTCCTTGTAGATGGTTATTAAAGGTTTGAGTTGGAAGGAGGTGGGAAGGGGCTGGTTTGGGAGGAGGGAAGCGGAGCGGGAACATCAATGGCTTGGCCAGGCTAAACTCCAGGCTGGCTTTGTCCTGCCACCTTGAGACAGGGCTGGAACAATTCTGAGGTTTAGCACTCCAGGGTCCCTAAGGAGCAACAGCCCATTGGATTGAACTATGCCAAATTGAGGAGCGACTTGTAAAATGAGCAAATATTCCCCAAGGATTTTAGCCAACACGTTGTCCCTTTCAAGTCGCTGAGTACAACCTGTGGGAAAATGACCTTGTAAACACATCAGACTGTCATTGTGAGATCAGCCTGGAATGGAAATGATTTTGGATACAAGAAATCAAATTTATGACTAGTCTTATGCCACCAGCTTTTATTGATTCTTTGGCTACATCGGGGACACGTAGGGCTAATGTAGCTGGTCTAAGGCAACTAGTCTGTTGAGAAATGGAATTCTCTTTTCCAGAAAATGTAATTTAGTCTCAATAGTGAATCAATCCAAAGGTAAGACCCCTAAGAACCGCAAGAAGGGATATTGCAGCTATCATATATATTAACCCTTAACAGACAAAGCATTCTGGAAGTGGGACATTTTCTAATAAACTCTCGTATTTCTTTTACTAAATTTTTTTTATTGCTTTTGTACTGTTTAAAATGAATGGATTAGGAGTGCCTGAGGGGTTCAGTCCATTGAGCATCAGACTCTTGATTTTGGCTCATGTCATGACCTCAGGGTGGCGAGATGGAGCCCGGCCTCCAGCTCTACACTCAGCCTGGAGTCTGCTTAAGATTCTTTCTCCTGGGGCGCCTGGGTGGCTCAGTGGGTTAAGCCGCTGCCTTCGGCTCAGGTCATGATCTCAGAGTCCTGGGATCGAGTCCCGCGTCGGGTTCTCTGCTCAGCAGAGAGCCTGCTTCCCTCTCTCTCTCTCTCTGCCTGCCTCTCCATCTACTTGTGATTTCTCTCTGTCAAATAAATAAATAAAATCTTAAAAAAAAAAAAAAAAAAGATTCTTTCTCCTTCTTCCTCTGCCCCTCTCCCCCTGCTCATGCATGTGGTCTCTCTCTCTCTCTCCCTCTCTCAAATAAATAAATAAATAAAATCTTTAAAAAAATAAGTGATTATATTCAAATGGAATTGCTTAGGACTGAGAACTATTTTCTAGGTCCCCTTAGAAAGCCAACACTACAGGGCGCCTGGGTGGCTCACTGGATTAAGCCGCTGCCTTCTGCTCAGGTCATGATCTCAGGGTCCTGGGATGGAGCCCCGCATCAACAGGCTGTCTGCTCAGCAGGGAGCCTGCTTCCTCCTCTCTCTCTCTCTGCCTGCCTCTCTGCCTACTTGTGATCTCTCTCTGTCAAATAAATAAATAAAATCTTTAAATTAAAAAAAAAAGAAAGCCAACACTACAAATTTGTATTATGAAATGAAAATTATACATAGAACAATGATAACAAAAACAAAGGCTTCCCTCTAATCCCAGAACCCAAAGAGAACCATGAGTAATGTCTCACAGTATTTTTGCTATATCGTTATGTAGATGTGAATAAAATTGGTGTCAAATCTGTATCTTCTTTTATTTTTTTAATAGCTATAAAGAAAGTTCTGGCATATTTTGCAAGTCAAAAAGATTAACCAAGAATGAATAATGGGCAAGTTAAAAAACTAAAACTTACAATATTCAAAACAATGAATACTGTTACGCTGAAAAGAAATTAAAAAAAAAAAACTTACAATATTCAAAACCCAGGAGGATCCAAGGGGAAAAAACAAACAAACAAACAAACAGAAACAGACTCATAAGTACAGAAAACGAACAGAGCAGAGAGGAGTGGAGGTTATGTGCGAAATAGGTGAAGGGGGTTAAGAGGTACAAACTTACAATTACCCAATACATAAATCACTTGAATGAAAAGTACAGCATAAGAAATATAGTCAATAATATTGCAATAATGCTGTATAGCAGGGCACCTGGTGGCTCATTTGTTAGGCATCTGCCTTTGGCCCAGGTCATTGTCCCAGGGTCCTGGGATTAAGCCCCACTTTGGGCTCCCTGCTCTGCGGGGGGCCTGCTTCTCCCGCTCCCACTCCCTGTACTTGTGATCCCTCTCTCTCATGTGCGCTCGCTCTCTCTCTCTGTCAAATAAATAAATAAAATCTTAAAAAATAGTAATAATGATGTAGAGCAGCAGGTAGTAACCATACTTATTGTGGTAAGCACTTACAAAATGTGTAAATTGTCAAATCACTATGTTATATACCTAAAACAAATGTAATATTGTATGTCAACTATATTTCAGCTAAAAATAAAAATAAAACTCAGGACATTTGACTGATATTCTGTAATACCATATAATTAAAAAAAAAAAAAACCCAAACTATGCAATTTAAAAGGTGTGCTCTTCTTTTTGTAGGCTTTTTCCCCCAGCTTTGTCTATTTGTATTTTTTGCTTCAAATCTCCACAAAAACCTAAGACCATTTAATTATGCCCTGTACATCTTTTTTAGTGTCCTTGTTATTAAAAACAGACTTCAAAGCACTCCCCAGAATCAAACCATGAAGATCCTCATTAAACAGTCAAGGAAAGTGATGTGATTTCAGATGTTGAACAGCCCTTAGATTGAAGGGGTAATATTCGAAAAAATTTTTAAGATCTTATTTATTTATTTGACAGACGGAGATCAAAAGTAGGCAGAGAAGCAGAGAGAGAGGAGGAAGCAGGCTCCCTGCTGAGCAGAGAGCCCGATGCGGGACTCGATCCCAAGACACTGGGATCATGACCTGAGCGGAAGGCAGAGGCTTTAACCCACTGAGCCATCCAGGCATCTCAATATTGGAAAATTTACAATCAAAACTAATTGAACAACAACAAAGAAAACTAATTGAACATAAAACACTACACAGATCTACGTATCGATAACTTTAAAACGAATCTGTGATTCGTTACCTTAAGATTCAAGGACTCTCTATCAGTGTGGCCAGGGGTCAAAGGGATTAGGAAGAAAAGATTACATTCTAGGACTCATAGCTAAAATACGTGGCTTGAAATTATATGAAACTTGGCCGGATTCTCATATGGCCTTTACATAAGACATACATACAACAAGCAAAGCCAAAGGCTGCTGTGCTTCAGAAACCAAACTTAGCAGACTGGAGTCCTCGGGGTTTGCGCTGCTCCGATTCACAGAGAATTTCCGAATCTGAGAAATAATTAAGGTGCAATGGGTATCGCTGAATATTCTGGGAACTGACAACAAGGGCCAACTGCGCTGAGTGCTGGCATGAATTAGCTCATTTAATCCTGACAGTAACCCTGGCAAGGTTCTTTCCAATTGTACAGAGGAGAAAACTGAAGCAGAACTCGTAAAGGGCAGAGGAAGGACTCGATTCCAGGAAGCATATAACCCAGAACCTGTGTGTTTCATAGGACACGTCTTTTCTCCTCATTAAAAGAACATTAAAAGAACAAAGACTCATTAAAGGTAAAGCCCAGCCTCTCTCTCTGGTTCCCTGGTTCTTGGTCCGTTCAACCTACTCATCTTTTAGAACTCACTAGAAACCTTGATTCCCTGGAAGAATTTTCCTGGTTCCTTAGGCTACATTTGGTCCATTTTGTTTCACTTGCCCTCCTGGAGCCATCTGCTTCTACCAGCATAACCCGAATCATAATTTTCAAAATTACTCTTTGAACTAACTATTCTCTCCAGTAGAATTCTTCAGGAGGGTGGAGGCTGTGTCTGTTTTTGCTCACTACGGTAGTCTCAGTCCAGGACATGGGGTAGGCACGTGATAAATCTTTATCGCAAGAATCAATAAAGAAGCAGATCATAGCTGTCCTTGATCATGGGAGATGAGTGAGAAAATATGCCCTGTGTGTACAAAGCACGCCAGATGTAGAAAAACATGGTGTCATGAAAACAGTTAACCAAAAGCAGACAGCAGAATCACCACAGAGATCAGGCATGACATCTGCTGGCAGTTCTGGGCATACAGGAGAGGCTGGTTCTCAAACAGAAAACTCCAGAATGGCCACACTCATTCCTCAGGCTGCCTACCTTTCTGGGGCTCTCCCAGAGTATGACATAAAAAAAAAAAAAAAGAAATGAAATGGAATAAAATAGTTCTCTACACTGACTTGGAAACCACCTCAATTTGTCCGGGCTTTTTTATCATTTATTGGACTTTACACAAAAGAAACAGATACTCCCCCAAAGACTTTGCTGTTTTCGTGTGAATATTATCTTCATTTTATCATGGGCTTCTGATGACCATAGTTTATCTTGACTAACTTGACCCCATTCATTTGATGAGGGGCCCTAGCTTTGTGTTCTAATTCCCATTTAGTTTGCTTATTCATTGCACACGTTTTCATCAAAGGCTTATTGTATGCCAAATGCAGTGCTAGTCCCAGCAGCACAATGGTGAACAAAACAGATGCTCCCCCACCCCAACCTCGCTGTGGGGTCTGCTGGAGAATGCAGATGTGTTCCCAGGCAGTTACAAACTTAACAGGGACCCAAGGATCTGATGTGAAATTCAGGTAGTTCTTAAACATCCCTCAAGTGGTAAGCACAATTGGATGTATTTGTTGGTGTGCATTTTTCACTGTTTGCGCGGTCTTAACCATCTTTAGTCTAACGATTGAGGTAAGACAATACTGCATGCAAAACATCCGTGAGCATATCTAAGCAAAGCATAAACAAATCACCCAGCTCAGCTACTTTGAACTGCATGTACCCTAAAATTGGGGCCAGGCAGGGGCAGCCCTAAATTCATTACCAAAAGATCTTGTTTAGAAATTCTGGGTAGGGACTACTCGAAGAGAACAAAAAAGTAGGTGTTGTAGATTATGTTATTGTTCCCTACCATTCTCTCCTTTCTCTGTGATATAATTATACTCCCCACCCTCCTCCCCAGCCCCACATCAGGCTTGGCCACATGGCTTGTTTGGCCGCCTGCAGTGTGCATGGAAGTGTTGTATGCCTCAGCCAAGCACACGCTAGAACAGCTTGGGTTATTCATGGCTCTTTTCCCTCTAAGAGAAAGCAGCCCATCTTAGGTGTGGATTTCTCCTCCAATCTGGATCCCAGAGTGAAGACACAGAGCAGGGCTGACCAGGGAATAACATGTAAGACGGAGGAAAAGGAAGCCTTTGTGGTTGTAACACATTGAGATTTTGGAGTTGTTTGTTTCCAATGCAGACTTTAGTAATTCATCACTTACACAACACCTGATGCTCATCACAAGTGCCCTCCTTAATCTCCATCACCTGTTTCATCCATCACCCCCCCACCCACCTCCTGTCCAGGAACCATCAATTCCTTCTTTATGGTGTAGACTCTGTTCCTAGGTTTGCCCCTCTTTCCCACCGGCGCCCCCCACCATGTTCATTTGTTTTGTTTCTTAAATTCCACATATGAGTGAAATCACGTGGTATTTGTCTTTCTTTCACGGACTTATTTTGCTTAGCATAGCACTATCTGGCTCCATCCACATCATTCAAATGGCAAGATCTCGTTCTTTTTACATCTGAGTAATATTCCATTATATATATATATATATGTGTGTGTGTGTGTGTGTGTGTGTGTATAACATATATCACATATATCACATCTTCTTTATCCACTCATCTATCAGTGGAATTTAGGCTCTTTGGGCTCTTTCCATAATTTGGCTATTGCAGATAATGCTGCTATAAACATCGGGGTGCATGTATGAGATTTTGGGGTTGTTTGCTATCTCATATAACCTGCAAAGAGTAAAGTAAATCATCAAGTGTCAGAGTCATCCAAGGGAATCAAACAGAGTCTTGAAAAGAAGTACAGTACAAACATAGAACAGGCACAGCTTTCTGGAACAAGATAAGAAATTAAACATAAACATATAAAGTAGTTTATACTCAAACCCACAGAAAAGTCAGTGACGAAGAAGATGATTGAATCACTGTGAGTGAGCTTGATATAATATTTATATATAGTACATTGATCTAAGAATGGGAAAATATTCATTCTTTACAAGCTTTATGGAGTAATTTATGAAAAATGACTTGTGAACTAATCATAAAATATTCTCGACAAATTCCAAAAAATAAGTATCTACAATCTATGACTATAATGCAACTAATTTAGATATTAATTTTTAAAAATAAAACAAAAAGTCACACACTTGCATGTTGAAAAACATACTTTTAAATAGCTCCAACACAAAGAAATCCTAATGAAAACTAGAAAATATTTAGAACTGAACAGTAATACTACTTGTCAAAATTAACAAGATATGGCTAAGGGAGTATTTAGAGGGACATGTATAGTACCCTAAATTCATATATTGTAAAAGAATAAAGGGTAAAAAAGTAATTAGCTTAACATCTAATTTTAGAAGATAGGAATAAAGAAATAATTATAAAAGCAGAAATTCATAAAGAGGGTACTGGAAGAGATTATCTGAGTGAAATAAGTCAAGCAGAGAGAGTCAATTATCATATGGTTTCACTTATTTGTGGAGCGTAACAAATAGCATGGAGGACATGGGGAGTTAGAGAGGAGAAGGGAGTTGGGGGAAATTGGAAGGGGAGGTGAACCATGAGAGACTATGGACTCTGAAAAACAATCTGAGGGTTTTGAAGGGGCAGGGGATGGGAGGTTGGGGTACCAGGTGGTGGGTATTAGAGAGGGTACAGATTGCATGGAGCACTGGGTGTGGTGCAAAAATAATGAATACAGTTATGCTGCAAATAAATTAAAAAAAAATTTTTTTTAAATGTTGAAATGAAAACAAAAGAATGAACACAAAACAGAGAGGCTCGACAAAAGATTTTTTTGAAGATTTTATTATTTATTTATTTATTTAGGTGGGTAGGGGCAGAGGGAGAGGGAAAGAGAGAATCCCAAGCAGACTCCACTCTGAGTGCTGAGCCCAATGTAGGGCTTGATCTCACCACCCTGAGATCATGATCTGAGCTGAAACCAAGAGTCAATGGTCAACTGACTGAGCCACACAGGTGCCCCTAAAAGTTTTTTTTTTTTCAGGATTAATAAAATTGACAAATCTCTGGGAAAAAACAAGTAAGAAAAAACCAAGAAAACACAAATAAATATTATTAGGGTCATAAAAGGGAAGTAAATCTAATTTTGCATTCTTTTAGGATATAGAAAAAGAGGAAATATTTTCCAAGTCATTGTAGAATGTCAACATAAGCATCATATACATCAAAGAGAGGCAATAGCATTAAAAGACTGAAAAATTATAGATCAAAGTCAATAATGATCACAAATGCAAAAATCCTAAACAAAATTTAACAAACTGACTCTAGCAACGAATAAAAAACATATTTGATTATTACAAAATTGGTTTCATTCCAGGAATTCAAGATTGGTTTACCCTTTAAAAATATTTTAATATACCAAGGCAACAAATTAAGGGTGAAAAAAAAATACCATCATCTCAAGAGAAGTAGGAGAATGATTTAATAGAAGGGAACTTTAGATTATGGTTTGGGGGAAAAAATTCTTTGCAACAAAATAGAAAGAAAAAAACCTCTTTAACCATATTAAGTTTTTCTAGAGGAAAAAAGCTATAGCAAAAATTCATACTTACTATTAGTAAGAAATAAAGGGGTGGCTGGCTGGCTCACTTGGTGGAGCAAGCAACTCTTTTTTTTTTTTTGCCATTTAAAAAAAAATCATTACTAATTTATATCAGTCACCATACAGGGGCTCCGAGTGAGTCGTTAAGCATCTGCTTTCAGCTCAGGTCATGATCCCAGGGTTCTGGGCTGGGGCCCTACATCAGGCTCCCTGCTCAGCGGGAAGCTGGCTTCTCTTCTCCCACTCCCCATGCTTGTGTTTCCTCTCTCTCTCTCTGTCTCTCTCTGTCAAATAAATAAATAAAATCTTAAAAAAAAAATTAGTCACCATACAGTACATCATTAGTTTGGATGTATTGTTCCATGATTCATTGTGTCTAACACACAGTGCTCCGTGCAATACATGCCCTCCTTAATACTCATCACCAAGCTCGCCCATCCCCCTAACCACCTCCCCTCTAAAACCCTCAGTTTGTTTCTCGGGAGTCCCTTGCTCTCATGGCTCATCTCCCCCTCCGATAACTACCCCCCCCCCCGCTTCATTTTTCCCTTCCTTCTCCTGTTGTCCTCCAGGAGCACCCAACTCTTGATCTCAGGGTTGTAAGTTTGAGCCCCACATTGGACATAGAGGTTACTTAAAAAAAAATCTCTAAAAAAAAAAAAATAATGAAATTTAAAAATATAAAAATTCTTTTAAGATCAAGAACAAGTGTTCTATTTATCATGGCACTAGAGGTTCTGACCAGTGAAGTAAGATAAAAATAAGACATAAAATAGATAAGGTTGAAAAAAAAGAAACAAAGCTATCCTTGTTTGCTGATGATAGGATTATCTACACACAATACTCTGAAGAATCCAAAGATAAAGTTTAGAAATTAATAAGTGGTTTGAGATGCCTGAGTGGCTCAGTCTGTTAAGCGTCTGCCTTCGGCTCAGGTCATGATCCCAGGGTCCTGGGATCGAGCCCCACACTGGGCTCCTTGCTCAGTAGGAAGCCTGCTTCTCTACCTCCCCCTACCCCTGAGCTTTCTCTCTTCTCTTTCTGACAAATAAATAAAAATAAAGGAAAAAAATTAGTAAGAGAAAAGTTTCTGGTTATGAAATCAGTATGCAATAGTAAATTGCATTTGTACATATCAGTAACAAAGAGATTTACAACAGCAGTAAAAACTAGAAAGAGATCCAACAAAAGACATGTAAGACCTCTATGGAGAAGATTATAAATCTAATGTTAGAAGACATTAAAGAAGACTATTAAGTAGATTAAACAAGAAAGCTGTTAGACTGAGATGGTTTTAATGCCTTAGTAGCCTACGTAAGCAAACCCAAACTTTTGCCTATAATGCCTCAAAGTTAAAAAACTGAAACCCAAGGACAACGAAGGACAGCTACTAGCTCTCCCAGGTAACGCAGCCTCTTATAGCCGAGTCATCCTCTTGCTTTGCTTCTGCCTCTTCTCTGTTAAGTTTTTCTTGTAGCTCTTATTGGCGAAGCCCTCCTAACTGTTTCCAGTTTGGCATTGCCCAACTTGACTTGATTTTTGCTCCAATAAACTTTACAAATTGGAAAATGCTTTATTTTATCTTTCAAGAAGACCACATAAGTGGAGAAACATATATAATAGATGTGAGGGGTGTGTGTGATCAAGTAAGCAAATTCTTGCTTTCAAACGTTATATGAAAACAGGAAAAAGGAGAGCAAGGTAAAAATACACGCCCTATCAGATAGTCACTGAGACAAACAATCCAATAGAAACAATAGAATAAACAGCCTTGAAACAGACTCTAACATGTATGGAAACTGGATTTGTTGCAGTGATTATCAGTTGCGATGTCACCAACTACCCAATACCTCATGTCTTAAAACTACAGCAACCATTTTATAATTTCTGATGATTCTGTGAATTGCCTGGCCAGTCCTACTATTGGTCTCAGCTTGACTCAGTCATTCCAGCTGTATTCAGGTGGTCGCTGGACCCAGATGGCGATTCCAATAAGACTGCTCTCCCATGGCCAGAGTGCTGTCTGGGGTTCTGTTCTCTTCCAGATGACCCCTCCTGATTTGTTCGAGCTAGTAGCCAGACCAGCCCAGATTCTAGGGGAAAAGAAACAGGCCTTAGCTCTTCATGGATAGAGCAGAATATTTATAAGGAGGTAAAGAGCTGATCAGAGCCTTCTTTGGAGATGATCCAACACAACTGGAATTGCAGCCTCGTGAGAAATGGAGGGCCTCTACAATGGGTTATGTATGTTAAATAAAATGTAATTGGAACTATACCTCATACAACAGAAAAAAAAAAAAATTCCAGATGGATTCAAGGCTTAATTGTGGAAAGTAAAACTATAAAACTTCTAGGAAAGAAAAAAAAGAGAATATATTTAAGACCTGGGAAGAGGGGTGCCTTGTAGCTCAGTCAATTGAGTGTCCATCTGTTGATTTCAGTTTTCAGTCATGATCTTGGGGTCCTGGGATTGAGCCCCGCATCAGGGTCCCTGCTCAGCAGGGAGTCTGCTTCTTTCACTTACCTCTGCCTTCCCCCCCTTGTGTGCTTGTGTGTTCTCTCACTCTCTCTCTCTCTCAAATGGGTAAATAAATCTTTAAAAGGAAAAACAAAAAAGACCTTGGAAAAGAAGAGGATCTCTGAAGCAAGACCCAAACAGGCACAACCTCTAAAAGAAAAGGTTGGTTAAACTCAACCACGTTAAAATGCAGAATTTCTGTTTGTTAGAGGATCATGAGAAAAATGAAAAGACGGAATGCATACTGAGAAAAGATATTAGCAACACATACAACTGACAGAGGGCTATTGTCCAAAATGTATGAAGGATTCCAAATTTTCTTTTCTTTTTTTTTTTTAATTTATTCATTTGACAGAGAGAGACACAGCCGGAGAGGAAACACGTGCAGGGGAAGTGGGAGAGGGAGAAGCAGGCTCCCTGTGGAGCAGGGAGCCTGATGTGGGGCTCGGTGTGGGGCTCAATCCCAAAACACAGGATCATGACCTGAGCTGAAGGCAAACACTTAACCACTGAGTCACCCAGGTGCCACAGATTCCAAATTTTCAATAGGGAAAAGACAACACAATTTTTAATGGGCACAAGACTGGAATCAGAAACTTCAGAAAGGAAAAAAACACAAAACCAATGGGAAATGAACATGAAATGATTCTCACCTTTATTATTTGAGGAACAGAAAATCATAACTAAAATGGTATACTTTTGGCACACCTGCTGGCCCAGTTGGTAGAACATGTGACTCCTGATCTCAGGGTCATGAGTTCAAGCCCAACCTTGGGCATGGAGCCTACTAAAATAAAATAAAATGAGATTTTTACATCTACGCAACTGCAAAGATTTTAAATCCTCACAATATCAAATTTGATTGGAGATAAGGAGCAAAAGGTACTCATATACTCTGCTAGTCAAAGGATAAGTAGTTATTACCTGTTTGGAAAACAGTTTGACATTAATTAATAACTTCAAGTATACACATATCCTGTGATCCAACAGTTCCACTTCCAGATATATTTTCTAAAGAAACTCTTATATATAAATATCAGAAGACAAAATATTTAAAGAAACACTGTTTTATAATAAAAAATAAAATGTACATAAATCTGTTAATTAGAGAACGGATAGATTGTGGCTTATTCTATTTTTTTTTTTTAATTTAAGACAGGGAATACTGTATTCAAACCCATCAGAGACATGGACAGCTTGGGTCTGTAACAAAGTGTTGTGTTTTAAAGCACAGGTCAGTAATTGTATGTCAAATTAAGTAATCAGAGCACAACTTTTCTATTTTTTTTTAATTTTTTTAATTTTATTTTATTTTATTTTTTTAATTTATTTGACAGACAGAGATCACAGGTAGACAGAGAGGCAGGCAGAGAGAGAGGAAGGAAAGCAGGCTCCCTGCTGAGCAGAGAGCCTGATGCGGGGCTCGCTCCCAGAACCCTGGGATCATGACCTTAGCCGAAAGCAGAGGCTTCAACCCACTGAGCCACCCAGGCGCCCCAGAGCACAACTTTTCAATGTTCAAAACAGAATAAGCTTCCCAGCAAAAGTAGCATCTTTGTGACATTTCCTTCTCCTTCACCTTCTCCTTCAACAGAATCCACACCAACCTCCTCATAATCCTTCCAAGGGCAGCCATGTCCTCACAAGCCCATGTACCAGTGAACAGAGAGACACGTGGCATGCATCAGGTCAAACTTGTGGTCCAGGCGAGCCCAGGCCTCAGCAATGGCTGTGGTGTTGCTCAGCATGCTCACAGCTCGCTGGACTTTGGCCAGATCTCCACCAGGTACCACAGTGGGAGGCTGGTCATTTATGCCCACTTTGAATGATACTGGGTGGTATGCTTGGTTTTGATGGTGGCAATGGCGGCTTTGACATCTTTGGGAACCATGTAGCCACAGTACATCAGGCAGCCAGCCATGTATTTACCATAGTGAGGGTCACATGTCACCATCTTGTTGGCTGGCGCAAAGCAAGCATTGGTGATCTCTACTACAGAAAGCTGTTCGTGGTAGGCTTTCTCAGCAGAGATGACAGGGGCATTCATGGCCAGAAGGAGGTGGATGCAGGGATAGGGCTCCAGGTTGGTCTGGAATACTGTCAGATCAACATTCAGGGCTCCATCAAATCTGAAGGAAGCTGTGATGCAGGGCACAATTCGACCTATCAACCTATTTAGATTAGTGTAGATTGGGTGTTCAATATCGAGGTTTCAATGACAGATGTCATAGATGTCTACCACAAAAGCATGGAAACCTGGGGGGCTGGGTAAATAGAGAACTCCATCTTGGACTTCCTGCCATAAACAACAGAGAGATGTTCTATCACCAGGGAGGTGAACCTGGAACCAGGTACCCCCTCCAAAGCTGAAGAAAACCAAGAAGACCTGAAGACCTGTGCCCTGGTCATCTACCTTACAAATTCTGTCACTGATCTCCTTGCCAATGCGGTAGTGCCCTCGGGGGTAGTTATTGGCCCTATCCTCCTTGCCTGTGATGAGCTGCTCAGGGTAGAAGAGCTGGCGGTAGGTGCCAGTGTGAACGTCATCAATGACTGTGGGTTCCAGGTCTACAACACATTCTTGCCAGCACCCATCTCACCGAAGAAAGTGTTGAAGGAGCAAGTCCTCCATCAATGGTCTTGTCACTTGGCATCTGGCCATCAGGATGAATGCCATGTTCCAGGTAATAGAGCTGCCAGTAGGCACTGCCAATCTGGGCACCAGCCTGGCCAACGTGGATAGAGATGGAGTCATGCATGGTTGCTGCTTCACATCTGCCAATGTGGCTTGTTCTTTAATTTGAATACTGTGCAGCAGTAATAATCAGTAGCCTTGGCTACATTTCAAAAGCATAAGGTGAGTAACAAAAACAAGTCACGGAAGACTAGATTCTGTATGATTCGACTTTTAAAAGTTCAGGAATACAGAAAATTAAACAATATATTGATTGGGGATTGATAGGTGATAAAATTGTAAAGAAAAGTAGGGCAATGGACAAGCATAAAGTTCAGAGTCATGGTTACCTCTGGGCAGAAGGGAAGGGGGAGAGATCAAGGAGACACACAGAATGAACTTGGCTCCAAAGGCACAGGTCATCGTTCATCTTAAAATTAGATGTTGAACATTCATTCCCAATTCCTTCACACCATAATGCCATTAATAATAATAACAATCATTATTATAATTATTATTATTATAATAAATAAAACTAGATACTAAATATATGGGTGTTTGAGGTATTATTATTTTTTAACCTTTTCACATCTGTTACACTTCCTCCTTTTTATATATTCAGTATCCAATAAAAATAATTTAAAAAATTAAAGTCTTTTTAAAAAAATAGTTTATTTATTTGAGAGAGAGAGAGAGAGCACAAGAAGGGGAGAGAGCAGGGGGCGGGGTAGAGGGAGAGGGAGAAGCAGACTCCCTGCTGAGCAGGGAACCTAATGCAGAGTTAGATCCCAGGACCCTGAGATCACAAGCTGACCCAAAGGCAGAGGCTTAACCCACTAAGCCACCCAGGCACCCCATAAGAGTAACATTTTAAAACAAAGAGATTAGATTCCCTCGTCTTTGTTTCTCAAAAACACCATGCAAAAGAGAGGCTTGAATTTGTTTTTTCAACCTTCTAGTTTGCACCACCTTCAGCAGGCACCCAAAGGGAGTGAGAAAATAAGCCACGGGGCTATCTGGGAGAAGTTTCTGGAACCAAGGGTAGAATGGAGAGGGAAAAAATAAATTGAGCTTTGTTCCGGATATCTAAAGTTAATCAGACCCACCAAGAAGGCAACAGTAAATCATTTCAAGTGACTTGTGTCGGGTCTATGTAGGATATTCATCCCACCTCCCTCCACTGTCCCTCTCACCCCACATCTTGGCTTACACTGATCTTCTTATGGTTAAGATATTGGGTTGCATTACAAAGTCCTCATCCATTAACTTGACACAATAAAATTAAATTAAATTAAATTAAAATACTTGACACAATAAGCTTCATGTCTAGTCACCACTACCTAATTCCCATGATCCCCAGGCTAGGTATCAAGAGCTACATTTGGTGGGAAATGGATGTTCCCGTTACTTCTCAAATTTGCTTCATTCTCACATACCTCATCGTTTCTTGCCAAGAGTGGTCTCCTTGCTTGGTCCAGTCAATTCTCCTCTCTGCTGCCAGAGATGCCTCTTTTCTTAAAATATGAATCAGCTCAATCCCCTGCTTAAAACCCTTATCTAATTCCCTTACGCTCCAGGAAGTGTCCACAGTCCTTGCCTTGGTAGATAGGATGTGTTCCGAACTGACTTTAGGCTATGCCCTTCCTCTTTCTCTCATTTTCTCTTTCCTCCAGGCTCAGTGAATGGGCCCTTCTCATTTCCTATGTATGCCATGCCCCTGTGCCTTTGTACATGCTGTTCCCTCTGCCTGGACTGTGTGTTCTTCCTGCACTTGCACTAAAGCAACGGAACCTACAGATTCTTCAAGCCATAGCTCAAAGGTCAGAAAGCAACTTCTCTTGTGCCTCTGATAGAAATTACTGTTCAACCATAGCACTTCCGTCTTACAGAGAGCCTGAAAAGTTAGAAAACATGGGATACATTTATTTTTAAATAGGATGTGCACATTTTCAAAGAATGTACTCAATAAATTTTTCTTCCATATTCAGACTCCTTTTCAGGTGAAGTGGCACTAGATTTAAAGCAAAAGTTTTGTTTTTTTTTTAAGATTTTATTTATGTATTAGATTGAGAGAGACAGGGAGAGAATGAGTACAAGCAAAGGGAACAGGAGGCAGAGAAAGAGAAGCACACTTCCCCCTGGGCAGGGAGCACAAGGTGGGTCTCAATCCCAGGACCCTGGGATCATGACCTGAGCCAAAGGCCACCCAGGTGTCCCGACAGCAAAAGTTTTGATGTTTTTTCTAAAAAGAATACAACAGGGCACCTGGATGGCTCAGTCGTTAAGCATCTGCCTTTGGCTCAGGTCTTGATCTCTGAGTTCTGGGATCGAGCCCCACATCGGGCTCCCTGCTTGGCGGGGAGCTTGCTTTCCCTCTCCCACTCCCCCTGCTTGTGTTCCTACTCTCGCTGTCTCTCTCTCTGTCAAATAAATAAATAAAATCTTTTAAAAAAATAAATTTAGGGGCGCCTGTGTGGCTCAGTGGGTTAAAGCCTCTGCCTTTGGCTCCATGGGAAGCCTGCTTCTCTCTCACCCACTCCCCCTGCTGTGTTCCCTCTCTCACTGTATCTTTCTCTCTCGAATAAATAAATAAAAATCTTTTAAAAAATAAAATAAATAAATAAATTTAAATCATTTAAATTATTTTAAATTTTAAATTAAAATATTTTTTTATTAAATAAATTTTAAATAAATAAAATGAAAATTAAAAGAATACAATGATTATACAATAAACAATCCTAGAGTCTGAAAACACCAGAAAAATATGTATTTTTTTCTGTCTACATGTCCCTCTTCCTTAACCAGGCTATGTACTCCTGAAGTATTGATGCTTTCTTACACTGCTAGCTCCTGGCACATGTCCTGACACATGATAGGCAGACAATAATTGCCTGAGAAATGAGTAAAATAATATATAAGGTCAGGAAAAAAGCCAGTTAAACAAGTAATACATTTTATTTAGAAATAGTTATCAAGACATCCCTCTGTTACAGAGTGGAAATATAAATGTATAATGTTGTCTCGAACAAACAGTGCTTGGACTAATAGAATTTTCCCTTTGTGAAAAGGTCCTAAATTATTGCTGTCCTTTGGAACTCACAGTATAATGAGTGTGTAAAAGTGTATTTTTTTTTAATTTTAATTCAGTTAGCCGACTTACAGTACATCATTAGTTTCAGATGTATTGTTCAATAATTTATCAGTTGCATAACACCCAGTGCTCATCATGTCATGTGCCCTCCTTAATGCCCATCACCCAGCTACTCCATCTTCCCAAGCACCTCCCTTCTAGCAACCCTCACTCTGTTTCCTATAGTTTAGAGTCGTTTGTGGCTTTTCTTCCTCCCTGATGACTTCCCATTCTGTTTTCCCTCCCTTTCCCTATGGTCCTCTGCCGTGTTTCTTACATTCCACATATGAGTGAAACTGTATGACAATTGTCCTTCCCTGGTTGACTTATTTCACTCAGCATAATACCCAACAGTTCCTTCCGCACTGATGTAAATGTTAAGTATTCATCCTTTCTGATGGCTGAGTAATATTCTATTGTGTATATCATATCTTCTTTATCCATTCATCTGCAAGAGACATCTGGGCTCTTTTGATAGTTTGGCTATTGTAAACATTGCTGCCATGAACACTGGGGTGCAGGTGCCCCTTCAGATCACTACATTTGTATCTTTGTGGTAAATACCTAGTTGTACAATTGCTGGCTTGTAGGGTAGCTCTATTTTCAACTTCTTGAGGAACCTCCATGCTGTTTTCCAGAGCTGTACCAGCTCCCATTCCCACCAATAGTGTAAGAGGGCTCCCCTCTCTCCACACCTTCACCAACATTTGTTGTTTCCTGACTTGTTGATTTTAGCCATTCTAACAGGTGTGAGGTGGTATCTCATTGTGGTTTTGATTTGTATTTCCCTGATGCCAAGGGATGTTGAGCATTTTTTAATGTGTCTGTTAGCCATTTGTATGGCTTCTTAGGAGAAAAGTCTGTTTATGTCTTCTGCCCATTTCTTGGTTGGATTATTTCTTTTGGGGGTGTGAGTTTCGTAAGTTCTTTATAGATCTTGCATACTAGCCTTTTATCTGATATGTCATTGGCAAATATCTTCTCCCATTCTGTAGGTTGCCTTTTAGTTTTGATGACTGTTTCCTTTGCTGGATAGTGTATTTTTTTTTAAGATTTTATTTACTTGACAGGCAGAGATCACAAGTAGACAGAGAGGCAGGCAGAGAGAGAGGAGGAAGCAGATTCCCTGCCAAGCAGAGAGCCCAATGTGGAGCTCGATCCCAGGACCTTGAGATCATGACCCGAGCTGAAGGCAGAGGCTTAACCTACTGAGCCACCCAGGCGCCCCTGGATAGTGTATTCTTATTACTGCATCATGGCCATATGTACTGTGCAATACTCAGATTATATGCCTTTGTGAACTTTGATAATTATACATCTGTTTCTCTATATGAAATTTCTCTTGCAAATTTTACCAGCATGGATCAACCCATACAGAATGTTCAAATACTTTTTGAATATTCGATGCTGTAAATAAGTTTATTTTTTAAAATGAGTTAATGAATGAATAAGACACTCAATAAATATGCCTAATTGATTTGAATGTAGATAAGCAACTAAAGACATATGGCATAGAAAAAATCTAACTTTGTACAGGAGATGTTAAATTTAATTTAAGTCTGGAGTGCATCTACCAGTTCCCCTTACTTGGGATTCCTGCCCAACATCCTAATCCAAGTTATTTTAAATGTAAGCCCATCTGCCTGGACCCAAGAAAATTCTTAAGTATCCATTTTACTATCAATCTTTTTCCAAGAGATCAATGAACCATACGGTTCATCCATACAGTTCATTCATATGGTTTTGCAAGCCACAGCTCAGGAATTCTAAGCCTGGCTCTTCTGCTTACTGTGGGAACCTTGGGGAAGTTACTTAGACACTGCGTCTCAATTTCCTTACTCCAAAATGGAGAGAAAATTATACTTACCTGAAAAAAGTTATTGGGAGGATAAAAGATGAGTATACCTGTAGCAGACCTCTTTGGACTGTTTACTGATAGCCCAATACTCTTCTGAAAAGACTGCCTCAGAATCACATTGAGAGCCCATGAAATGTACAGATTCCTGAGTTATGCTCAGCTCTGTTAAACCAGAATCTCAGAGAGGAAGAGAAATGCCTGAGAATCTGGAAATTTTATTCTGATCAAAGTAATAATTCTGATGTCTATATGTGGAGGGCACAGTTGTAAGAATGACCACAACGGCCCTCATTCTGGCCTAATTCTTTCCTTTTTGGGCAGGGATGGAATCTAATGAAAACGAGATGTCACTCGCCAAAACAGATCGTCTGGGTGAGCCTCACTGAACACATGAGCCCTTCAAGAGCAGAGAATTCTCTCCCGCTCATAGCAGAAGAGAAAATCAGTAGAATCCTAAGGAGAGAACCCAGGGGAGCTGGCCTGGACTTCTGACCTACAGAACCATGAGATAGAAAAATGGATGTTGTTCTAAGCCACTGGTCTTGTGGTAATGTTTCATGCAGCAGCAGAAAATTAGAATAACATCCCAACTTGGGAATGGCTAAAAACAATACCCGATTCCTGTTCCTCTACCCTCTACACACACTAGTACTGATTCATCTCTGTCTACATTTGGACATGGGTTTTTTCCTTGTTATTACTTAAACTGGAAGAAGGTAGAGGAGTGTTTTTATGAGAAGAAGAGCCAAGTAGTGGGAGAGGAAAAATCCAGAATGGGGAAAGGTGATAGAACAGGAGTCTAGTTTTTAGCCCCCAATGAGAGGGGAGTTTAGAGGCCTGCAAGGCTGTTCAAGAGGGATTTGAGGTACTCTGGGTATAAGCAAAGCTACTTGGGAAGAAATTTGGGCACCACACTCTCCAAATCCTTGCCAAACACTGCTCAGGAACCCAGGGGTTGGCACTGAGTGTACCCAGAGGGAGTGTCCTTGGCAGGGTCCCTTGGATTCCCACGCTATGGGGGGTGGGGGGAGGGTCTTCTCCAAACAGCTGCGTAGACAGTGTCCACAGACACGTGAAACCAATTGACAGAAGGAAGACGTGAGTCACACCTTTGAGTGTCTTCTGGAAATAACTGGCAGCACTGATAAGGGTGGAGGCAAGTTTTGGTATAGCTAACTAGTGAGGCCCACCAAACTAGCCGACATCTGGGCTGCACAGGAAAAGACCTAGCACGCTTGATATTTAGAAGACTTTTCATAAAGTATAGGACTAATCTAAGCTTCCCCTTTAATTGATGTCAATGTCCTTTAGCGCTGATCACCAAATCCTATTCCTGACCTAACTCTATATCCCCTGTTAATTTGAGCAGCAAACCATTTCTGTCTATGGTAGCTGCCTTCTCCTTTGCTTTCTGGACCTCCATTCATCCACTGTGTCCTAAGAATGAGGGCTGTATCACAGTCTGGTTTCAGCCACAGTATTTGGCCCAAATCCATTTGTGGCATTGGGTTTTTGAAGGTCAAAAGCCTTCCGGCATTCTAAGTAGCAACATGCCAACTTTAATACTATTTCTGGCCTCCCTGAACTTGCATCTGATCGATATGCAAGCGACTACAGAGCTACATTAAATCTAATCAGCACGACGTCAATAGCAGAATGAGATCTCACATTCGGAGTCGTTTATTAATATCTGAATATGTATTTTTAAATATAGGCAAGCATTTTAGATGTAATCGATAAAAAAAAGATTTATGTGTTTTGGATTTTGAATTCCTATCACTCAGTTGGAGTCTAAAGTATATTTTTAGTTTGCAAAGAATAAAGAGTTAGAATAATTAATGAAGAATATAAAAAATGCTTCATGTTATGAAAAAACTACTAATAAATTACTAATACATAACACATGCGTGCATAAGTTGGGGGGGAGAGAAGCAGAGAGAGAGAGAAGAGTGGAATGGAGGGCCAGAGGGAGAGGGACAAGCAGACTTCCTGCTGAGGCTGATGCGGGGCTTGATCCCAGGACCCTGAGATCATGACCAAGCCAAAGTTAGACACTTAACCCACTGAGCCACCCAGGCCTCCCTTAGCTTCTAATTCTAATCTTCATAGTACTGCTTGATGTTCTAGGATTCATAACATTAAAACGATCCCCCAAAATTCTATTTGGCTTTTAGTTACTTAATTCCATTTAGGCCACGAATCTTCAGTTGTGCTTTCTGCAAGTAATTAGTGTGCAGCCTAATGAAGCAGAATTATGTCCTACAAACAGAAAGATAACAGGCCACTTTCGTTTTCCTTCAGGCAAAGATGAACCACAAGGCAGACGAGAGATTTTGGAATCGCCTTGTCATGTACTTATACAAGATGTTCAAACACGATGAAATAGCAACTCTTACATTCTTAAAAGGCTGCTTGAATGAAAGAAACCCTTTAATGCAGTACTTTGCAGATTAAAACACCAATATTGCAGGACTTGCTAACCACCAAATGTTGCCTGCAGAGAAAGTGGTTCCTATGCCAAAAACTGCTGAAGAAGTAACCAAAGCAATATTCCTTAAGAGAGCAAGTATTTCTTATCTGCAAAGATGCTCCCATCATGCTTTGCCAGGGAAGATGCTAAAAGTGGCGTGCAGACCTCAAAAACAGAGGTGTGGAGGAAATGCAGGGAATTGAGTTACCTTGGGAGCCATTTAAATTGGTCCATTGCCACATTTCTGGACCCAGGATTTGAGAACAAAAAATGTGGCTTTTGTCAAGTGATGGCTTGAGGCAGCAAGTACATGCAGAAATATTAGGAATCAAAAAAATGGAAGTGATGATGATAATTTTATGTCTGCTTTGGAAAATAGAACCTCCTTCAGAGGGTGCACAAAGCTTTTATTTGTGGGGGACTGTCTCAAAAAATTGCATCCTCACTGCCAAACAGAGGGCCATGAATAGAAGAGGCCATTTTTCCAATAATCTACCACCATCATCATTCAATGAAAGCAACATGGACATTCATTAGCAAGCTGGCACAAAAAGTCATGTAATCAGTTGCTGTAATTTCAGTGAAGTCCCCGCTCTCTGCCCTGTTAGGGCCTGACAAGCATTTTGCATGCAAAAGCAAAGTGGAACAATATTCTGATAGTGGAAGCTTCTAAGGCAGGGCGCTCCAATAAAAAATAATGTAAGTCACATATGTAATTTAAAACTGTCTAATGGCGTGCCTGGGTGGCTCAGTCGTTAAGCTTCTGCCTTCAGCTCAGGTCATGATCCCAGGGTCCTGGGATGAAGCCCCCCATTGGGTTCCCTGCTCACCGGGAAGCCTGCTTCTCCCTCTCCCACTCCCCGTGCTTATGTTCTCTCTCTCTCTGTCAAATAAATAAATAAAATCTTTTAAAAAATAATAAAAAAATAAAATTATTTAGTAGCCACATTTTTTCTTTAAAAGTCAATATTGTTTCCTTATAACAAATGTATGGCTGAATGAGTTATTGTAAGGTAAGCACCTGTATAATTACTGCCCAGGGTAATAGGGCTTTGCTGGCTACCCCAGAAGCCTTCTCATGTGGCCTGACCCAATCTCAACTCTATCCTGCTTCTATATGTTATTCGTCTCCCCCGCTCCTTTTTTTTTTTTTTTTGAGACATAATTGTTAAGACAGTTCTAGATTTATAGGTTAAAAAAAAAAAAAAAAGAGCAGAGAGTACAGAGTTACAGAGTTCCCAATATGCCTCCATGGACATACCCAATTATTAAACTCTTATGTTAGTAGGGCTTATTTGTTACAAATAAGGAACCAATATTATCATCAACTAAACTCCCAAATTTATTCAGATTTCCTTAGTTTTTACTTAATGTCCTTTTTCTATTCACGAATCCAATCCAAGTCATGACATTACATTTCTTTGCCATGTTTTCTTGGGCTCCTCTTGGTTGTGACAGTTTTTCTGATTTTTCTTGTTTCTGATGACCTTGAGAGTTGTGAGGACTGTTTGTCAGGGATATTATAGGACATCCTTCTACTGGAATTTGTCTGATTTTTTCCATAACTATATTGAGGTTATGGGAATTTGTGAGGAAGATCACAGAGGTAGAGTGCCATGTTCATCATATCAAGGGTATATTATCAACATGACTTACCACCACTGATATTGACCTTGATCACGTGAAGGTAAAATTAATTCTAATAATATATTTTATTTGGTCTAATATATTCAAAATATTATCATTTTGGCTTGCAATCAATATAAAAATTATCAGTGAGATATTTTACTTTCTTTACTTTACACTAAGTAAGAGCTGATGTGGTTTATGCTGACACACATCTCAGTTTGGATTAGGCATCTTTCCAGGGCTGCAGGCGCTGATGGCTACTGTGTTAGTACAGTTGCAAGAGGCAACTGCTGAGGTTCAGGCAGGCAAGAGGGCACTTGTGTCCCCTCCCCCTGAATTCCCCCAAATAAAGCCAGATGTTCAATCATACTTTGCCCTTCGTTTTTAGCTACTCTCAAAGATACCTTCCCAACCAGCCTGCCCACAGGATCTTTGCATAACTGTCACAAGCAGCTTAGCAGAAATTACCCACTTCTTTTAAGCCTGCTTGGGTTTTTTGTTTGTTTGGCTTTTCTCTGCTTGTTTGTTTTGTTTTTACCTAAAAACTGCGAATTTGAGGGCTATGCTCCATTGGTCCTGCTGAGCCTCCTTCCCTTTGGGGCAAATGAAGTGGTCCAGTCTGTTTGAGTGGCTAAACCACATAGAAAATAGGAAGAAATTCAAAGGACTTTTTGGACGGATTGAGGAGAGAGAACACACTAGCTAAAACTTCACAGTATGACCTTGTCACTCTCATTAATAACCCTTTAGATATAGTGGGGGTGCCTGGGTGGCTCAGTCAGTTGAGCGTCCGACTCTTGATTTCTGCTCAGGTCATGATTTCAGGGTCATAAGACAGAGCCCTGCATCAGGCTCTAGGCTGAGCGTGAAGCGTGTTTAAGATTCTTTCTCTCCAGGGGCACCTGGGTGCTCAGTCTGTTAAGCTTCTGCCTTGGGCTCAGGTCATGATCTCAGGGTCTTATGATCAAGCCCCATGTTGCTCTCTGCCCAGCAGGGTGTCTGCTTCTCCCTCTGCTGCTCCCCCTCCTTGTGCTCTCTCTCTTTCTGTCAAATAAAGAAATAAATCTTTAAGGAAAAAAAAAGAGAGATTCTCACTTTTCCTCTGCCCATCCCCCACCACTCAGCACTCTCTTTCTAAACAAACAAACAAACAAACTGGATATAGTCTTACCATAATGAGAGAATGAAAGCAGCAACATTAGCATAAGCACACCAGCTCCTATCACACACTGTAAAGCCAGCCATACATAAAAGTACCCTTCCTTATCTTCAGGAAAAGTCATTTGCTGCTAGATCACAGTACTGACCCTTGGATATACTTGCATTTCCCTCCTCATTTGTGACAGTCAATATTTGACTTCAAGCTTAAAATGTTTTGTGTTTTAAAAGACCTAAAATCACAGGGCACCTGGGTGGCTCAGTGGGTTAAGGCCTCTGCTTTCTGCTAGGGTCATGATCCTGGAGTCCTGGGATTGAGCCCCGCATTGGGTTCTCTGCTTGGCGGGGAGCCTTCTTCCCACCCCCCTCTCTTGCCTACCTCTCTGCCTACTTGGGATCTCTGTCAAATAAATAAATAAACTCTTTAAAAATAAAAAAATAAATAAAATAAAAGACCTAAAATGTTCGTGGAATTTCATTTCAATCAAAACAATTTTGTCAACAGTTAGTTCCCCAAGCCTATTTCATTCATACAGTAGCTAAAATAAACTGCATTTGAACTGAAAATTGTGGAAAACAATACTGTCACATTATTGACCAGAGCCCTCAGCAGAGAAAGGGGCATAGATGTGTTTCTTGTGCATAGGTGGCTCTGTAGGAAAAGCTAATGCAGTTAGATTGTCCTCTTGGTCTTCGAAGCTCTCTTCCCCTCTCCACGCTCATTTTCTTCTCCTGAACTCTTGGGATTTCATCCAGCTGGGAACTTTCACCCTCTTTCCCCCTTTTTCCCCAGTCTTGCAAAGAGTAGAAGTTCTTAGGGAAACAATTACAAGACTGTTCTTTTAGCTTGGTATCCATGGAAGAGGGGAGGTGGAAGGTTGGTGACGTGTACAGAAAAGATTATTTTTAAGCCTATATTCAATTTTTTTAAACGAAAAAAACTTTTTTTACTTTAGCAAATATTTATTGAGAACTTAATATTGTTCTGGCTCTCAGTTTAGGCTGATCACACATAAGCATTTCTTTTTTTTTTTTTTTTCTAATTTCATTTTGTTTTTTCCGTGTCCCAAGATTCATTGTTTATGCACCACACCCAGTGCTCCAGGCAATACGTGCCCTCCTTAATACTCACCCCTCTCCCCTCCAAAACCCTCAGCTTGTTTCTCAGAGTCCAGTCTCTCATGCTTTGTCTTAAACAGTAAAATTTTAAATCCAGTTTCCCTTAAGCTTTTAGGTTTGACATACAAATTTTATTACCGTAAAAAAAGCCTAGTATATTTTAATGAGGGAGCTTTGATTAATATAGTCAGGTTGAACAAACTAAAATCCTTCAACCAGTTATGTTTACAAGCTTAGTTTAATTAAATTTCCCTTAAATGTTTTAAACTGCATTAATAAATTTAACATATTCAGTTTTCTTCTTAAGTACATTCGTCACCTACTCAAACACTAAGTAAAACACTCTCAAGTACTTACAAACTAAACTAAATTTATAACTATAAGAAATCTCTTGAGATACTCCAATACTATACTGCTTGCAAACCATAAAATCCTCTTACACCCTTTCATCAATAAACTACAAATCTAAAGTCAATTACTCCATTGTACATTTCAAGTTGGAATCAGAAGGCTAATCTCTGAGATATTCTCATATACCCAATTATTTTAAGCATTATAAATACTGTGAATACCAAATATACACAGACTGTTGTTCCTAAATTTAATACCATAGTGTGGATTTAGTCTCTTGATTTTTACATTTAAATTAAATCTTCCCAAGGCTAAAATACGTACACGTACTAGATGAAGGGAACAGTTAGATCATCTCAAAATGAGTTGATGTTCCTATCCCAAGCAAGTTGCACTGATTTCTTGCCAGAGATTTCTGGCCCAAGGCAGGATCTGAATTCCCGAGTTATTTTTCCAGCACCAAAAATAGATGTACTCGCCTTTTAAAAAAATTAGTCACTTATTCCAACGGGGGACGTTAAGCCCAAAACTTTCCAATGGAAATGGTTGGCATTGCTAAACCCGCCTTCTGGGTTTGAGTTACACAATTATCTAATTTTTGGCCTTTATTTGAATCCCCAACCCAATTCCTCCACTCCCTCCCCGCCATGGTGCTTCAGTGAATTCAACTCATCTTTTCACTGTTTGATTGAATTGGGCATTATTTTAACATTTTTATCTGCTATCTGAACAGTCTTTAAGTCTTTACCAATGACATGTGTTTGCTTCAAGGCGGGAAAGATGCCCAGGATCACCTTGAGGCTGGTTCTGTGTCAAGCAGGAGTGGAGGAGGAGACCCTGCCTGGATGGAAAGACAGTGTCCTCTGTGTGTAGTGAGAGAGGGGGAAAGCTGATGGGACATCAAGAAGTGTATCCTTGCGAGGAGAGGCATAATGGTGACAGTGGCTCAAGGCATGGAGCCTCTACTCTTCCAAACCCTGTCCTTGATTTACAGTGACCTCCATCCTTCCTCCCAATGCGGTGGTGGTAGTGGGGGAATTGGTAGGGTCTCATCTCATGCTACATGGAAAGATGTTACTTCTGACTTCCTGTTAGCCCAAGTATCCCTAGTCCTTGCCTAGTACAGGCAGACTTGAGAGCCATTGATAGCCACTGGTAACAATTTTCTGCCAGAAAATTCATTTCTGAAATGTGGCCTTTGCTGTTCTGCTTTATCTTTCTGTCTGGAGCTTCCTTTTTACTGTTCCCTGTCTAGCCCGTGCTGCTGCCCTGGGGCCTTTCACTTCCGGTTTGCTCTCCGTGCCAGACCTTTACTCTGGTGTTTCTTCTGCCCCTCCCCTCCCCTCCCCCATTCCCACCTTTAGCCTTAGATCTTAGTTTCAGTTCCACTTGGCTTAACTCCTTTCTTTATAGGCTCCCATATTCTAATAAACTTCCTCTTGGGTGGGACCCACATCTGGACTGGGATTTCTTTTCAATGTGGTCTTCCCCATAGCTCCACCAGGGGGAAGGCTTTGTGTATGTCCAGTTACATTCCCAATGCCCAGCACCAGTCTGGCACATAATTGTGCCACCAAAACCCTTTATAACGTGGACTTGAACTGAAATTGAAAGGCTAATCTCTACAATTCAAAAAGAAATAATGCGTCTTGAAATTTAAGATTTGAGAATTTTAGATTTAGTGAGGACTTAAAGATTTCTGGAGATGGCAACCATTGACCTATCTACGGAAAGTCTGGGTCTCTGCTGGGCAGGAAGCCTGCCTCCTCCTCTCTCTGCCTGCCTCACTGCCTACTTGTGATCTCTCTGTCAAGTAAACAAATAAATTCTTTTGGAAAAAAAAAAAGTGCTTCCTTCTTAGAGCAAGGGCCCTTATCCCTGCCTGCCTTTTTTTCAACTATCCTTTATCTAAATTCTCTGGCTAAATTCTCTGGAAGCCAGAGGGACAAGAGCAGAAAAGGTGGTTCCCGAAATTCAGAACCAAGCACGTGACAGTGCACATGTATCTAAGAGAAGATGCAAGGGCGTCTGTGTGGCTCAGTCAGTTAAGCGGCTACTTTAGCTCAGATCATGATTCCAGGTTCCTGGGATCAAGCCCCGCATCAGGCTCCCTGCTCAGCGGAGTGTCTGTGTCTTCCTTGACCCCTCCTCCCTACTTGTGCGCTCTCTCTTTCATGCTCTCACACTCTCATATTGTAAGGACCTATTTAGCCAGCGGCATCCACCCATTAAACAAAAACCTTTTTGTTTAACCCCTATTTTTTTAAATTAATTCATTTATTTTCAGCGTAACAGTATTCATTATTTTTGCACCACACCCAGTGCTCCATGCAATCCGTGCCCTCTCTAATACCCACCACCAGGTTCCCCCAAACTCCCACCACCCTCGGCTTCTAACCCCTCAGACCCTTAAACTGTCCCTGCTCCCCTTCCCCCAGGGGAATTACTTAAAAACAAGTCCCGGAAACCAGCCCCAGGTAACAAAGCCCAGATTCAAGGGTGGATCAGGCCAGGAGGAGACATCTGATCAGTGGCAGGATGCATACTGTCTCCCTAGCTACCAAGGAGTATGGGCCCCACCCTTTGGGAGCCTTTTCGGTGCCAATTCTAACCAAGGTGATAGGGTAGGTCAAATGTCTACTATAGGGTAAATTGTAATTCAATTGGTCACTTATGTGTGGCCTAACATGACTGTGGAGTCTCCTCTGTGTGTTACAATCTCATGGGCCACCTGTGCATGGCTAGGCCCAACCACATGGCCTTTGCCCTTAAAAGCGAGTCCTTGAAACAGAGAAAGTTCACCCTCTCCTGTAAGAGGTACGGCCCCCAACGTTCAGTCTGATTCTTGATGCTTGGTGTGGAATAAAGCTTTGCTTGACCTTCGCTTTATATCAGTCTAGCTCCTTTAATCACGGATCCATTATTGGGGGGGGGCATATCAAAATAAATTAAAATCTTTAAAAAAAATAAGAGGAAAAGCACTTGATGAGTACCAATGCTATTATTATTGTTACCAGTATTATTTTTTCTCATTTCAAAATGTCTCGTTTATCCTTGATAAGTCTCGTTAGCATTACCCTTCCATTTATCAGTAATTACTAGAATTTCTTTGGGGCTTACATGTGGTGTTGCAGTTACCACTGTTGTTCAAGAACAAAAATTCAGCCCAGCAAATATGAAGATCTTTCTTAAGCCATTCTGGGATTGGCAGCATCCCTCCTAACGAGCAGAGGGGATGTCTGTGGATTTGTGCAAAAGGAGCAGAGGGGATGTCTGTGGATTTGTGCAAAACGGAGGGTTTTGATAGGAAGGAGGGTGGGACCAGAAAGTTATTAGCAAAAGAAAAGAAAGGATTGTTTCAGGCAAGGTCACCGTTCCTTAGGCAGAAAGCTAGGGCATTTTATACGGTGACTACCCTCAAGCTTCCCTTGGTGGGGGCAGGGGGTTGACTGATGATCTCCTTGGTGCTGATAAGAAAACGCATGACTCCCCTCTGTAGGTATACATTTCTGGAGGTTGAAACTGCAGTTAGGTTAGGAATTAAGCCCCAGGTCTGGTGACTTGGCCTAACAGATGCCATTTTGGGCCAAATGTTTCTGTACAACATGGCAGCTCCGCAGGGGACAGAGGGCCCTGCTTGCTCACTCTTGTATCTCTGGTGCTTAGAACAGGGCTTGGAAGAGGTAGATAGGCATGAGAGAGGAGGGATAAAGCAGATTCTGGTCACCCCCAAGATTAACAGTGACACCTTCAGAGCTTGGGTTAGGGAGTGATCCCAAGTTTTTGTGTTAAAATGCCAAGGGCATTTTTTTTTCTGTTGCATTTGAATGGAAACCCCGTTGTGGGCCTACCCAACAACTTACATGGACTGTACGCCCAAAGGGATTTAGGGATGACCCCATCAGTCTGGCCAAGCCCTCTCTAAGGATTTACAAGACTTACAACCTGTCCAAACCCTAAACTTTTTGGCAAAAAAGTCTCGATGTATCCAAATCCAAAGCTCAATGGATACAGCAGCAGGTGTCCTACCTGGGAGTTACCATAGCCTCTGGGAGACACCCCCGAACGGAAACGTCCTCATTTTCCTGGGCATAAAATTGGACAGTTTGGTCTGGATTGGGTTAGATCAATAACAGTGGCCCTGCTTAAGAAGCTTGTTATTTATTATTATTTTTTAATATTCTATCTATCTATCTGAGAGATGAGGGGGAAGCATAAAGGGAGAGAAACAGGGAGAAGGAGACGCCCACTGAGCAGAGGCGGAGCCTGAGATCATGACCCCAATGATATCATGACCCAAACTGAAGGCAGACCCTCAACTGATTGAGCCACTCAGGTGCCCTTAAGAGGCTCTTTAAATCATCCATGGTTGACTGTTGCGAAGGTCTCCAATTAAGGGGAGTGGAGTCTGATCTACCTTTTAGAACCTTATGAAGAGGTTGGGCAAAAAGTCCATAGCTGGGAATCCAGACTCTGCAGCAGCCTGTTAGACCTATGCAGGTCCTCCTCTGCTTATCAGCAGTTTGCTGGTATGGGTTTGGATGGGTTCATTATGGCTCGTTTCCGTTCGGGGGTGTCCAATGGAACTGCTAGGATGGGAGTGTTGCAGGGTGGGAGTGTCCTTTTTTTAACTGCTAGGATGGGAGTGTTGCAGGGTGAGCTTGTGAGGAGAAGAAGTCCATGATTATGGGCTGTTTAGCTTCAGGTTTGGGAGGGTATTGTTTTTTGTGAGGGTCGTAATGGGGGTCCTTAGGTTGAACCATAATGGTTGTGGTTGACAGTCCTCTTCCAGGGATTCCCTGATCCCAGATGTTTGGGTTTACTAGGGAATCCCAGCCTTTTTGTATTTGTGTTGGAATGGGTAAAGGTGATGTTAAGAGAACCCCAGCAGGTTCCAAAGACAGTTTTCAGTATAAGGCCCGAAAATGACTTCAGCCCTCCATTTTTGTAAGAGGTCTCTGCCTAGTATAGGGCGGGGACATTCAGGCACAGTTAGGGATCTATGGGTAAATGCTTGTCCCTCCCACATGTAGAACAGGGGATCAGTGCATTGTTGATGGTAAGCCAGACACTCCCATGATGGTGTAAATTTTAGAGGAGTGGGTTCCAGAGAAGGAAGTCAAGACCAAATAGGTGCCCCCAGTATCAAGTAGGAACATAGCTGGGCTACCTACCACATCCATTTGCACCCTCAGCTCCAGTCCAGTGACGGACTGGATCCTTGAAGGTGGGGGGCTGGAGGAGGCCTCCTCTTTCTTGGGCAATCATCTGGAAGGCTACTGGTGGCTCTTGCTCCCTGCCTTCCCCAGGTCAAGGGACAGAGAGCAGCCCAGTCCCCATGTTGCCTGTATTTGTAACAGGCAGTTGAGGGAGGATTGTGTTTATTAGGGCAGCCTTGTGCCCAATGCCCTGTTGTCATCAGCAGATGGCACCCGAATCTGAAGGGACCATGTGAGAGACATTAGCCATCTCTGTAGAGATGCAGAGGCCAGAGTATGGATAGACAACTGAGGGCTCCCAAAATATGGGCCCCACTGCTTGAGGCTACATATCTTGACAGGGCTCCCAGGAAGTGAGAGGAAAACTCTAAGAATGACTAGGATGGATTTTCTGCTGACTTGGCAGAATATGACAGGTAAAATTAAGTTGATTTATTATTTTTTTAAAAAGATTTAATTTATCTGTTTGAGAGAGAGAGAGAGAAATAAAGAGCACTAGAGAGGGAAGGGGCAGAGGGAGAGGGAGAAGCAGGTTCCGCCCTGAGCAGGAACCCAAACCTGGGGCTTAATCCCAGGACCCAGTATCATGACCTGAGCTGAAGGCAGATGCTTAACTGACTGAGCCACCCAGGACCCCCTTAAGCTAATTTATTTTATTATTATTTTTTTATTTTTTAAAGATTTTATTTATTTATTTGACACAGAGATCACAAGTAGGCAGAGGGGAAGGCAGAGAGAGAGGAGGAAGCAGGCTCCCTGCTGAGCAGAGAGCCTGATGTGGGGCTCCATCCCAGGACCCTAGGATCATAAACCGAGCAGAAGGCAGAGGCTTTAACCCACCGAGCCACCCAGGCGCCCCTAAGCTAATTTATAGAAAATGATCTTTGTGAACTGAGAGTCACAACAGCTAAGTAAGAATTAGAAAGAGCTTGCTTGAGGTGGGATTAGGTTTTGAAGACTGGAGGAAATGTGAGCATGGTGGTCAGCGTGGGCGACTGCTGGAAACTGGATACAGTTTGCTCTGCAGGTCAAGGTCCCATTGAGACCTGGGAAGGGAAAGTGACTTACAAGCTCTTCTGCTACAGGGGTTTCTGATATGCAAATTAGTCTGTCTGTGATTGGTTAATAGGGAAATGATGTCGGAAAAAGGCAAAAGTTGTGTTGATTCATTTGCAGTTTTACCCAATAGCTTAATGTTTTGTTCCACTAAGTAACAACAGCTGAATGTCAAAGTGGGTGCACACCGCTGAACACAGCGAACTGCCGAGCTGCTGAGGGATACAGTGCTGTGTAGAATACCCGTAATTCATCCTGTATTACTTTCTTCTTGTGATTTGGCCATGTTCCCTGTCTTAGAGTTGGAATCCTACCTGATTTTTATTTATGGAATTAATAGCCTCAACCTGTTCATATACCCTTTCCATGAAGTTACCTACATTTTTTAAAGGTAAAGCCCTTTATTAATTACTTATTTCTTTATTGGTGATTGAACTTGTCTTTTTAATTGTACTGCTAATTTATTAGGATGGTTATTTTTTGTTAACGATGCCATTATTAAGTTGTATACATTTTAAGGGGTCTGTCTCAACTGAATGCTTTCCACAAACCTTATTGTTTTAACAGTAGCTTTTTAAAAAAAATAATATATGATGTATTATTTGCCCCAGGGGTAACAGGTCTGTGAATAATCAGGCTTGCACATTTCACAGCATCCACCATAGCACATACCCTCCTCAATGTCCATAACCCAGCCACACTATCCTGCTACCCCCCTCACCCCCCAGCAACCCTCAGTTTGTTTTGTGAGATTAAGAGTCTCTTATGGTTTGTCTCCCTCCTGATCCCATCTTAACAGTAGCTCTTTGCAGAGTGGTGATTTTTTTTTTGGATATATTGTATGGATTTTTGTGGAACTGCTTGTACTTCTTGCGCTAGCCACCAGGTGGCATGACCAGCCCCAAGCGACTTCTTTGCTTTCCAGGAATTCCGAGAGGTTGGGTCAGCGAAGTAAGAAGCAGGCGGGGCAGTCGCTGGTCTCACACCAGCATGTATACTTTTCTTCCTCTACCTTGTTCTTTCTTCTTCTGTCTTGAGTTAATAATACTGGTCATTTATGCGTATGTTCTCTAGAGAGTTCCTAGGGGTCCTATTTTCTATAGCTAAACTTAGTTTCTGTCTTAATATCTCAACCTACACCCTGGTTGAAAACTGGGTTAGTTTCTTGGTCATTTTAGAATTTTCCTGTCATCCCAACTCAGTCAACTGTGAAAAATCATTTCCTTTCCTCAGCTTACCTTCAGGGTAGCATTTAAGTTCCCAGATGTTTAAGGATCATCACATCTTTAGAAGGAAGCCTGTGACCAGGCTGTCATTCCTCGCTTGTCTACACTGCCATCTACTGAATGTGTGATCCTGTGCTGGCCTCAGGTGTTGCTGTCTCTCTAGGATGGCATCCGTTGAGATGCCCAAGTCCCCATTTGGTTGTTGGTTATAACCTTTCTTCCTTCCTTCCTTTCTTTCTTTCCTTTTCTTTCTTTCTTTTTAATTTTATTTATTTGAGATAGAGAGGGAGAAAGAGAAATCACACACAGAGGGAGAGGGAGAAGCAGACTTCCTGTTGAGCAGGGAGCCCAACTCTGGCTCCATCCCAGGACCTGAGCCGAAGGCAGATGCTTAACTGACTGAGCCACCCAGGTGCCCCAGGTTATAACCTCTCATGACATTTTGTGTAATACTGTCCCCTCTCCCAAAACCCCTTAGATGATTTTCTATTTCAGCTAACCTTTGCAGTCCCCTGAGGAGGAAGGAACATGTAGAAAAATCTAGCTGTTCTCTTAGCCAGTTAGGAGGCTTAGCAGGGCTTTCCAGGCCCTCTCTGACCAGTGGCATCCTTCATAGGCTTTTGTTCTGGGCCCCAGTAAAATGATACAGGGACTCCATGAGGGTCAGCCTCCAGATCTCAAATGGGAAGTTGGCATAAATGTCTTCTACTCTCTGAACACCCTAAGCTCATCTAGGAATCTGGAGCTAAATCTAGACAAGGATAGGTGAAATACTATCTTCTTGTTTCAGAAAGATCAGTGCATATCTGTCTAATTTTCCTTATACCCATAGCCCATGTCAGCTTAAAGAATTTTTGTATAGTGTTGGGGAGAGAAGAGGAGAACAACAAATTCTTCCTGATTTACATCTTTATCTAACTAAGCCCTTGAATTTAGAACAAAAACACTGGACTACCTTTGTCCTCAACTTCTGCCCCTCTGAGGCAACAGGGGACTCACATCCAATGATCGGAATGGGAATGATCACAGGACAAAAAAAGATCTGTGGCGTAGAAATGTTGGCTGATATTTCACAATATCATGTTGCCACATTTGTAACTATTTACACTTTCTAAATGCATTTGGGCAACAAAAAGGGGGTAAGACCAACCAAGAAAACTGTTCACAGGTACATCTGTGTGTGGACTCAATTGGTCAACAGATTGTATCAGTCAGTGTCCAATGAGGAGACAAAAACCACACAGTAAATCCAACAAGGAATGTTTCATTAAAAATTTATTAATTATCACTGGGAATTTATAATTAATGATAATGGGGCAGGGAGGGGACCATGATGAATACCCCAGGCCTGAGGGAGAGTACCTAAAAAAGGACAAATTTGGAAGAGTGTCAGGGGTCTTTTCCAAGGGTGGGATTCAGACCTCATTGGAGAGGTGTGGTTGTAACTGAATGAGCTGAACATATACTCTACTCCTTCATTATTTGTGTTTTGGGAACATATCCTCAGATCACCTCTGCCAGATGGGGTCATGAGAGACTACAAGTCTTCACTTTAGAGGCTTACACACTTTTGTCAAGTGTGCTCATGAAATTGAAGAGGTATTGATCTAACATTGTTGGCGGTTAAAAAGTCTAACAGGACTCTTGGTAGGTGTTTTTGAATCTGTGTCAGGTTGTGCTCATAGAGGTCTAGCATTTTTACATAGTAGAAAAAGCTTAGAAATCATCTGGTCCAATCTGCTGGTTTTATAGATTAATTAATCAGTCTAAGAAAGCATAAGTGACTAGTTTGAGATCACCAACTAATTACTGGCTAGCTGAGGTAATTACCTAGTCTCTTCTTCTTAATCCCATACTCTTTCTACCCCATGATATTGGAGCCAACCAGAACTTCGCACATTTCTGACAATGCTCTACCCCTTTAAACATAAATACTCACTCTGAAAAAGAAGGGGAGTGGTGATATCAATGAGGGATAATATACATAAACAAGGAGTTTGGATTCTGAAACAGTCTTGGTTTTTCATCTTGTTTAACTAGTTGTTCGTATTTCTGAGCTTTAATGTCTTCATCAGGAAAGCAGGCATAAATTAATAAATAATAAGTTGCCTCAGAAGATTATTATGAGGGCTAATAATAACCCAACGTGCGTGGCACATAGTAGGTGCTCAATAAATCACAGTAGTTATAAAATGGTTACTCCTTCCCTGTAATAGCTACATTAAAGTAACCACCTGTGTGTCATAAAAACCCTTAGTCTTTGAGGAATGCACAGTTGATGGTACTGACATTTTTAAAATCAATCAGTACTTTTCTGTGTAAATGAAAGTTACACACACACCCACACACAGCTGCCTGTTAGAAAAAAAAAAAATCCGTCTTTATTAAATGAACAATTGGCAAACATAAGTCCATTCTACACAAATCGATATTCTCTCTCCATTCTAATTTCATCTGATTGCTTGAAAATAATTCTTATGTCTTTAGGCATAATCTACTTACTTTAAAACTGCCTAAAATGAAACACAAAACACTGTATTTTAAAAAATACAATAGACCCCGGAGAACGAGGCAATCCAAGTGAGGGCACAGCTCTGTGTGCACATCCTATGCATAGAGGATGGATCCTTCAGAGTAGTAATCACCCAAGGCTCATCTCCACTGATAAAAATAACAAATATTTAATACTTTATAGTGAACAAAGTGTTTTCGTATATATAACTTTAAATGCTCTTAAAAAATCAAGGAAGGGATGCTATGCCTTTTTTATGACCATAGAAGCAGGGTTAGAGAAGACTATCCAGATATTGGCTGACTAGATGATTGAATTTACAGTATTGTTGTATTAGTTTGCTAGAGCTGCTATAACAAAGTGCCACAAAATGAGTGACTTAGAACAACAGGAATTTATTGTCTCATCATTCTGGAGGCTGGAAATCTGAAATCAAAGTGTTGGGAGGGTCATGCCCCCTCTGAAGGTGCTAGGGAAGGATCTGTTCCAGGTCACTCTCCTAGCTTTGAATTGTTCTTGGCTTATGGTAGCATGATTCCAATCTTCACATGGCATTCTCTTTGTCTGTGAGTCTGTCTCTGTGTCCAAATTTCTAAATTTGTAAGTACACTAGTCATATTGGATTAGGGCCCACCCTAATGACATCATCTTAACTCGATCATCTGCAAAGACCTTATTTCCAAGTAAGGGCACATTCACAGGTACTGGGGGTTATATGAATTTTAGAAGGACACAACTCAACCCATAACAATTGCCATAACTTCCCTCCTTTTAACCTTGGTGGCAGAGAGCATTCATTCATTCACTAATTCTTTCAATGAACATTGCAATGCATATGTGTCAGGCTCTAAACTGGGTATTGATGATTCAGAAAACAAGCTGGACAGCCACCCTGTCCTTGAGAGGAAATCAGAGACACATTATTATGATAATAAACACTATTATTGAACACCCACTTCACTCTAGGAATCAAAGTAGGTAGTTTTCATTTAATCTTCACCACATTATGTTAATGTTTCAGAGACACACCTGGAGAGAGGGGTGTACGTCCTAAATCTGCTCTGGATGACAGGGGTATTTTCACAAATTAGGTAGCACGTTCATCTGAGTCTAAAAGGATGTATAGAAATATACTAGGTAGCTCAAAGGTTGCTATGGTGAATAGCACATTCCAAAGAAGAACGTTTTATAAAGGAAAAAAATAGTACGTTTGAAGGTTAAGAGATGTATTGTAAATTCCACCGGGGCAGAGATTTTTGTCTATTTCTCTCCTGTGCCTCGAGCACTTTGAGCAGTGCCTGGCTCATTCGGTAATCGCTTAATCAATAAAAGGGCATCACACATGTCGAAAGGAATGACCCGGCCTGATACTTCACTGTCGCTCTACCACACTAAGGATGAGAAATCACGGCTGACAGCTTGAAGATACATACATAGAATTAAGGAATTCCAGGTGCCTGGCACCTGCCATGCCATTATCCCTACTCCCCAGAACTCGTCCGAGGGAGCCACACCACGAGGGCCGGAAGAATGGCGGGGGCGGGGGGGAGCGCGAGCTCCACACACTCCAAAGTCGGGCTCTTTAGCCAAAGCTGCACTTAAGCACAGAGCTGGGCTTGAAGTCTGAGGAGCTTTCTTCTCTCCTTTCAACCCATCCCGCGCTCATTCCCCGCCGAACTCCCTCGCCGACTACTGGATGGCACCCGGCTGCATCCAGGCCTTCCCGGAACGCCACAGGAGGAATCCCAGAGCGCGCTCCAGATCGCCGGCCGCGCGCTCCAGCCCGCCGGCCGCGCCCTCCTTCCCTCTGGAACGTAGCGAGAGCGCACGCGCGCCATCTCAGCCGAGCGCGCGCCCGCGAGCTCCCTGCAGCCCCGTGCTCATCCGGGTCTCAGAAAGTCTCAGCCAATAGGGGATGCTCACGGCCTCCAGAGGCGGGGCTAAGGCTTCCCTCACATGGGGCCTGCGGTCGCCGGGCGAGCTTGTAGGCGACCAGTCGGCGAAGAAAAAGGGCAGAGGAAGGGAGTTTAGAGTCTTAGCGAGGGTCGACGGCTTTGAGACCAAGCAGCTGCCGCCCCCTAGGAGCGACTGCATCGCGAGCGGATTCCTCAGTCAGAGACGCTGTAGTAAACACACTTCAGAAACGTGAGGTGCCGGGGGTCACGTGGGGAGCGCGCGCTCCAATGAGGATCCGGGGGCGGGGCCGAGGCAGCTGACGCGGCGGTGGCAGTGGAGTCACCCGGGCAGCCTCGGGACCGGTCACCGGCCGGCAACCGTCCAGCGGCCTCGACCACAGCCTCCGTGCTCACTGCTCTTCCCCGGCCCGAGAGACAGCGTGGTCGACTGTGGCTGGATCCCCTCTCATGCTTCTCGGTGGCTCGCCTCAGGCGGGCCGTTTTCGCCTCCGGGGCTGCCTCGGTGGGGCGAGGTTTCCGTGACGAACCTCCTGGGGCTGCCGGGGCCGGTCGGGGCCGTCGTGGCGGCCCGGGCTCGTGGAACGTACTCACTCCCCGGGCTCCGAGGCCCTCGGAGCGATGCGCCTCGTGCCGGCGGTTGCTGCGGGCGCCGGCTCCTAAAGGGCGTCACACCCGGACTCCGCTGACGGCAGCCTCCATTCATCTCCCAGCCGCGAGTCCCGCGCCCCTTCCTCCTCCGGCCCCCTCCTCGGATTCATTTTTTCCTTTTTTCCCCGTCCGCCGCCCTCTCCCCTCTCCTTGGGTGTGGCGGCTCCCCTGGAAGCAGAGGTGTCGGGTATGAGCCGGCCCTTCCTTCCTTGAATTTCTCGGTGGGGGAACTGGGCGAGGACACGCCCGCCGCCGCCGCGCCCCCGGGATGGGGGTGAACGCCGTGCACTGGTTCCGAAAGGGGCTCCGGCTTCACGACAACCCCGCCCTGAAGGAGTGCATTCAGGGCGCCAACACCATCCGCTGCGTCTACATCCTCGACCCCTGGTTCGCCGGCTCCTCCAATGTGGGCATCAACAGGTGGCGGTAAGTCGGGAGTCCCGTGGGAAATGGGGATTTCGGGGCTGCATGAATCAGGACTTGACCTGCAGTCGGCGAATCCGAGAACTCAAGACCTGGGACCGCGGTACTCGAGCCATTTTCAGAATTAGAGGTGCCTTGAATAGGAAACGGAATTGATTTAATAGTTCTCTGGCCGGAGAGTCCCGGCAGCCTGGACCACGTCGGCCTTCGTGTGTGAGTTACGTGCCTCTGCGCTAGTGGGAACTCTTCCCCTGCGTTCATGGGGAATTCTTAGCGGTGGAGTGAAACACCCTCCCGGTTCTCAGTGCCCGGTGGATGGGTTGATTTTTCTTGGCCTCTTTGTGGCGTTCGAAAGGATCGCGGCTTTGCGTGTTTACGTTTGTGTGTGTCTAGGTAACTCACAGTGTGCAGAAAACCTTTCATTCAGTACAGGCGCCTCCACATCCACTTTTCTTCCACCTCGGGGTTGCCTAGGAAAAGCAAGTGAAACATCTGTTTTCTCTTTGCTCAGCTCTTCCTCTCAACTCCTCCTTGTGGCTGACAAGAGAAAATACAGTTTTTCTTTCTAGGCAAAGTATAAAGCCTTCTAGGGATCAGAGCACTGAAAAAAATTTTGGAGAAGCTTTATGATCTTTTCCTGAAATCCCAGGCTAGATGATTGTTAGGCCCCCTGGTGGAAATGAAAGCATTTGTTTAACAGATAGCTTATTGATCACTGCTGTATACCAGGCACTGCTTTAAACACCAGAGATAGCGCAGTGAATGAAACAAAAATTCTTAGCCTTTTCCAGCACATGTTCCAGAAAGTCAGATATATAGGAGTTGCTGGTGATAAAAGGTGTAGAGAAATACAGAGCAGCGATAGGGGATAAAGAATACAATACAATGGAGGTGGGGTTATCCTTGCAGTTTTTGTTTTGTTTAATTTTTAAAGATTTTTATTTGAGAGAGTGAGAGTGAGCGAGCAGGAGCCTGGGGCAGGAGCAGAGAGAGAAGCAGACTCCCCATTGAGCAGGGAGCCCAACTTGGGGCTCCATACCAGGATCCCAAGATCATGACCTGAGCTGAATGCAGCTCAACAGACTGAGCCACCTAGGTGTCCCTCCTTGCAGTTTTAAATATGGTGATTGGGGAAAACTCAGAGAAGGTAGCAGTTAAACAAACTGATGAAACAGGTAATGGATTGCAGATACCTTAGGGAAAAGGCATTTCAGGCTGGGGGAACAGTGAGGGAAAAGGCAGGGAAGTGGAAATGAGTTTAACCTTTGGAAGAAACAGCAAAAGAAGTAATATAAAAGGAGCAAAATAGTGGTGGTAGTAGGTGAGGTCAGAGATACAACAGGGCCAGACTGAAAAGAGATAAATATAAGGCAGTTGTCAAGATCTGGGCTTTTATTCAGAGCAAAGATGGAATGATTGCTGGATTATAAACAGAGGAGTGGTGTAATCTCTAATCACAGTTCTGGATTGGGAGGAGAAGGTGGACAAAGAAAGAGGAGGCTGTTGCATTCTTCCAGGTGAGAGATGGTAGTGGCTTGTACCACAGTGATAGTGGTGGATGTAGTGAGAAATAGTAAATTCTGAGTATATTTTGAAAGAAGAATCCATAATGTTGGGTTCCTGGGTGGCTCAGTTGGTTAAACGACTGCCTTCGGCTCAGGTCATGATCTTGGAGTCCTAGGATCCAGTCCCGCATCATCATCAGGCTTCCTGCTCAGCAGGGAGTCTACCTCTCCCTCCGACCCTACCCCCTCTCGTGTGGTCTCTCTTGGCAGATTGTATATGTGTATTAGAGAAAGAGAAGGAATTAGGAATTATTTCAGAATTGTTGGTTTGGGGAATTAGGCTAAAGCTGCACATGGCAAAGAAAGTGAAGTCATTTGCAGAAGCCAATGGGAGGGTGATTGGAATTCTCTTTTGGACTCATTGAGTTTGAAATGTTTATTGTACATCCAAGTAGAGATGGCTGTTTGACAGTTGGATATATCAGGAGTTCAGGAGAGAGCTCCAGATAGGAGGTATAAATTGGAGAGTCATCAGTTTGTAGATAATATTTAAAGCCATTTATTCATTCATCCTTTCGTTGAACAAATATTTGTCATGCATCTACTACATGCCAGGCATTGTTTTAGGTTCAGGACATTCAGCATTAACAAAAATAGCTAAAAAAAAAATCCCTATCCTGTTAAATTTTAGTGGAGCCATGAGACTTTGTGAGAACATAAGGAAGTGGGTGTAGATAGAAAACAGAGCAGGTCCAAGGACAGAGCCTTGGATACTCTAATGTGTAGAAATTGTGGAGCTGTGGAAGAATTAGCACAGGAGATTGAGAAGGAGTATCTAGTAATATGAGAAGAAAACCCAGAAGAATATGGTGTCTTAGAGGCCAAGTAAAGAAAGTATTTCCAAGAGCGTGCTTTATCTATGTCAGGTGTTGCTGATAGGTCAAGTGAGATGAGGACTAAAAATTAAGAATCTTAGGGGCGCCTGGGTGGCTCAGTGGGTTAAAGCCTCTGCCTTCAGCTCGGGTCATGATCCCAGGGTCCTGGGATCGAGCCCCGCATCGGGCTCTCTGCTCAGCAGGGAGCCTGCTTCCCCCCTTTCTCTCTGCCTGCCTCTCTGCCTACTTGTGATCTCTGTCTAATAAATTAATAAAATCTTTAAAAAAAAATTAAGAATCTTATTTAGGATTTTGAGGTCATTTATAGTCTTGAGTGGTTTTGGTAGTGTCAGAGGCGGAGCCTTTCTGGAATGGCGAAGAGGCTGAGAGGAGAGAATTTGGGGGACAACTTCTACAGATAGCTCTTTAAGGGAGTTTTGATAGAAGGGGATCAGAAAAATGATGAGGGGCCTGGATTGGAATGTGAACTCAAGAGAGGATTTTTTTTTTTCGAGATTGGCAAAATTACAGAATGTTTGTGTGCTGATAGGAATGATATAGCAACTGTATACTGAAAGCACTCAGTTAGCAGAATTGATGTCATTAACATTGATTCTGGCAAAAGATAAATGTAATATATTTTAATGTATTAATAAATATCCTAAAATAATATAGTAATAATAACTTTTTCATAAAACTGTTAAAGAGGATTAGGTTAGGTAACAAATGTGAAACACTTAAAATATGACTGTTAAGTGTTTTCTTTATTTGCTACCAAATTGAAAACCCTAGGTGAATAATATCTAATTACATGTTTGCGGTCAGTTTCTTCTAGAGTATTTGATACATTTATAAAATCTAGACTATAAGCTTCTGTAGGATAGGGGTTATATGATATCTTTATATACCCAGCAACTCACATTGTCAAATGAGTGAAATAAAGCTTGTAAGCACAGTAGGAGTAATCCCATATTTTCCTTTTTTTAATTCCCATATTTTCCTTTTTAAAATATTATTTTTAACTACTAAGCATTGCCCTCTCTGAAAGATGGATAAAGATGTAAATAATGAATAGAGAGACTTTTTTCTTTTACTAAAGACTAAGTTATAAAAATTATTTAGTCTGTTTTTATAGCACTGAATTCCATGCTTTTTATATAGTTGTAACTCAGTTGCTGTTCATTGTATGAGATGATATCCAGAAGAAGTTATTTTATACTTAAAAAACTTTATTCATTTCCTTATTGACCATAGGATAATGTGCAGTCTCCTTAGTTGGCATTCAGGCTGTCTTGTGGATTTCTACCTTCTTACCTTCATGCCATTTCCTTTAGTCAACAGAATTTCCTAGATTTTTGGATTAGATTTAACGAAGTTTATTTTACCTAAGTAAATTAACAAAACTACCTTTTTTTGTTTTTTGTTTTTGTTTTTTTTAAGTAGGCTCCATGCCCAGCATGAAGCCCAGTGCAGGGCTTGAGCTCACAACCCTGAGATCAAGACCTGAGCTGAGATCAAGAGTCAGACACCCAACCAACTGAGCCACCCAGGTACCCCCCAAAATTACCTTTCAACACTGCCATCATTTCATTTAAAAAGGATGCTTTAACATTTAAAAAAAGAAATTTCGAAGGACATTTTTGGAGAATAAAGGACAGTCCTTTGACATGAATAAATTAAGCTTTTTATGAAAATTCACTTTGCCTTATCAGTGAAAATATTATCTTGAATTTGTCACATTTGGGATTGAATGATTCAAAATGTTTCAGTTCTGGCTCAGTTGGTAGAGCATGCCACTCTTGATCTCAAGGTTGTGAGTTCAAGCCCCACTTTGGGGGTGGAGCCTACTTAAGAAAGAAATTTCATTTCTATCCCTTACTTATCTATTATTAAAATTATACCACACAAAAACTTATATATGAATGTTAATAGGACTATTATTTTAATAATTTACTGTTATTCATAATAGTCAAAGGGTAGAAACAACCCGAATGGCCATCTACTGATGAATGGTTAAAATATGTTATATCCATACAATGGAGTAATATTCAATCATAAAAAGAAATGAAGTACTGATACAACATGGATTAACCTTAAAAACATTATGCTATTTGAAGAAGCCAGTCTCAAAATTTCACAAATGATTTGATTATATTTCTATGAAATGTCTAGAATAGGCAAATATGTAGAGACAGAAAGTAGATTGGTGGCTTCTTAGGGCTGACTGGGTAGTTAGGAGGTGGTAGCTAAGGGGCATAGGGTTTCTTTTTGAGGTGATGAAACTGTTCTAGAAGGTGATGGTTGTACAACTCTTTGAATAGACTAAAAAAAAGAATTATACAGTTAAAAATCTACCCACCCCTTTAAGGTCCAGTCCACATGCTGCCTTTTCCATAATAAATTTTTTATCATGTTGTCTGGATTTCAAAGTCTTGTGAACTCTTACGTCATTTTTTGGTATTGCTTCCTATATCACCGTTAAATACCATTAAAAAGAAGTAAATATTTCTTTAATTTGTAAATATTGATATAGTCCTTGTATATTCATTTCTCCTTCATTTAACAGATTGAAATTCTTTTTCCTGAAGAGAAGGTACCATTTCATTCAAACACAAATTTATTTTTCGTTCATATTTTTGGCAGGCACTATTTTGTTACTGGAGATACAACAGTGAATAAGAGAAGGCCCCTCCCCTTGAGATCCTTCTAGTCTAGGAGGACAAACAGGCAATAAAACAAATAGAATATGTCAGGTGGTGGTAAGTATAATGAAGAGAAATAAAGCAGAGTGTGAGAACAGAGACCTAAAGAAAGAGAGGTGACAAGGCTGTACAGATATTTGGGGAAAGAGCTCTCTCTGTCTTAACAGTGTCCTGTACAAGTAGATATTTGATAAATATTCTTAAAATTTTCTTTGTTAGGTCTAGCATTTAGGAATGTGATAGTTACTTCATTTAACTTTGATGCTAATGTGTATCTTAAACTCGTAATTCAGAGAAATAATTTTTAGTGAAGAAATTATTTTTGACATTTAAACTTCAATGTGTTTAAAACACAGTTGACATTATCACATGTAGATTCTCTTAATTTTTAGTAACCAAATCTATAAATGTACCTACATCCTTACCCATTCTTTCCTTCTATAGTCTGATTTCAGTAGAAGAGATACTGCTTTCCTTATTCAAAACCAGTGTTTTCAGCTATACCCCATTTTAAACTCATGTTTTTAACAGCTTTATTGGGGTATAGTTGACAAAAATTGTATATATTCAAGGTGTGCTGCATGATGTTTTCTCACACACACACACACAGTCACTCTCATTTTGATGATTTATTCTCTTATCCTTTCTTTAACCTCTTTTTGGTTTATTCCAGTCAGCACTTAAACATGCATAAGTCCCAGTTCTATAAGAACAAGAAAACCAACAGGGGAAGAAAACCTACCCTTGAGTATGTTCTTCTCCTGTAACTCTGTTTCTCAATTTATTTATATAGCCAAACTTAATGAACAAGATGTCTAATATTGGCTGACTTCATTTTTTTATCTTCTACTTACCCTTCTTCAATCCACTCTTAGTCTGGGTTCCACTGCATCTACTCCACAAAGACAGTATTCATCCAAAGGATACTTTTAAACTTTTCATTCCTTGACTTTTTACCATGTTTGACACTTTTGACCATACTTTCCTCTTCTTCCCCTTGCATTGGTTAGAGGGCCCTCTTGTTTTTGTTTTTTTGTTTTTTTTTTTCTGCCAAGCTATTAGTGTTCTTCCTTTACTTCTCTTTTTCTGTTCAGCTCTTAAATGCCCCTCAGGTCTCTGATCATCCTTTTTTCATTTTACATAATTCCTAGGCAGTCTTACCTTCAGAAAGTCAGTTAGCATCTGTTTGCTCAGAATTCAAATCAGCATTTTCAGCTCATATCTCTCTCCTGATCCCCAGATATGCATCCATTATATATAGATTCCCTGTCTATTTGAATGTATTATAGGGTCACCTGGGTGGCTCAGTCATTAAGTGACTGCCATTGGCTCAGGTCATGATCCCAGGGTCCTGGGATCCCACATCAGGCTCCCTGTTCAGTGGGGAGCCTGCTTCTGCTCCTACTTCTCCTGCCTATGTTTCCTCTCTCACTGTGTCTCTCTCTGTCAAATAGTTAAATAAAAATCTTTTAAAAATGTGTGTATTATATTACCTTAAACTCACCTTGTTCAAAACAGAGATCATTGGGGCACCTAGGTGGCTAAGTTGGTTAAGTATTTGAGTCTTGATTTTTGGCTCAGGTCATGATCTCAGGGTTGTGAGTTGAAGCCCTGTGTCAGGCCCCATGCTGGGTGTGGAGGAGATTTTATTCTCTCCCTCCTCTTCTGGCCCACCCCCAACCCCCTCTCTAAAAAAATTAAAAACCACAAAGATCATCTTCTCTATTATCTCTATCTCAAAAACAAAGGACTTTTCCTGTGTGTCCTATCTTCATAAATAATAACACCGTTTGGCCAGTTGCTCAATTATATATTCATTTAACAAATGCTGAGTTTATACTGTGTGCCAACCACTTTGTTAATTTCTGTGGCTAAATGGAAGTCAGATAATTTCTCTGCCCTCAGAAGGTTTACAGTATAAAGAGGGATTTATTCAGAAAAAAATAACCACAGAAGTACATTCTTCTGTCTCCACTGTCAGTTTAGCCCATACCACCATCCTTTTGGCTAGATTATTTGAGTAGTTTATGAACCATTGTCCCCCTTGCCCTTCTCTAATTCATTCTGTATACAGCAACCAGAGTGATCCCTTGAAATTGCTTATCTGTTCATGTCCTTTACTCTTTTAAATCCTTCACTGACATTTGTTTTTCTTGGGTTAAAGTTCAAAAGCTGTAACATAGTTTAAAATCCATGGGTAATCTAGTCCTTTGCTTCTTTTTCTAGCCTTAGAGGATTTCTTCACTGAGGCATATGAACTGAGGCTTGAAGTATGAGATGAATCTTAATAAACACAGAATAGAGGGAAGGAATTCCATCGAGGATGAGGGGCGAAAGTTTTCAAGCTAAGGAAATAACATGAGGGAAGGCACAGTATTCTGATACTGGTATAGATGTTGGTGTAACTGAGTAATATGGCGCGTGAAAAGACAAGAGGTATTGTTTAGTACTCTGGATGGTTTTGCCTGGCTCAAACAGGCTTAAGCAGAAAGAGAGTTTATTGGTAAATATAATTGAACAGCCCAAGGGAACATGGCTCCAGACATAGGTTAGTGCTGGGGCTCAGAAGATGTTACCAGGACCAAATTTCCCTCTTTGCATCTCCAAACTTCACTCATTCTGGGTTGGCATCTCGGGCTTTCCTTCTGGTGAAATATAACAATGGTAGTTAAGGTAGTAAAAAGCATATGCCTCTGCCCCAGAAGTCTCAGCAAAAGTCTGTGGTACTTCAGTGGCTCTGTTTGGACCAATTTATGAACCAGTCATTGTGAGCATCAATGTGAGCTGTAGTTGTGTGCCTCATGGGTGGAATCAACTCATCTGGGCTGAAGTAACTGAAATAGAATGAGTAGAAAGTAGGTAGATGTCCTAAGAGAGCAGATGCCTATTATGTAAGAACTCAGATCAGAAGATGGGACCAAGTCAGAAAAACTTGGACTCCTGTTTGAGGAAGTATGCTTTGGCAGTTGAGTGAATGATAGAGGAAAGAGATAGTAGAGCAGTATGGAGGCTTTATCAATAGTCCACTGAAAGATAATATAGGCCTTAATTAGGGAAAAGTCTGTGAGAAAGGGGAACATGCAAGAGAGTGATTATAAAGGTGCACCGGACAGTTTAGGTGACTGTCAAAAAGGCAGTTTCAGAGAGGCAGTAGAGTGCAAGATTCACATGCTTTGTGCCTCCTTGACAATTAGCTATTAAGTTAGAGAACACAGGAATATATCATATTTAGATGAGGAAAGAATGAGTTTTGTCCAGGTCATTGCTGAATCTGAGGTACTGCTAAGATATCAACATGGGAAATGGAGAAAATAGAAGTTCAAGTTTAGGGATTATAGACATTAGAACTGGATATGGGAATAATTCCTATATAATTAATAGGTGAAGCACGACTGGTGATACTGGGTAGCATAAGGTGCATCAAAATCTTGGTGGTTACTATATTTAAGATGAATAGAAACTGGTGAAGAGGACTGAAGAGAGGTAGAAAGAAGAGCCAGGTGAGTATCATGGAAACCAAAAGTGGCAAGAATTTTTCTTCATTGTGCTGAAGATGGCAGATTAGGATGAATTCTGACAGTTATGTGGGAAGAATACTCAGTGACTTGGAAACAGATGGAAGAAATGACTGCATGTCATGAATGCTGAGTGGTAGACCCTCTGGGATATAAAGGTCCCTCCAGCAATTACATTATTCTAATTTAGGGATATGTTCTTTTGTTCTTGATTGACTAGACTGCTTTACAACTCTGTAGCAAAGTGTAGATAAAAGTTGTGGTGCTGGACAGTCAGAATGGCTAAAATTAACAACTCAGGAGCAACAAATGCTGGTGAGGATTTGGAGAAAGAAGAACCCTCTTACACTGTTGGTGGAAATGCAGACTGGTACAGCTCCTCTGGAAAACAGTATGGAAGTTCCTCAAAGAGTTAAAAATAGGGCTACTGTACAACCCAGCAATTGCACGACTAGGTATTTATCCAAAGGATACAAACATAGTGATTCAAAGGGACACATGCACCCCTATATTCATAGCAGCAATATCCACAATAACCAAAATATGGAAAGAGCCCAGATGTCCATCAACAGATGAGTGGATAAAGAAGATGTGGTGTATATATACAATGGAATATTATGCAGCCATTCAAAAACCAAAATCTTGACATTTGCAATGATGTGGATGGAACACATACAAATATACACACAGTGGAATATTACTCAGCCATCAAAAAGAATGAAATCTTGCCATTTGCAATGATGTGGATGGAACTAGAGGGTATGATGCTAAGCAAAATAAGTCAGAGAAAGAAAAATATGATTCCATTCTTATGTGGAATTTAAGAAACAAAACTGGTGAACATAGGGGAAGGGGAGGAAAAATAAAATCAGATGAAATCAGAGAGAGACACAAACCATAAGAAACTCATAACTATAGGAAACGAAATGTGGGTTGTTAGAGGGGAGTTAGGTGGGGGGTGGGGTAAATGGCGATGGGCATTAAGGAAGGCGCTTGATGGATTGAATACTGGGTGTTATATGCAAGTGATGAATCACTAAATTCTACCTCTGGGGGAAGGAAATTTACTACGGTGCTGGGAAAATTGAACAACTACATGAAAAGGAATGAAACTGGACTACTTTTGTACACTATGCACAAAAATAAACTCAAAATGGATTTAAGACCTAACTGTGAGTGAATCTGTAAGATACCTGGCACAAACAGTAATTTCTTTGACATCAACAATAGAAACATTTTTCTAAATGTGTCTTCAGGCAGGAGAAAAAAATCAAAATTAAACTATTGGGACTACACCAAAATAAAAAGCTTGTTGTGGGGCACCTGGGTGATTCAGTGGGTTAAACCTCTGCCTTTGACTCAAGTCATGATCTCAGGGTCCTGGGATTGAGTCCTGCATTGGGCTCTCTGCTCAGTAGGGAGCCTACTTCCCCCTCACCCTCTGCCTGTCTCTCTGCCTACTTGTGATCTCTCTCTCTCTCTTTCTCTCTCTCTCTACCAAATACATAAATAAAATCTTTTTAAAAAGATAAAAATAAAAAATAAAAAGCTTTTGCACGGTGATGGAAACTATAAGCAAAACAAAAAGGCAGTTTGTGAAAGAAGATATTTGCAGGTGATATATCTGATAAAGAGTTAATATCCAAAATATATGAAGAATTTGCACACTCGACACTCAACAAACAATTCAATTAAAAAAAATGGTCAGAGGACCTGAATAGGCAGTTTTCTAAAGAAGACATACAGATGGCCAACAGGTACATGAGAAGATGCTCAACATCACTCATCATCAGGGAAATGCAAATCAAAACCACAATGTGATATCACCTCACACCTGTCAGAAAGTCTAAAATTCAAAACACAAGAAGCAAGTGTTGGTGAAGGTGTGGAGAGAAAGGAACCCTTGTGCACTATTGGTTGGAATGCAAATTGGTGCAGCCACTGTGGAAAACAGTATGGAGATTCTTCAAAAACTATATGATCCAGTAATTCCACTACTGGTTATTTACCCAAAGAAAACGAAAACATTCATTCAGAGAGATGTGTGTACCTCTGTGTTTGTTGCAGGATTATTTGCAATAGCCAAGACGTGAATCAACCCATGTGTCCATTGATAAGATAAATGGATAAAAGAGATGTGGTACACACACACAGACACACACGCACAGTGGAATTTTACTCAGCCATAAAAAATAATGAAATCTTGCCATTTGTAACAATATGGATGGACCTAGAAAGTATAATGCTAAGTGAAATAAGTCAGTCAGAGGCAGAAAAATACCATACGATTTTACTCATATGTGGAATTTAAGAAATGAACAAAGGAAAAAGAGTCCAACAAAAAAAGCAGACTTGTGTGCCTGGGTGGCTCAGTTGGTTGAGCAGCTGCTTTTGGCTCAGTTCATGGTCCGAGAGTCTCAGGATTGAGTCCCACATCAGCCTCCCAGCTCCGCAGGGAATCCGCTTCTTCCTCTGACCTTCTTCCCACTTATGCTCTCTCTCTCTCTGAAATAAATAAATAAAATCTCAAAAAAAACACAAAACCCCCAAACAGACTCAATTACAGAGAACAAATTGTTGCTTGCCAGAGGGAGGTGGGTGTAGAGGTGGGTGAAATAGACAAAGGGAATTAAGAGTACACTTATGTTCATGAGCACTGAGAAATTTATAGGATTGTTAAATCATTACATTGTACACCTGAAAGTGATATAACACTGTATGTTTAATTAGACTTGAAATAAATTTTTTTAAAGTTTAGATTTTAAAAACTGGTGACAGAACAAATGTTTCCTGTCCATACCAATGTAAATTATTCCTGTTCATGTCATGCAAATGAATTTTGTAGCATGAGCATTGTAAAACTCTGTATGTCCAATTCTTATTTGAACCAATTTTAACATTTTACTGGTTCCTTTATTATAATGAATTAAATAAAATCTCTGCCATATATGCATTTAATATTTTTATGAGAATCATGGTTTTACTGTTTTAGAAATTATACTTTAATTGTTATAAAAGCCTTTGGTAAGCTTTGAGTGAGTAGCTGCAATGACATTTTAAGATCAGAAATCAGATTATATAGGGGGTTACTGATTTTGTGAGTGTCACTGGTGTGGAAGAGGAGGGCAGTGATTGAGGGATTGGTGAAGAGAGTTTTTATGGGAGAGGTGAGACATAAGTTGGTTGCACAGATTCCGAACTGGCTGAAGAAAGTGGATTTTGGGCACATCACCAGACTTACAGTCAAGACAGGATAATAAATAGGAAATATATAGATGAAGTGAGGCCCCAATGTAGAGTTCTTTGAATGACAGACTAAAGTGAGTTTAAAATATCTGGCTCTCTAGATTCTAATCCCTACTCTCCTACTGGGTAGCAGTGGTACTGGTTTTGGGTAGGTCACTTACCCTTCATTTTATTCATTTAGGAAACATTCATTAAGAGCCTGTTTTACGGGGCGCCTGGGTGGCTCAGTGGGTTAAAGCCTCTGCCTTCGGCTCAGGTCATGGTCTCAGGGTCCTGGGATGGAGCCCCACATCGGACTCTCTGCTCGACAGAGAGCCTGCTTCCTCCTCTCTCTGCATGCCTCTCTGCCTACTTGTGATCTCTGTCAAATAAATAAAATCTTAAAAAAAAAAAAAAAAGAGCCTGTTTTACAGGGCACTGGGGATACAAAGATGAAAGTTAAGGTTCCTGCCCATAAGGAAGCTTTCACACCATTAAAGGACAAATAATTAGAATATAGAATGTTAAATAGGACCTCTGTAGAAATATGCAAATCTTGGGAGCACACAGAAGAGACAGCCCTGGGGGAAGGAGAAGGAAGAATTAGGAGTAGAGTGATTAGTGTGTGTATTGGGGGAGAGGAGGTGGGAGGAAGGAGAGTATGAAATACTGGTTTGAGAGAAGAGAAGTTCTGGAGATTCTTGAGTCAGTGTCCTAATATGAAAAGGGAAGTACCAAAAAAACCTCTAATATCTGATACATTGGCAGATAGTTCTCTAGAAAAAGCATGCATAAAAAAAAAGAACATATACATAAATGTATGTTAATTTCGCAGCTTTTGATATAAGGCGAAATTCCAGATCTCAGTTCTCCCACTCAATTCTTTTTTTCCTTTTTTCTTTCTTTTCTGTTCTTTCTTTCTTTCTGCCATGAAACAACAAAATTTTATTCTTTCATAGTTCTGGAGGCCAGAAGTTCGTTCAAGTCCAAGATGTAGGCAGGGTTGGTTCCTTCTGAAGGAGAATTTGTTCCATGCTTCTCTCCTGGTTTCTGGTGATGGCCAGTCTCCTATTCACTTCTTTATCCATATTTATTCCCTAGGTGATCTCGTTACAAACTTGAATACCTCATGATTTCCTATCATGCATTTCCTGCCCTGACCTCTATCTTGAGCTCCAGGCCCACATATCCAGTGTTTTTATTGGATTCCAAATAAATGTCTTCAGCTTGGTTTTGCCTCCATCTTCCCCACCTATCATGGTTTCTCAGTATCACAATAAATGGCAACATTCACCTTGGTGGTCTGCAGAATCATAGGAGCCATCTTTTATTTCATTTCTTTTTTCCTCACAACCTCATGTCTAGTCCTTCAGCAGTTATTAGGCTTTTCCTTAAAGATAACTTTCATATCCTTTCAAATCTCACCCTTCCATTATGATCATACTATCCAAGTCACCAATATTTTTTTCAATATTTACTTACAATAGCCTCCTAACTTCTCTACTTCCATTTTTATATCTGCCTTCCTGGTCTGTTCCATGTAGAAGCCAGAGGAATATTTTAAAAACCTTAATCAGATCAGGTCATTTCTATGCTCAGAATCTTCCCCTGGCTTCCAAGGTGTTTTCATTTTCTGCTTCTTCACCTGGAATGTTATCTCAAACCCTATTAGCGGGGCTCATTCCTAAAGTAGCCTTTCTCAAAGAGACCTTTTCTGACCATCCTATACTTCTGACCAAGTAATTGCCCCTACTGTATACCTCCCACTTTTCTCTATCTCCTTGCCCTGTTTTAATGGCATCTCTATCACTACCTAAAATTATGTATTTTTTGATTTACTTCTTTACTGTCTTGCTCCTTCAGCAAATTACACAAAAGAGGGATTGATTCATTGTTGCTTCCTTGTTATTTGTTATTGGTTCTTCAGCCCTATAGTGGTGGTTCTCATTGGTTGGTCCAGAGATGCTTATGGGTTCCTGAAACTTTTTAGTTAAGCCCAAACTGTCTTGGTTCATAGTAGTGCTAAGACATTATTTGACTTTTTAACTGCCACTCACTTGTGTATACAGTGAGTTTTCCAGATGCTGATAAGTAATGACATTATTGCTGTGATGGCTAATGGAATGCATGCAGGTGTAGTCTTGCATTTTAAAATTTGCTCAGTTTCAGTTTCTCAACATTAATGTTGGTAGATATTACCTATAAGACATAGCTCTTTGGGGCTATTCAGTAATTTTTAAGAATGTAAAAGGTCCTGCAACCAAAAATTAATATAGGTGTTCAACATGTACCTGTAGGTTAAGTGTATAAATGAATATTGTTCTGCTGATTTCATTGATGGAGTTTCATGTTGGCTTTCATGGGTAAATTACCCATAGTCTGATACTGCCTGTTTTGTTTTTTTTTTAAGTTGATTAAAACCTTAAAGATCCTTGTGAAGCAGACTTGAGTACAACATTTCCTTAGTACATTTTTTTCTTATGATTTATTATAAGTAATTTCACAGGAAATTAGAAACTTTTTTAGTGATTCGCCTTTTATAGAGCCATTTTGAAGCATCCAATTTAGTTTTCAATAAAACAACTTTTGTAAAAAAATTGAAGTATACTTAACATAGTGTTACATTAGTTTCAGGTGTGCAGCATAGTGATTGGACAAAAAAACTGCTTTCATTTTACACTCATTTAATCAGTACATATAAAATGTAATTATGTGAGTACAGTTCAGTTTAACCGATATAAGCAGGTTTGACTCTTGATATGCCTAGAATTTTAACTGAAACAGGAATCAGGTGTGCTGGAAAGTGATAGCTTGCTTTTTTCAACTTGAAATTCATCTTGGCTATCAGTGTTTGTCTTTGTTTTACAGAGGATTTGGAGAGATTGTATGGTTTCTGTGGTAGTAATAGGAAATATAATTGTTAGTACTATAAAAGATGTAACTACAGGTTTTTAAGATTTGACATTTTCTTTTAAGATTTGACATTTTAAAACTCTCACATGTATTTGTTTCAGATTGCTTATTTGTTTTAATTGGATATTAGGGTTTCCTAGAGATGAAAGAAGGAAAATTGCTATTTTTTTTTTAAAAGATTTTATTTATTTGACAGACAGAGTTCACAAGTAGGCAGAGAGAGAGGAGGAAGCAGGCTCTCTGCTGGGCAGAGAGCCCGATGCGGGACTCGATCCCAGGACCCTGAGATCATGACCTGAGCCGAAGGCAGTGGCTTAACCCATTGAGCCACCCAGGCAGCACCCCCCCGCTTTTTTTTTTTTTTAGAAGTTTTTAATTTAAATTCCACTTAGTTAACACAGTATAATACAGTTTCATGCAACACTTTGCACTTCATGCAACACCCAGTGCACATCACAGTAAGTGTACTTTTTAATCACCATCACCTGTTTAACCCATCCTTCTCCCTCCCCCACCTCTCCGCGAGTAACTACCAGTTTGTTCTCTATAGTTAAGAGTCTGGGGATCCCTGGGTGGCTCAGTGGGTTAAGCTTCTGCCTTCAGCTCAGGTCATGGTCTCAGGGTCTTGGGATCAAGCCCCGCATTAGGCTCTCTGCTCAGCGGGGAGCCTGCTTCCCCCGCCCACTCTGCCTGCCTCTCTGCCTACTTGTGATCTTTCTCTGTCAAATAAATAAATAAAATCTTAAAAAAAAAAAAAAGAGTCTGTTTCTTGGTTTACCTCTCTCTCTCTTTTCCTCTTTGTTCATTTGTTTTGTTTCTTAAATTGCACTTACACCTATAAGTGAAATTGTGTAGTATTTGTCTTCTTTTCTGACTGATTTATTTCACTTAGCATAGTACTATCTGGTTCCATCCATGTAATTACAGATGACAAGATTTCATTCTTTTTTAGTGGCTATATTTTTATGGTAATATTTCATTTTATACACATACATACACCCCCCCCCCCACATATTCCTTATCCATTCATCAGTCAACGGATATACATTTGGGTTGTTTCCATAATTTGGCTATTGTAGATAATGCCACTATAAATGTAAACATCAGGTGCCTGTATCCCTTTGAATATTGTTTTTGTATTCTTTCCTTGATTTATTTTTAGTTAACTTTTGTATAAAATGTGTGCTGTGTGTCAAGGCTCATTTTGCTACATACGGATCTCAAGGGATTTCAGCACCATTTATTGAAAAGACTATCCTTTCTCCATTGAATTGCTCTTGCACCTTTGTCAAAAGGCAGTGTGTGTATGTGTACTCATATATATGTGAATTTATTTGTGGTCTCTCTTTTCTGTTCCATTGATTTATGTCTCTGTTCTTTCACCAACACTGTACTGTTTTGAAATCAGGTAGTTTGAGTTCTCCAACTTTGTTGTTTTTTCAGAATTGTTTTATCTGTTCTTGTTTCTTGGTCTTTTCATGTAAGTTTCACAATTAATTTGTCAATATTTACAAAAGATCCTCCTAGGATTTTGATTTAAATTACATCGAATTTATAGCTCAGTTTGAAAGAATTGACAACAATATTGAGTTTTCCAATTCATAAACATAATGTATCTCACCATCTATTTAGGTCTTTGATTTTTAAAATCTGGTTTATAGTTTCAGCTTGCAGAGCCTAGGAATTGTTTTGAGGCTCTCTGGTGTGTTTTTTTTTTTTTTTTTTTTAATTAACATATAATGTATTATTTGCTTCAGGGTTACAGGTCTGTGAATCCTCAGTCTTAATACAATTCACAGCACCCACCATAACACATACCTTCCCCAATGTCCATCATCTATCCACCCCCCAGCAACCCTCAGTTTGTTTGAAGCTCTTTTGAGATAGTATGTGTTATGCTTAACTCCAGTCTGAGACCTTTTAAATTTTTCCCTAGAAACTATACTTTAAGCTAAACCATTGCATTTAATCTGCTTCACTTTGATGTGTGTGTGTTTGTATGTGTGTTTTGCTGAAAGAATAGCTCCATTAGATTATATCTTTTGCTTTAGAGCTGAGTTCTGCACTGTGTTAACTTGTGTTAAAGTTCTGCAATAGGGTTCTTTCCATGTTGACTGAGAATTACTCTTTTCTCATGGGGGCATATTCTCAGATTTCCAATGTGAAGCTTTTATAGCATGGGGCTCTGGAGCTATAATTTGAAAATGAAAGTCTTTCATGGTTATTTGAATCTTTAAAAAAGTTAGTCACCTTTATTTCCCCAGGGGCATTTATGTCTCCTCAGGCTAAAAATGATAAGGGTTCCTGTGAATATTGGCCCTGTTATTGGTAGTTGGTGGAAATGGGACTAGTGAATTATTAGAGTTTCACTCTGGGATTTTTGTGTACCTTTTCAGGATCTTAACCATTTTTTATTTTATTTTCAGTTCTGCTGAGACTTTGTTGATAGAAGTAAACAGCTCTATCGAGTTATAGTTAGGACCACTGAATTTTTCCATTGGTATTTTGTCCCAGTAGTCTAGAAGGGACCAAAATGTCAAGCCCTGATAATTCCTCCCTCTTCTGCAGAATTCCTGCAGTTCTGCAGTAGTTAATAGGAATTTCTTCTAGTCCCAGTAGTTGTGTGTATTTCTTTACAACACTGATGCCAATAAAATGTTATTTCTATGACTGCTAGTGGCTTACTTATTAAGTGATGTGCCTTAATGACATGTTACAGTTTCTTGAATAGGGCCAAAATGATCATTTTTTTAAAAAGATTTTATTTTTTGTTTATTTGACAGAGAGATCACAAGTAGGCAGAGAGGCAGACAGAGAGAGAGGAAGAAGCAGGCTTCCTGCTGAGCAGAGAGCCCGATGTCGGGCTCAATCCCAGGACCCTGAGATCATGACCTGAGCTGAAGGCAGAGGCTTAACCCACAGAGCCACCCAGGCTATCCCAAAATGATCATTTTCAATATGGAAGATATATAACAGGATTTCTAAGGATTAAACTATAGTACAGCTGGCTTTGATAGTAAACTTTGAATCTTTTCTAGCACTTGCTGATTTTGCTCATTTGTTTAGAGAAAGAAATTAACAACATAGTAGTAACCACATTAACAGAAAGTGTGTATGTTTTGTATAGCAATAGAATTTGAAGAAATACCTTCTGAGTCCAAATGCAACTAAAAAATGAATTAGGAATCCATTTGTCATTGTTTCTCAAATTGAAGCATTCAACTGTCAGCTTTTTGCGGGGATTCATTGAATTGTTTTCTGAATGCTTAAAGAAGTTACCCATCACTTAAGTAAGGTAAGGAGACCTTGATAAAGTATTGGAAACAATAGCATCCCTCTTAGTGGTAAGAAACTATTATTATTGCTATTATTAATTGGGAGTCTTTAAACTTTGAATAAATTTTCTCTGAGTTTACCTGAAATTAGTGATATATATATATATATATGCCGAGTTGTCATGAAAGCTATGGATGTGAATAATTTAATAAAAAGTGATAAAAAATTAAAAGTCCTGGTTTGTGTTCAGACAGACCTGGGTTTAACTCCTGACTTCATTTATGTTAACAATCTGTGTAACTTGGGTAGGGTATTTAACTTTTATGAGATTATTTCTTAATATTTTATATGGAGATAAAACTAACCATCTCATGGCATTCTTTGAGGATTAAATTAGGTAAAGTAAAATACTTAGCACTATGTCTAGGGAATTATACTCAGTGAAAAGAAGTATTATTTAAATATGTAGGGACATCTGGGTGGCTCAGTCGGTTAAGCATCTGCCTTTGTGGCTCAGGTCATGGTTCCAGGGTCCTGGGATGGAGCCCCACCCCTGCTCAGCTGGGAGCCTGCTTCTCCCTCTCCCTATACCTTTCCCCACTGCTCATGTGCTCGCTCTCTCTCTCTCAAGTTAATAAAATCTTAAAAAAATAAATATTGTAAATGCATGTAATATTAGTAGTACTTTGTTCTTGTATATCACATGTAATAAAAGATGGAGTTTAGACCTAGTAACTCTGATCCAGATTAAACTTGATCTCATATTGTCTTTGGTCTGCATGATACCAACCTATTTATAACACAGTATTTATTAAAAACATATTTTATTTATAGACCAAGATTGGGTAAACTAATGGATTCCTCTGATATCTCTTGATAAGCTTGTAGTTAATAAAGCCTCCAGGTCTTTTAGTCTGATTTGCTGCAAGGCTCTGTTTACTTGTTGAGGATATTTCTGAACCTAATTATAGGCCCTTACCTCTGTAGATTCATCTTGTTTTCAACCCAGTATTCATCTATTTGGTATACTTCTGAATTCCATCATGTAAATTCATTGTTATTTCTGTCAGACATATATTGTCTACTAATTTGATATATATTTTATGTCAATATCTAAATTAGAGAATCTAATCGGTTGCTTTGGAAGTCATCTAGTCCATTTTTTTCAAATTATAATTCATACCTCATTTTTTATTATGAAATTAATTTTGTGGGTTGTAATCTACACTAGAAGTAATGATAGAGAATAGAAAATATCAGGGGGTGCTATGTTGTAAGGGTGAGTTACTTTATGAAACTCGTTTTAGTTACACTAACACATACAGGATTAGTTGTTCTTAATCATGTTTATTATTGTGGATCACTGTTAAAAAGTTGGAAAGTCACTGATTTAGACTACTTACCAGATGGAGAAAATGGTCCAGTGAGATTAATCGACTTCTCCTCAGCCACATCTGTGCTGATAATGTCCATAAAGCATGATTATTACATTCAAAATCCTTCCAGCTTCTTTACATAATTTAAAATAATGATGAAGTTGTCAAGAGATATATGAATACAGACCACTTCATGGTATTTCATATTAGTGTCCTCACTTCAGCTTAACATTAAGTCATTCAAAAGTACTCTATTGAACATAGTCCATACAATTAAGAATCTTATCAGTCAGTTTAGAATTTTTAGTCTTGTCCACAAAAACCATTATTAACTTTGTCGTATATCTATCAGAGTAATAATTCTGTCAGGGAATGAAAAGAGGTTATCTTGATATGAAGTTATCAATGATTGTATTTTTGTTTTTAGAACAGGCTTTGTTTTCTAGGTCTTTCTAAACTTTATGTTTAAGTAACCCTTTCTGTTATTTTCCAGGGGTGAATAATCAAACTTACTAGCTTGTACTTAAGGAATCTTCCCTATACATACATACCTTTGAAAAAAAAATTAGAGTTGGGGTGTCTGGCTAGCTCAGTTGGTGGAATGTGTGACTATTGATCTTGGGGTTGTGGGTTTAAGACTCAGGTTTGGTGTAGAGATTACTCAAAAATAAAATATTTAAAACAATTAAGTAAGAAAGTCAATCAGTCAATCAATCAGGTTTATTTTCTCAACTCTAGTCCTAAGACTCTTTTCTCAATTTGAGCTTCTTCATTATGTCTTTGGTGTTATATTACTTTTGCCAGGATTTATCTCTTAGACTTCTGCTTTCTCTTTAGATTTGTACATTCCTATATAGTCTTTTTGGGGTATATGTGTATGTGTGTATTTAGTAGGGGCTAGTGAAATAGGACATTCTGCTTTTTCTCTGTCATCTATTACTATTATTATCCTGAGTATAGACTTCAGCTCATTAGTTTTCTTGTCATGAGTGTGATTTTTTTTAATTTATTTATTTGACAGAGAGAGATCACAAGTAGATGGAGAGGCAGGCAGAGAGAGAGAGAGAGAAGGGAAGCAGGCTCCCTGCTGAGCAGAGAGCCCGATACGGGGCTCGATCCCAGGATCCCGAGATCATGACCCGAGCCGAAGGCAGCGGCTTAACCCACTGAGCCACCCAGGCACCCCATGAGTGTGATTTTTAAAAAAGGATTGTGTTGTCATCTTTAGCGTTTTTTTCCCTTAATTTTTGGCTTTAACATTCTTTGTAAACATAACTTTGTAATTCTTTATACTTGCCCGTTTTTTGGGAAGCGTCTTTCTTAATATCATTTTCAGTCTTGTCCATTCAGTTCAGATTTTTTTGGTCTTGTCTACAAAAGGATCACTAAGTATTGCCCAGTACTTCCTACAGTATATTATGGTGTTTATATAACTATTTACCGTGCTATATTATAAACACTTGGAGAGCACCTAATTCCTTGATTCTAAGTATGTATTTGAGTTGGTGAGGAAATTCATAAATATCAGTGGTTTGCACATTTCTGTAGCTTGAAGGGTTGGAAGTAGAACCCACAGCTTCTGATTACTAAACATGTATTCCTCCTAAAATAGGAATAACTTGGTATCTGTGTGGAAAAAAATAAATCTGGGTCCCTACTTTGAACCAAACCATAAAAATCAATTGTAGATTGAATATGAAAGGTATATCAATGATGCTTTTATTTTTATTTTTATTAAATTTTATTTATTTATTTGACAGAGATCACAGGTAGGCAGAGAGGCAGGCAGAGAGAGAGGAAGGGAAGCAGGCTCCCTGCTGAGCAGAGAGCCCGATGTGGGACTCGATCCCAGGACCCTTGGATCTTGACCTGAGCCGAAGGCAGAGGCTTTAACCCACTGAGCCACCCAGGAGCCCTCAATGATGCTTTTATTAAAGAATAAAATGTAGGAAAGAATCTTCATGAGATAAGGAGGTGAAGATTTCTTAAGCATTAGGATGCATGCTCTCATATGCACACACAAGTATTACAGTAAGGGAAAATAGATTAATTTCATTAAAATTAAGAAACTTCTGTTCAGGGATGGCTGGGTGGCTCATTCAGTTAAGTGTCTGCCTTTAGCTTAGGTCATGATCTCAGGATTCTGGAATCAAGTCCCATATCAGGCTCCTTGCTGAGTGGGGAGCCTGCTCCTCCCTCTGCCTGCCAGAGGGTGTGCGCTCTCTTAAAATCTTAAAAAAAGGAAACATGTTCATTAAAAATAGCAATAAAAGAGTAAAGGCAAGCCAGTGAAAAACCAAAAAGGAAACACGCTCATCAAAAATAGCAATAAAAGAGTAAAGGCAAGCCAATGAAAAACCAGTAGGAGGAGATATTTGAAGACATGTAACTGACAAGGGAGTTGTATCAAGAATGTATAAAGAACTAAAGTCAGTAAGAAAAATACAGGTAACTCTAGAAAAATAAGTGGGAATTGGAATAGGCATTTCACAGAAGAGGATATTCAAAAAACATAATTTGGAAAGCCCTAAAGACATGGTAAAAATTGCCCAGCCAAGTTGAATATCTGAAAAATATAATTTAAATTAATCATAAGTTAAAAATACTACTGTGTACCTCTGTTGATTGGCTAAAATGAAAGGATCTGGCAGTACAAAGTATTGATGAAATTGTGGAACAACTGAAACTTTCATACACTGCAACTAGGAATTTTAACAGTTAACACTTTGGGAAACTATAGAGCTGTTTGTCAAATATTTACTTTACTAGTAACTCGGCCATTTTATTCCTAAGCATATACTTAATAGAAATTCATGAACGTTCGTAGATGAGTGCACATTATATTCATAGCAACACTATTTATAGTAATTCCAAACTAGAAGGAAATGTCCATTAGCAGTAAAATAGATAAATTGTGGTATAATATATATTGGAATACCATAAAAAAGGAACTAACAGTAGCTGTACACCATGGCATGGATAAAGTCTACAAATATGTTTAATAAAAAAAGTCAAAGGTCAAACAATATATATACCATATAATTCCATAAACTAAAGTCCAAAACTAGGCAGAACTGATAATTAGAAATGAAGAAAGGTGGTTTTCTTTGCAATTTTGGAAGGTGAGAAAGCATTTGTCTAGAGTGTTGTTTGTGCTCTATTTTATGACATAAAAGTGATTAATCAAGGATGTTCACTTTTTTTTAAAAAGGATTTTATTTATTTGACAGGGTGAGCGCAAGAGAGAAACAGAGAGCTAGCACAAGCAGGGGGATAGCAGTCAGTTCATGAATTTCTATTGAGTGTATCCTGTGGGGCTTGATCCCAGAATCCTGGGATCATGACCCGCGCCGAAGGCAGATACTTAACCAATGAAGCTACCCAGGAGCCCCAAGGATGTTCACTTTATAATAATTCACTGTGAAGTAACTTATGATTGGTATGCTTTATTATATAATTAGTATATTTTAATTTTAAAAGTGAAAAGAAGTATTTGGCACATTTCTATTAATAGTTAATACTTTTTCTTTGCTGTGTTTATTTCTATCCATGTTAAATATAGTTTAAAGCATCAAAAAAACGTTAAAACTCTTTAGAAAAATCAGATAGTAGTCCTTGTTGTTCCTTTTCCAACCATCTTTTTTGTCTTGTTCCCAAAAGCCTACCAGTTGAAAATTTTATTTGAATTATAGTATATTGAATCTATGTATGAATTAGGGGAAATTGACATCTTTATCCCATTGGACCTTCTTAATTCATCTTATATCTTCATTTATTTTGGTTAAAGTTAAAATTTCATCAAAAGTCATTTTTTTCTCACAAAAATCTTTTGCACTTGTTACATTTATTCCTGGGTACTTCATGTTTTTTAATGCTACTGGATATATGGTATCTTTAAAAAATAATGATTTGTTAGGAGAATATGGAGATGATTTTGTATTCATCAATGTATTATTCTAACTTCTCTATAGTCTCTTGAATTTCTATGTATACATCATATCATCTGTGAATAATGGCAGTTTTGTTTCCCCCTTTCCATTCCATATACCTTCTATTTATTAGTTTGGTTTTTGTTTGGCTGATTGGTGTTTGTCTTACTCACTAGCTAGGACCTCTAAGAAGTGTTGAATGGAAGTGGTCATAGTAGTTTTCCTTGTCTTAATCCAACTTTTAAAAGGAAATATTTAAATATTTCTCCATTGAGTATGCTTTTTTGCTTACATTTTTATTAGATAAATTTTTGTCACGGTAAGAAACTTAAGAAAAATGGTTTCTAGCTTTCTAAGAATATTTTCATATATGTTGTTAAATTTTATTGAATGCCATAAATGTAATATACTGCATGACTTTTAAAGTGATTAAAAATGAGATGTATACTTAATTTTTCAAAGTCTAAGGTAAATCGTTACTTTTGCCTTCCTCCTACATAGTACAAGGGGCCTAGAACATTTAAATTTCATTATTCCCTTCCATAATTAAACTTCAGTGTTTTAATTCTATCATTTTTTAAAAAGATTTTATTTATTTATTTGACAGAGAGACAGATCACAAGTAGGCAGAGAGGCAGGCAGGGGGAGAGAGGGAAGCAGGCTCCCTGCTGAGCAGAGAGCCCGATGTGGGACTTGATCCCAGGACCCTGGGATCATGACTTGAGCCGAAGGCAGAGGCTTTAACCCACTGAGCCACCCAGGGGCCATAATTCTATCATTTTAAAAAAACAATTCCACTAGCTATTATTATAATATTGTTTTGTTAAGTTTCAGTTCATTTATATTTACCCATGTATTCACTACTTTTTCTGTTTTTCTTACATACTAGATAATTGATCATCTGGAATCAATTTACTTTGACCTGAAACATACCATTTTTAATTTCCTTTAGTGAGATCTTTTAGAGACAAACACTTTCATCTTTTATCAAAATACATCTATATGTTTATCTCAGTACCTGTAAGATGTATTCATGGATATAAAATTTTAGGTTGCTTTCCTCCCCCAGCTTATTGAATATAGAATACTGTCTTCTAGTTATCATTGTTGTTGAACACTGTTGGCGCCTTTGAAGGTAATCTGTCATCTGCCCCTTTAGATGTTTAGATGTTTTGAGGATTTTTATATTTGAAAAAAATTATTTTTCAGAACTTCCTGAGGCCCAGGATAAGGGTGTGTTTCTCCATAAAGAATTTGTACTTCTTAGTGGCATTAGAGTCACCACCACTTAAGGGACAATTTAAATTTATGGTTTGAAGTTTCTTAGACCACCCTTGATCCTTTTTATTTGGGCTGCAGATCTGCCCTAGGACCAGTCTGTGCTTATAATTTAGAATCTTTTCTTTTTATTTTTCCCCCTCCTTTTTTGTTTGAATGCCAAAGCTTCCTCACCACAAGGCATGTGAGAGAGGATTTTATTTCTAGTTTATTCATTCCCAAAGGAAGTGTGTAGCATTTTGGCTTAATGTTTTGGGTGTCTTCTTTTAGACTTTGTGTCTTTGGCTGATCCTATGTTTTGACTTTTGTACCCCTTGTTTCATGAGGTGATCAAAACTGCTGTTCAGATTCCTTGGGGTTAGCAAATTCTTTAAGGGTAAAAGCTGATGTGTGTTCTACTTAACTTGGTTTGGTAGTTCCTTATTGTCTTGTCTCAGCTCTTAGCTGCTTTAAGGGGTTTTATATATATTAATTAATATTTTTATTTGTTATTAATGGGAACATTGATCTAAATAATCTAGACCATTTCTTGAAATTGAAACCCACGTACCTTATTTTTTTGTGATTTAAATGTCAGTGGTACCTGTATTTATTTAGTCTTTTTCATTCTTCATATTACTTGTATGTGTCTTTTCCCTTTTCATTTTGATGAATTTCATCAGAAGTTGATTAATTTTTTCTTAATTGAAGTATAGTGGACACACAATGTTATTTTAGTTTCAGGTATACAGCAATGATTTAACAAGTCTTATACATTATTCTATGCTCACCACAAGTGTAGCTACCATGTTGCATCATACAATGCTATTACAATACCACTGACTGTGATCCCTATATGGTCCCTTTTATCCATATGACAGAGATTCATTTTATCATCTTTTCAGAGAACCAACTTTTATTGTTATTGATTGTCTCTATTGTAGGTTTGTTTTCAATTTCATTACTCTCTATTTTTTTAATTCTTTTGTCTTTTTCTTTTTTTCATGCTATCTTTCATATTAAGGGGGGAATATATAAATTTGTATTCTGATTTGTTTAGACACCTATATTCCATTAATGGTAACTTCTTAGGGTTTGTGCCTAGACTATTTATTTATAGCCCTTTTCCCCCCTAACATAAGCTTTTAGCTGTGTAAAAGTACCTTTAGTTTCTATTGTAGTTGTAGCCACAGTTCTCTTTAATGTGGTATATTCATTATCATTCAGCTTAAAATATTTTCTAAATATTATTATAATTTGTTTCTTTGGTTATTTAGAGGTGTTTTTCCTTATTATTTACTTACGACATTTATAACACTTATATTCTTAACAGAAAATTTTTCTAATTATCTCTTTAGGTTTAATTTTTGGCTCAAATACATCAATTTAAAACAATATGCTCTGTAATATTTAAATTTCTTGAAATTAGTTTAGACTTTTTAATTTATTTTTTAAAAGATTTATTTATTATTTATTTGACAGACAGAGAAATCACAAGTAGGGAGAGAGGCAGGCAGAGAGATGGGGAAGCAGGCTCCCTGCTGAGCAGAGAGCTGGACGTGGCCTGGATCCCGGGGCCCTGAGACCACTACCTGAGCCGAAGGCAGAGGCCTAACCCACTGAGCCACCCAGTCGCCCTAGACATTTTTTTTTTTTAAGATTTTATTTATTTATTTGACAGAGAGAGAGCACAAGTAGGCAGAGAGGCAGGCAGAGAGAGAGAGAGAGGGAGAAGCAGGCTCCCTGCTGAGCAGAGAGCGAGATGTGGGACTTGATCCCAGGACCCTGAGATCATGACCCGAGCCGAAGGCAGCAGCTTAACCCACTGAGCCACCCAGGCGCCCCACCCTAGACTTTTTTAAATGTTCCCTTATATGATCAGTTTTTTTAAAAAAATGTATATAATTTTCTATCATTGTCAACTACTATTTTTAGATGGAGTTGGTTTTTCATTAAGTCACAGTTGTTAATGTGTTGTCCAAATCTTCTATACTTGTCTTTGATATGCTTGTTATCTCAGATATATTAAAAAAAAAAAGTGTTGGGGCGCCTGGGTGGCTCAGTGGTTAAGCCTCTGCCTTCGGCTCAGGTCGTGGTCTCAGGGTCCTGGGATCGAGCCCCACATCGGGATGTCTGCTCAGTGCTGGGCTTGCTTCCCCTCCACCCCCACCTGCCTCTATGCCTACTTGTGATTTCTCTCTCTCTCTCTCAAATAAAAATATATAAAATAAAAAAAAAATTGTTGAAATGCCCCCAGTTTAACCATGATCTCTCTTTGAAGTTTTGTTACTTTTTACTTTATACATTTTTAAGTTATTATAATAAATATATGTCCTAATAAATTGATGCTCTTAGTTTTTATCATTATGAAATATGATGGATATAGGTGTAAAATATATATTATTAGATAATTGTATTTTGTTGGTAAAGTGGAGTGTGTATCATTATGAAAAATGTCTTATAGTATTTTCCCTTAAAGTTTGTTATGTTTGTAATTAATACAGCCATAGCAGTTTTCTTTGATATTTTCATGTTGAACTTTTTCTATCCTTTTGTTTTCAGTCTGGAACCTTTGTTTTAGATGTCTTCTAAAAACAACATATATTTGGCTTTTGGGTTAATTGGTCTGACAGTGTTATTTTTTAATTGAAGCTTATTTACATTTGTTGTAATTACCAAGGTATTTGGATTTCTATCCACTGTCTTCTTTTCTTCTTTTTTTCCTGTCCTGCCTGTTTTCTTTCTTTATCTTCCCTTCTTTAGAATTAATTGCTTTAACTTTTTTCATTTCTTTCTACTAGCTTTAAATGATCACATAATTTTAACTGTTCTTTTAGTATTTATCCTAGAAATTACTGCAGGCACACTGATCAATGTCTCAAGTTAATCAACAACTCTGCCCCTTTTTAGATAATACAAAGCCCTTAAAACACTTAAAATTTTAAAGTTCAGTTGGTTTCCTGACTCATATACTAATTATCGCTCTCTTTTTAGCTTTGAAGTAGGCTCCACGCCTAGCATTGAGCCCAATGTGGGGCGTGAACTCCGACCCTGAAATCAGGACCTGAGCTGAGATCAAGAGTCAGATGCTTAACCAGCTGAGCTACCCTGGCATCCCTTCTTTTTTGCTTTTAAAAAATCCAAAATACGTTATTCTTTGCTGTTTTATAAGGCTAGTGTTTTTTGCCTACATATTTACCACTTTCTGTGTTCTTTATTTCTTCTAGCATCTCAAACTTTGCACTTTGAATCTCTTTCTTTTAACATTAATAATACCTTTTTGAATGCTCTATAGTGAAGGACAGCTAGTGGCAGACTCATTTTGTTTGTCTAAAGATACTGTCTTTCTGTCCTTATTTACACTGGGTATAGAATTCTAGGTTGACAATTATTTTCTTTGAGCATACTAGAGATGTAAGAGTCAGCTGCCATGCCTGCTAGTACTTTATTGAGGATAATTTTTGTTTGTTTAATTTTAAATCTTTTCTTTCTCTGATATATCCTCAGTTTTTCAATAATGGATCTTGGTGTTTTACATTTATTTCTCTTGATTTGTAAGGCTTCTTGGACCTGTGAGTTAGTATCTTTAATCAGTTGTGAAAATTCTTCAGCTGCTACTTTTCAAATAGTGCTCCTATACATTCTCCTTTTGTATACTGGTTAGATGTTTTCAGTGCATTCTTAATTTCTTACTTCTCCATACTTGACATTTTTTTGCTTCTCTGTTTCATTTTGTAAAATTTCTTTATATCAGCTTTCTATTACATAATTCTTTTTAATTGTATCATTATGTTTTATCTCAGTTATATTTTTAAAAATTTTTTTAAAATTTATTTGACAGACAGAGATCACAAGTAGGCAGAGAGGCGGGGGGGGGGGGGCGGAGGGGAAGCAGGCTTCCTGCTGAGAAGAGAGCCCAATGTGGCTTGATCCCAGGACCCTGAGATCATGACCTGAGCTGAAGGCAGAGGCTTAACCCACTGAGCCGCTCAGGTGCCCCACTCAGTTATATTTTTTATAGAGTTTCTTTTCATTCTTTTTCATATATCTGGAAAAAAATTTTACTCCAATAAATTTTTTTATTTTTTATTCCTTAAACTTACTGTTTTATTTTTGGTTCTTGCTTGTTTGCTTGCTTTTGTTTATTTTTTTTAGCTTTAAACGTATTGATTAAATCATATTGGCTCTGCTTTCAAAATGTATCCAAGCTCAGAGCATGTCTCATGATTATATATTAATTATCTCCACCAAAGCCACTGCATAGAATGTTGCAATAGTTTCCTTTTAGAGTTTCCATGTTCTTCCTTTTCTTCCCTTTAACCTGTTATAATCATAATCATAAGTAAGATTAATTCTGTAGTGACATCTCAGAGTAAAAGGTGATGTCCATATAATACTTTGTAAGATATTATGTGAACTGGAACTTAATAACTTTCTAACCTAATTTCTTAGCACTCTACCTTTCACTAAGCTGTAGCCATACTAGTCTCTTGAGTATTCTTCTAAAGATTCTGTGCATATTCATCTGAATTATACATATGCTATTCCCTCTGCACAGAATGTTTTTCTTCCATTGTGGCCTGTTCCCTCACTTTACTTCAGGTCTCTGCATGGATGTTCCATTATCACTGAGGATTTATGTGACAGTCTTATGTGAAATACCAATCTCCATTCCTTTATTCTCCATAATCACCTTTTCTTCTTTAATCTTATATTATTCAGTTATTACTTTCTAACTCACTCCTTTATTATTCTGTCTGCATCCCTCCCTCTCTAAAATATAAACTATACAGTAAATGATAGGAATGTCTTTTTAAAAGAAATGATGTAACTATGTCCGTAAAACCTAGTACAGTTTGTAGTGCATAATAGGTTCTTAAAAAATATTTATTGAAGGAAAAATGATTACATGGCATCATTCAAGGGTGATTGTTCATTGTGGTGAGAGTGGGTACTGTCATTCTGAGAAAGAGTCAAAAATACAAGTATAATGATAATACTGTGGTTTACTGTCTTTAAAAAAATTACTTATTTATTTGAGAGAGAGAGAGAGAGATCATGAGCAGTTGGGGGGGTAGAGGGAGAAGCAGACTCCCCACAGAGCAGGAAACCCTATGTGGGACTTATGACCTGAGCTGAAGGCAGACACTCAACCGACTGAGTGACCCAGGCGCCCTGTGGTTTACTTTCTGCGAGTTTCTTGATTTCTTCTTCTTTTCTCCCCCCCGCCAATTTCTTTTGGTTACTATTGGGAAAAACCACTGGCAAATTTGAGATAACTGTGTGCAATTTAGGTCATAGATCAGAAAAATCAGTATAACTTGCAGCATTTTTAAATATTTTTCAAAAAATTTCTGTCAGTCTAACTACAGAAAACCATTATATATAGCTTTCTAAGATAGTTTGCCTTTTATAAATGTTTAACAGATTTTATTTAATTCCCTGTAAGTCCCCTAAAGCCCCAAAATAGCTCTTACCTGATTTTGCTGGTCCTTTTGAATTAAAAATGCAGTGCTTTCTAAAAATAGACAAAGATTAGTATGATGCCTAGATTAAGAAATACTTTTATGTGATTTTTTAAAAAATGAGGGTGGGGTAAATTACATATACGTGAACTAGTGTAATTCAGTTCCATAAAGTAAATGATACTGCTGTTAAAGATCATCCTATACTGCCATTATAAAGTACAATGCTGTGATAGTAAAAGACCCATACATACCAAACATCTTTGTGAAACCTCATGGTCCTCCTTTAACAGGTTTGACTATCTTACATTTCTTCAATGACATGAAGTTTTAAAATACTTTTAATAACTTTTTATTTTTGGGGCGCCTGGGTGGCTCAGTGGATTAAGCCGCTGCCATCGGCTCAGGTCATGATCTCAGTGTCCTGGGATCGAGCCCCGCATCGGGCTCTTTGCTCAGCGGGAGCCTGCTTCTCTCTCTCTCTCTCTCTCTCTGCCTGACTCTCCGCCGACTTGTGATCTCTCTGTCAAATAAATAAATAAAATCTTTAAAAAAAAAATAACTTTTTATTTTTATACCTTATTTACATTAAATTTGGGAGGCCTTAAGGAATATATATTCATATTATTATTATTATATCTCAAGAAAATGCTCAAATGTTAAAGAATGAGTGGTTGAAGGTGCTTCTGGTATGCTTTTCTTTATTTTAATAGTCACTGGTAATGTACTATGTAGTATCAAAATGGTATAGACCATCCTACCAGAGGACCAGAAAAATAGAAGAGGTTAATACAAACTGAAATGTGACTTTTTACCTAAATAAGATGGTGTAGTTTGCACAGTTCATTTTTCTGTTGTTATTTTTATTTAGAATATGATTTTTTTTTATGACTATGTAATACGTGTATGGTCAGGGAACTTTTTTTATTTTCATATGTGCAAACAGATGCAGTTAGAGTTTGTGGTCAATGACAGGTCCAGATCCTCTTTTTGGAATTTAAGCAAGGTTTCCCCCCACCCTCATTCATTGAAAACTCTGCTATATTAGTAACTGTCTTAATTGGATATTTTTCATTCTTCCATTTTTCTTCTTTTCTTTAGAGCACTTACATTGACCTCCCATTAGTGCTCTTCATCCAAGTATCTGTCCTTTCTTCCCCTTACAATCCACCTTTCCTTGGCTTCATTCTTCCTGCCTCCTAACTTTCTAATTGACATCTAGAAATCCATCTGTCCTAACTTTGGTTAGTTTGTCCTTTCAAAGGCTGGTTGTTTCTTCCATGCCATTCTTTCAGAGACCTGTCTTAAAAAGGCCTATCCTTTCTGCCAGCCTTTCTTTCTTATTCTGTCTCCCTCGTGTGTATGTGTGTGTGTGTACACCATCTGCTTTCCTACAGTTCTTTTTCCTAACCTCCTTCCCCTTGCCATCTTCTGCATCACCCCCCTCATACTTTCCCCTATATCCTCCCAGTTTTCCCAGCTTCTCTTACTATTTTTCCTATCCCTCCCACCCCTTGTATCTATCTCATCCCCTTGAGTCCATTCCTTTTTTCTTATCTCCTCACTTCCTTGAGGTTTTACTTCTACAGCACCTTTTCTTTTTACTTCTATTCATCTGTCATTTCATCCAAACATCTAGTCTGACAGCTGTTAATACCATTTATACAATGAATCCCAAGTTTATGTCTAACTGTCAAGATATCTTTCCTGAATATCAGGGTTACTTTAATCATTTGATAATTAACAAGTCCACTTGTATAGCTAATAGACATCTCAAACTAAATATATGTAGAACTGAACATCTGAGCATTTCTGCTTCTGGAAATGGCTGATTAGGTTGTCTTAGGCCAACTTGAGTGCTAAAAACCTGTAGGAAACCTGAAAAGAATCTCTTTGAAGTCATTGGAGAGTTACAAAGATGTTAAGAATTGGTAGAACTAAGATCTAGAAGAAAAGAAAAATGAAGACAGTTGAACCTGGCATTTGATGCTACTTTTCCTTAATGCAGAAGTCAGTTTTTAAAATTAAAATTGTGACTAAAACTTCAGTTTCATGGGGCTAGGACAGAGCCTACCAAGGGATAAAGGCCCTGGAAAATTGTCAACGTCGGCTTGGGACTCTTAAGGGCAGTATTCTAAGAGCAGAGCTTGAATACAACAACCTGTTGAAGCACTGAAATCCAGCATTAAATCAACTCAATCATTGATTGATTAATGGTATTAGAGTTTATTTTAAAAGTTGTACTAGCAAAAGTTAATAGTTAATAATTCTATAAAGGAGACTAATTTTTTTTTTTTTTTACTTGAGAGAGAGTGTATACACATGCACACAAGCGAGGGGTGGGAAAGGGCAGAGGAAGAGGCAGGGGAAAAAGCAGACTCCTCACTGAGCACAGCCTGATGCAGGGCTCCATCACAGACCCTGAGATCATGACCTGAGCTGAAAGTCAGACACTTAACAGACTGAGGCATCTACGCACACCTATAGTTTTTTAGATACAGAATGCTTGGCATGCAGTCAAAAATAACCAGGCATACTGAAAGACAAGAAATGACTGAAACCATGAAGAAATGAAAGAAGAAAATAACTAGAAGTGAACCTATAAGAAATCCAGATATTAGAGTTATTAATCATGGACTTTTAAACAATTATGATTAACATTTTCATGCAATTGGATAAAAGAGCTATGAAAATAATCACATAGGAATATTAGAAATGAAACAATAAATAGCTTAAATTGATAACTCAATAGATTTAACAGAAGATTAGATGTAGCTGAGGAAAGAATTAGTAAACTGAAAGGTAGTTCAGAAGAAAACCAGACTCTGAAGCAGACACATGAGGACAGAAAATATACAAGAGTGTGAAAGACATATGGGACATGGCAAAGAGGTCTAGCATATTTGTATTGAAATTCCAGAAGGTGAGGAGAGAAGATCATCCAGGAGTAGTAGATCAAATGTGAAGAATATTCTAGAAGGGATTTGTCAGGCAAAAGAAAAAGAGTCTAGATTAAAATACAGAAGAATTGGGCATCTGGGTGTCTGCCTTGGGCTCAGGTCATGATTCTGGAGTCCTGGGATTGAGCCTTGCCTCTGGCTCCCTCAGCTGGGAATCTGCTTCTCCCTTTCCCTCTGCTCCTTGTGATGATAGTTCTCTCTTTCTGCTCACTCTGTCTCAAATAAATAAATAAAATCTTAAAAAAAAAATACAGAAGAGTAATAGAAACTGTTAGTATGTGGATACTGAATGAATACCAACTGTTCAAAGCAATAATATCTTCTGTATATGCATCTGTGTTAAATAGAGTTAAATGGAATCAGTGTATTCTAAGATCTTTGTATTGTTAAGGGAATCAATAAAAATACTAATGTATACTAGACTTTAATAAACTGGAGATGTATATTTTGATTTATAGGTAACCTCTAAAAGAAGTTATAACTAACAGTCTAGGAGTAGAGGAAAAATGGCATAGTAAAAAAATAATTTAAAAGAAGGCAAGAAAGGAGGCATAGAACAAGTGAAACAAATATTGAGAAGGTAAATTTAAAACCTATGTGTATCAGTAATTCTATTAATTATAAATGGACCACATTTTCCAATTAACAAAGATTGTTTGTACTTAAAAAACTAGGAGATTTTGAGCTATGAAATTTCTGTTTTTATAGGTCAAAGACAATATAATATTTGCAATTTTATGTGGTTCAACCTAAAATATGATGCTTATAAGAAACACACCTTAAATGAGGAGATTAAGATGGGCTGAAGTTAAAAAAGCATGGAAAAAGATATCCCTGTGCATACACTAGTAGAAACAACGTGGTATGGTTTTACTAATATCAGATAAAGTAAAATTTAAAGCAAAGAGGCATTATTATTCGAGTTACAGAGGGACATTTCATGGTTATTAAAATGGTCAGTCCTGAAGGAAGATATAAGAGGTCTAAATTTTATATGTGAAACATAGCTCCAAAATGCAAAAGCCAAAACTGATAGAACTAAAAAGAGAGGTGCCTAGGTGGCTCAGTCAGTTGAGCTTCTGCCTTTGGCTCAATCCTGGGATCAAGTCCCATGTCGATCTCTCTGCTCAGCAGGGAGTCTGCTTCTCCCTCTGCCCCTCTCCATGCTCCTTCTATCTCACTCACTCACTCACTCTCAAATAAATACAATTAAAAAAAAACACCTTAAAACAAAAGAAAACTGGGGCACCTGGTTGGCTTAGTTGTTAAGTGTCTGCCTTGGCTCAGGTCATGATCCAAGGGTCCTGAGATCAAGCCCCACATCGGGCTCTCTGCTCAGCAGGAAGCCTGCTTCTCCCTCACCCACTCCCCCTGCTTTTGTTCCCTCTCTCACTGTGTCTCTCTCTGTCAAATAAATAAACAAAATCTTTTTTTTTTTTTAAGATTTTGTTTATTTATTTTTAAGACCGAGAGCACAAGCAGAGGAAGAAGCAGGCAGAGGGTGAAGCAGGCTCCCCACTGAGCAGGGAGCCGGATGTGGGACTCAATCCCAGGGCCCTGAGATCATGAACCGAGCTGAAGGCAGACCCTCAACCAACTGAGCCACCCAGGTGTCCCAAGTAAATAAAATCTTAAAAAAAAAAAAAAAGAACTAAAAAGAGAAACTCATAATCACACAGGAATATATAAATACATTTCTTTCAGTAACTAATAGTACAAGCAGACCAAAAATCAGAAGAGTTATAAATGATTGGAAACAAAAAAAGAAAGAGTAGAACAGTATGATTAACAACCTTGACTTCATTAACATAGCACATCTTATCTAATACCTACAGGATACACATTCTTTTCAAGTGCATATTGAAAATTTAGCAAAATTAATTGTATCTTGGGTCATAAAGCAAGCCTTGTATTTCAGAACATTGAAATAACAGAATATTTTCTTTGACTGCAGTGAAATAAGCTAGAAATTAATAACAAAAATAATTAGAATAATCCCCAAATGCTGATAATTAAGCAATATTCTTATAAATAATTTATAGGCCAAAGAGGAAATTACAATGGAATTTTGAAAACATTTTGAACTAATGGCATATGACAATGGCATATTAAAATCTGTGGAATGTACCTACAGCCATGCTTACAAAGATACTTATGGCCCTATAAGCATAGAGTTAATAAGAACAAAGACTGAAAAATCTGTGGCCTGAGGGTTCATCCAAGAAGTTGAAGAAAATCAGAGAAAGTAAACTGAAAGAAAGTGGAAGGAAGGAAATAATAATTATGAGCAAAAAAAACCCCCAAAACAACAACAACAACAACAAAAAACAACTGAATGCTTTATTTCCATTCCTTGAAACAAACAAAATAATAAACAAAATCCCCAGATCTTCTTTATTCCATATTCTCATCTCAGTAAATACAGAAATTTCATTCTATCATGTGTTCTGAATTTGGAATCACCTTAACTTCTCTGTTTTTTAACACATTTAATCTGTCAGGTAATCCTGTGGGTTTTACCATAAAAACATACCCAGAATTTAGTGACTTCTCATCTTTGTTGATTATAGTCTGGTCTAAGTCCTCATTTTCTCTTACTTGGATAACTGCTGTAATTTCTTAATTGATTCTTTTGTTTCCACTCTGCCCAGCTCTTCATACAAGGTCATAATTAACTTGTAAAACTTTTGTATCACTCTTCTGCTCATAACTTTTCAAGTCGCTTTCTATTTCCCTAAGCATACAAACCAAAGAAAGCCCTTATAGTGGCTAAGGAGACCCTAAATACTTAGCATACCTGGACTTATTTTTTGCCCTCTTCTTGTCCCTTAATTTGCTGCAACCGTAATGGCCATTTCTGTTCCTCAAAATGTTGTTAGATATCTGGGCCTTTGCACTTGCTGTTCCTTTCCCAAAATATCCACATGGCTTACTACCTTACTTCAGAACTCTGCTAAATATCACCTTATGAAATCTTCTTAAATCAGTCCATAATACAGCAGTCCCCATCTTCCACACTTGGCACTTCCTACTTTGTATTTTTCTCTGTAATATATGCCTAGCACTCAAGTATTATTTGTTAAAGAAGTAAATGTGTAGATGGAACTGTTAAAGTGGTTACTACCATGGTGGAGAGGTGGAAATAATACTGATGGGGGAAAAGAACTTTCCAAACATATTTATTTCAGGATATGTTGTTCTGATTCATCTATTATTGTTTTGATTTGTTTTTTATTTTGAAGTAATTTCAGACTTAGAGTTGCAACACTAACACAGAGAGTTATTACCATATACCTTCACCATACATTTCTTAATTTTTTAAAAGATTTTGTTTATTCATTTATTTATTTATTTATTTATTTGAGATAGAGAGAGAGAGAGAAACCGCGCACAAGCGGGAGTGAGGGCGGGGGAGTTGCAGAAGGAGAGGGAGAAGCAGGCTCTCCACTGAGCAGGGAGCCCAGTGCGAGCCTCAATCCCAGGACCCTGGAATCATGATCTGAGTTGAAGGCAGATGCTTAACTGACAGAGCCACCCAGGGGCCCTCAGCATCTCTTAATCTTTTTTTTTTTTTTAAGATTTTATTTATTTATTTGAGAGAGATAGAGCTAGAGCATGAGTGGGGTTGGAGTGGGAGAAGCAGGCTCCCGGTGAGCAGGGGGCCCGACATGGGGCTGGATCCCAGGACTCTGGGATTATGACCTGAGCCAAAGGCAGGTGCTTTAACCAACTGAGCCACCCAGGTGCCCCCAGCATTTCTTAATCTTAAATAACCTTATATAACCATGGTACAATTATCAGAATTAAGAAATTGGTATTGGTATTTGTATATTACTGTTAACTAAACTATGGACTATTTGGGGATGCCTGGGTGGCTCAGTTGTTGTATGGTGTATTAATAATAATATATTTGTATGTCTTGTTCTCATTCAGCTTGGAGGCTCTGAGGACTAGAAATCTGGATTTATTTTTTGTGTCCTATGTAGGTGCTCAGATGTTGGTTGTATAAATGAAAGACTATACTTCAGAATATGTGATTCTACATTTTATGTAGAATTATTAGATTGCTAATAATTAACTCTCAAATATCTCTAAAAAGCATAAAAGTTAATGTGAATCTAAATTAGTCTCTTTACCAAATAAGAAATGGTGATCTATTTTGGATTCATTTAGTTTTACTTGATACATTTCTTTAAATAGAGAAAAAGTTCTGTGTGTATTTACATAGCATGCATCAGGAAAAAGACATTTATTGCTTTCAACAGTGAAATCAAGTCTATATGAGATAACGTGTTTGAGGTCCGTGGCTCATAACTCACTTATTAGTAATTAAATCAAACTGATCCCTTTTTTGGTTATTGTCACTGAAAACTTAGGATTCTCAAATTTTGGTTGAATTGTTTCTTCCTACTTCCTTCCTACTTCTCCCTTTTTCTGACCCTCTTACCATACTAACCTCTACTCCTTCTCTGTTTGTCCATTTTTGCTTCTCTACCCCATCATTCTTGGCATTTTTGTGTCATGCACTTATACTTTTATTGTGTGTCCTTCTTTTTCCTATATGTCATTGCATCATTACCCCATTTAACTGCTCTTCCTCCCTCCTTTCCTTTCAGTCATTCTATCCGTCCTTCCTTTTGGGAATATACACATTTATCCCTTGCTTCTATCTATCTAGACTTTATCCCCTCCTTTTTCTTTTTCCTTTTCTCTCTAGTCTTCTCTCTGTCCTTCTGTCATTTCATCTGTTCATTCCTAGTGAAGGTCCTTTCTTCCATTTGTTTTACTTTATCTAATCTTACGACTGTTTGTGTTCTGATGACTTCCAATATTATATCTTCAGCACATACTTGGACTGAAAACTTGGACTCTAGATTTAGTAATCCCACTTCCTTTGCTATTTCAGTTGGTCTTATCATTTTCACCATTATTACCATTCTTATCTATGCCACCATCATGTCTCCTCTGCAGAAGTATAGTAGCCTCCTAAGTGGTCTCCTATTTCTGCTCTTTATCTGATGCCTACTTTATACCTACAAGTCCAAGTGATTATTTTAAAAGTTAACTCACATCATGTACCAACCTCTGCTTAAAACCTTTCAAAGGATTTCTATCTTATGCAGAGTAAAAGTTAAAAGAGTCTGTGTGATTTGACACTTAGTGCATCCTTAACATCATTTATTGTTTTCTTCTTATTTTCCCTCACCAATTGGCCTCCAAGCATGTTTTTTGTTCCTCAAACAAACACAAGACCTCATGGGTCTGGACCTTAACCCCCTAAGAGTATTCTCTTTTCTCATATATCTGTAGACATCATTTACTCTCTTAAGTGTTTCTCTCTGCACACATGATGTCTTTGTTCTTTCATATAAAAATATATATGAAATACATATATTTGACCATTGGCCAAACCGTAGATAGACCCATGTGACACGTAGTAGGTCATACTTTTAGAAAAAAATATTTTTTCAGCATTATTAGTTTTTTCTTTTCACATATGAATACTGAAATTTTATTAAGTAAAAAGTGAAATACCAATTTTTTCATCTTTACTGAGCTATAACTGTGGCATAAGGCTAATCTTTTTCTGAAGGAGAGAAATTTCAAATAGTACTGCTAGAACATAGAAAAGAATTATATGTAGATCTGGGACAGCATGCTTTTGACCTCATGTTGGACAGATTTTATTTAGTTGTATGTAAATCCTTTAAAACCCACAGGTACATTTGATACTTAATTTTGTTCTAACGCGGTAAAGTCACAATGCAGTGGTTTCTAAAATTAGACAAGGAATAATAAGAGTTCTAAATTATAAATAGCTTTGTGTGATATTTGAAGCCAGAGAGGCCTGAGTTACGTAGATTGCATTAGTATAAATTGATTCTAAGAATTAAGTGATTTTTTTACAATTTTAAGCCCTACTATTAATGCAAATAATATTTCTGTGTATTTCTTTTATATTGATAGTATTGATACTCCTATCATCTATAAATAATCATGCTTTTGTTTCTTCCCTTCCCCTTCTTTATATCTTTTGTCTCTTGCTCTGTTATTTCACTGCTTAGGTCTGCTACCTACAAGTTGAATAGAAGTGGTGATAGCAGGTGTCTTTGTCTTCTCCCCAACCTAAAAGCAGTGTTTTCAACAATATGATGTTTTCTGTATATTTTTGGATGCCCTCTTTCACGTTAGGAAAGTTACCTTCTAGCCATAGTTAACTGAGGTTAAATTGAAATTAGTGGCTACTCGTTCTGCATTTGTTCAATTAGTAACATGATTTTTTTTCTTTTATTCTGTGAATGAGGTAAATAGCATTAACTAATTTTTAATATTAAATTAATCATCTTTTAGTATTAAATTAACCACTGAGCACCTGGGTGGCTCAGTGGGTTAAAGCCTCTGACTTTGGCTCGGGTCCTGATCTCGGGTTCCTGGGATCGAGCCCTGCATCAGGCTCTCTGCTAAGAGGGGAGCCTGCTTCCTCCTCTCTATCTCTTTGCCTGCCTCTCTGCGTGTCAAATAAATAAATAAAAATCTCTAAATAAAAATAATTAATCACCTTTCTGAAGATTTATGATGTATAATTTTTTTATATTTTGCTCGATTTGGTTTGCTGATATGATGTTTAGTATCCTTGTGAATGAGTTAGTTTGTAATTTTCCATTTGTACTGTCTTTGTCTAATTTTGCTGTTAAGGTAAATTTAACCTCATAAGATGAGTTGAGGAATGTACCTTTTTTGTATATCCTCTGTATGAGATTAGCATCCTCTATAAAATTAGAGTTTATGTAGCCTTGAAAGTTTGGTCAAATTTATCTGTAAAGCTTATTGGCTCTTGTGTCTTGATTTTAAGATTTTTAACCACTGATTTAGTTTCTTTAATGGCTATAGGACTATTCATGTTTTGGTTTTGCTCTTGAGTTAGTTTTAGTGAGGAATTTATCCATTTCATCTATGTTTTCAAATTTATTGGCATGAAATTGTTGATATTGTCTTATTTTCTGTTTAATCCTGGCAGTATTTTTTATTCTTAATAAAAATGTTTATCTGAGGAGGCATCTGGGTGCTATATAGTCAGTTCAACCACCAACTCTTGGTTTTGGTTCAGGTTGTGATCTCTGGGTTGTGAGGTAGAGCCCCGCATCAGGCTCTGCACTCCTCACAAGTCTGCTTAAGACTCTCTCTCCTTCCGCCCACACTCCGAGATCTCTATCTCAAATCAATCAGTCAATCAATCAACCTTAAAAATGTGTATGAGATCATATCTCCTTTTTATTATTATTGCTTATTTTGCCTCTTCCCCCTTTTCCCCATAATTATCTTTCAAATAATAAATTTTGGCTTTGTTTTATTAAGTATTTGTATTCTGTTTCTCCTAATTACTGTTCTTTATCATTTCCTTCTTTCTGGGTGTTTGCTTTTGTTTTTGGATTTATTCTGTTTTTCTAACTCAGTTTCCAGTCTTATAATAAAGCATTTAAGCCTGTATATTTTTTTCTAATACCTCTTTTTTGTTTTGCATTCTTCACATTTGAGATATATTTTCTTCATTATCATTCAGTTGTGGGTATTTTCCAAAATTCATTATGATGTTCTTTGTCCCATTAATTGTTGAGAAAAGTACTTTTTAAATTTTAAGATATAAAAATACCAGTTCTTTCAAATTTGTTAAGTACAGTGTTATGATTTAGTATAGGGTCTATTTTCATAAATGTGCCTTGTAAACTTGAATACATATTCTTTGCTTATTGGGTATAGCTGTATTTTGGCTGCTTTATATACTATATCTTTGTTTTTTATTTTGTATAGTTTCAGTTGGATGTGTCTAGATGTAGAGTGTCTGTCTCGGTCTCTTGACTCTCCCTCTTTATATCTCTGCCCATTTCTGCATGTTCTTTATTTCTATCTTTACTTTTCCTGCCACCTCTTTTCTACTCTTCATCTCCTACCCCATGTCCCTCTCGTTTTTACCCTGCTTGGGATTCGTGACCTCCTTGAATTGGTACTTTGTAGCAGCTCCAGAAGTTCTTAGTCATCTTAAGGCCCCTCATTCTGTGATTCAGATTAAATTCTTGTTTCCTTGGATATTTTGATTGATTGATTGATTAATTTTTGGTGGAATTTTTTTGTGGAAATTGAGGCATGGGTTTGAATCCAGAGAGGATTTATAATTTCTATTAATAGTTATCCCAGATCACAACCAATCTAGGACCACTTGATTTTTTTATTTTTTATTTTTTAAAGATTTAATTTATTTATTTGACAGAGACACAATGAGAGAAGGAGCATAAGCAGGGGAAGTGGGAGAGGGAGTGCTTGCAAGTTCCCGCCAAGCAGGAAGCCCCATACGGGGCTCCATCCCAGGACCCTGGGATCATGACCTAAGCCAAAGGCAGCGCTTAGCGGCTGAGCCACCCAGGTGCCCCCTGGGACCACTTTAAATGCAATGATTTGCTTGAGGTATTTAGGACCACTTAAATTCCATGAATTGGGTATTGAGATTATGCTTTTGTGGGGCAGGTTGGGCACAAGGGTTTTTTTTAAATAAATTTTTTAAAATAACTTCAGATTTGTAGAAAACATTCAAAGATAGTATAGAAAGTTCCTCTGTACTCTGTACCCAGTCTCCCCTAATATTAACATCTTACACACTATCTTTTTTTTTTTTGCCATTTTTAATTTAAATTCACTTTATTAACATATAATGTATTATTGGTTTCAGAAGTACAGGTCTGGGATTCATTGGTCTTATATAATACTCAGTGTTCATTACATCACATGCCCTTCTTAATGTCGGTTACCCAGCTTCTCTATCTCTCCCCCAGCCTTTTCTCTAGCAACCCTGTTTGTTTCTTATGATTAAGAGTCTCTTAATGTTTTGTCTCTCTCTCTGGTTTCGTCTTGTTTTATATTTTTGTCTCTTCCCCTATGATCCTCTGTTTTGTTTCTTAAATTCCACGTATCAGTGAGGTCATATGATAATTGTCTTTGTCTGATTGGCTTATTTTACTTAGCATAATACCTTCTAGTTCCGTCTGCATCATTGCAAATGGCAAGATTTCATTTTTTGACGGCTGCATAACACACACACACCCCACATCTTCTTTATCCATTCATCTGTTGATGGACATCTAGACTTTTTCCATAGTTTGGCTGTTGTGGACATTGCTGCTATAAACATTTGGGAGCAAGTGCCCCTTTGGATCACCACATTAATATCTTTAGGGTAAATACCTAGTAGTGCAATTGCTGGGTCATAGGGTAGCTCTATTTTCAACTTTTTTGAGGAACCTCCATATTGTTTTCCAGAGTGGTTGCACCAGCTTGCATTCCCACTAGCAGTGTTGGGGTTGGGGTTCCCCTTTCTCCACATCCTCACCAATGTCTGTTGTTTTCTGACTTGTTAATTTTAGCTATTCTTACAGATGTGAGGATGTATCTCATTGTGGTTTTGATTTGTATTTCCCTGATACCAAGTGGTATCGAGCACTTTTTCATGTGCCTGTTGGCCATTTGGATATCTTCTTTAGAGAAATGTCTGTTCATGACTTCTGCACATTTCTTGATTGGATTATTTGTTCTTTGGGTGTTGAGTTTGATGAGTACTTTTTTTTTTTCTTTTTAAGATTTGTATTTATTTGAGAGAGACAGAGAAAGAGAGAGTACATGAGTGGGGAGGAGAGGGAGAAGCAGACTCCTGCCAAGCAGGGGACCTGATGCTGGACTCTATCCCAGGACCCTGAGATCATGACCTGAGCTGAAGGCAGAGGCTTTAACCCACTGAGCCACACAGGTGCCCCCCTGATAAGTTCTTTTTTTTTTTTTTTCCTAATATTTTATTTATTTATTTGACAGGCAGAGATCACAAGTAGGCAGAGAAGCGGGGGGGGGGGGGGCGGCGAGGGGAAGCAGGCTCCCTGCTGAGCAGAGAGCCCAATGCAGGGCTTGATCCCAGGACCCTGAGATCATGACCTGAGCTGAAGGCAGAGACTTTAACCCACTGAGCCACACAGGTGCCCCCCCCGATAAGTTCTTTATAGATTTTGGATACTATCCCTTTATCTGATATGTCATTTGCAAGTATCTTCTCCCATTCTGTTGGTTATCTTTTGGTTTTGTTGACTATTTCCTTTGCTGTACAGAAGCTTTTTATCTTGATGAAGTCCCAATAGTTCATTTTTGCCTTTGTTTCTCTTGCTTTTGGAGAGGTGTAGTAAGAAGTTGCTGCTGCCAAGGTCGAAGAGATTGCTGCCAGTATTCTTCTCAAGGATTTTGATGAATCCCTGTCTCACATTTAGGTCTTTCATCCATTTTGAGTCTATTTTTGTGTATTGTGTAAGGAAATGGTCCAGTTTCATTCTTCTGCATGTGACTGTCCAGTTTTCCCAAAACCATTTATTGAGGAAACTGTCGTTTTTCCATTGGATATTCTTTCCTGCTTCATCTTACACCCTATCTTATAAGCATTAACTAACCTCCAGACTTCATTCAGATATCCACTAATTTTTCTTTTCTGTTACAGGATCCCATCCAGATTACCAAATTGCATTTGTCTCCTTAGTCTCCTCTGTCTGTGACAGCTTCTCAAATTTTCCTTGTTTTTAATAGCCTTTTTGATTTTGAGTATGTTTATGTATTTTGTAGACTGGCCCTCAATTTAGATTTGATGTTTTTCTCATGATTAGACTGGGATATAGGTTTTATGAAAAATCCATAGTGGTAAAGTGTTCTTCTCATCACACCATGTCAGGATGTACGGGTTATCAACACGTTGTGATGTTTACTCTGATTATGTGGTTAAGGTGGTGTTTGCTGGGTTTCTCCAGTGTAAAGTTACTATTTTATCCCTTTCCATTCAGGAAGGGAGATTTTATTTTCTTTCAATCCAGACTGAGTAAAGATAGGAAAGTTTCCTTGTTGCTCTATGCTGTGACTTAAGATTTAAGCCTTATTTATATATGAACTGTGGGTGGAACTTTCTGAAGCCCAGGCTTCATAGTAAGGGCCTATCATTAGCTTCCTCATTTTGGATGGACCTTGGGCAGCTTTATCTCCTGTCCTCCTCAGCTTGGATTAAACTCAAGGTTTCCAGTGCTCTATAGAAATCCTCAAGGCTAAAGCAGATCTTAGTAACCTGCTTACCCTCTTATGATTCCTAACTTTTGGGGAAGTCCAGTGAATTATGTTTAAAAGCTTTCTTTTGTTGTAGCTGTTAGTTTGTTGTTAGGTATTTCTGTTAGGGTAGTTTAATTGAGTGTACTGTCAGCGATAGAAGTTGGTAGGTTTCCTTGATATTGATTATGAACATATTTTGAAATGTTAACACTGGGTTGAGGGGATAAACATCTTGGTATTAGGAAGTATGATACTTGTAGTCATTTTCCCAACATCCCCCCCCCCCAGACACATACATACAGTTCTTAAGAATTCCTTGATTTAAAGATACTGTTTTCTCTGCTTTGATTGTCCTTTCCTATATTATCAACAACCTGTTGATTCCAAACTCTGCTCAAATGTTTTCTTACACATGCCCTCTCATCCGTCTTATGTCCCCTTTTCCCTGCTCCCGCCCACAGAGTTAGTTCTAATGTGCTGCCATAATACACCATTAAGAAATTCACCATGTGGTACATAGATACCAATATTTGGTTTATGTATTATGGTAGATGTTATTCTGTTTACCGTTCTTTGGTGTCTCTTCCTGCAGGAAGTTTATTTTGTACTTTCAGCTTTCTTGAAGTCTAGCTTGACCATGTGACCTGCTTTGACCAATTAAATGTGAGAAAAATGCCTTGATCTGCAATCGATGTATAGCATGAGTGAGAAATAAACTTTACTTTTTTTAAAGGTATATTTATTTGTTTGACACACAGAGAGAGATTGAGTGCACAAGGAGAGGGAGCAGCAGGCAGCCCAATGTGGGACTCAATCCCAGACCCCTGGGATCATGACCTGAGCTGAAGGTAGATGCTTAACCAGCTGAGCTACCCAGGTGTCCCATATTACATTTGCTTGTCCATCATCTTGAAGACAAAAAAAACTCTTTTCTGGCCATCTTTTTTTTTTTTTTTAAGGTTTTTATTTATTTATTTATTTTACAGAGAGAGAGAGACACAGAGAGAGAGAGAGAGATCACAAGTAGGCAGAGAGACCAACAGGTAGAGGGAGAGGGGGAAGCAGGCTCCCTGCTGGGCAGAAAGCCTGATGCAGGGCTTGATCCCAGGACCCCGGACCATGACCTGAGCCGAAGGCAGAGGCTTAACCCACTGGGCCACCCAGGCACTCGTGGCCATCTTTTTTATGTCTTTAAAACTGTCAGACTAGTTTCCCTAAAACATTTTAGATTATTATATACCCTGTAGGAAAGTGGCATTATATAGTACAAAGAACATGGTATTAGGAAGTAATTAAATTAAATTAAATTAAAATTTTTATTGTTTAGCTGAGTTACTTCAGAATATGTCCTTAATGAGTTTTAGAGTCATCATTTTTTAAATGAGATAGTTTATTGTAAAGTTACTGGAAGTATATGTAAAGTACCTAGTACAGACATTCAGAGAATGTTCATTCTGTTACTATTGGCACAAGTCTTAAAAATCCTTTTCTACTAGTTAAGGAATCAATCCCATTTGCAGTTGTACCAAAATCAATAAGATACCTGGGAATAAAGCTAACCAAAGAGGCAAAAAGCCTGTACTCTGAAAACTGTAAAACACTAATGAAAGAAACTGAAGATGACACAAAGGAATGGAAAGACATTCTATGCTCATGGAATGGAAGAACAAATATTGTTAAAATATCTACACTACCAAAGCAATAATGCAATCCCTATCAAAATACCAACAGCATTTTTCACAGAGCTAGAACAAACAATCTTAAAATTTGTGTGGAAACATAAAAGACCCTGAGTAGCCAAAGCAACCTTGAAAAAGAAAAATAAAGCCAGAGACATCACAGTGCTGGAATTCAAGTTATATTACAAAGCTGTACTTATTAAAACAGTGTGGTACTGGGATAAAAATAGATACGTAGATCAGTGGAACAGATAGAAAATTCAGAAATGAGGGGCACCTGGGTGGCTCAGTTGGTTGAGCATCCGCCTTTGGCTCAGGTCACGGTCCCGGAGTCCCGGGATCGAGTCCCGCATCAGGCTCCTGGCTCCATGGGGAATCTGCTTCTCCCTCTGACCTTCTCGCCTCTCATGCTCTCTCTCACTGTCTCTCAAATAAATAAAAATCTTTAAAAAAAAAAAAAGAAAATTCAGAAATGAACATTTAGTCTTTGACAGCAGGAAAGAATATCCAACAGGAAAAAGACCATCTCTTCAGCAAATGGTGTTGGGAAAACTGGACAGCAACATGCAAAAGAATGAAACTGCAACACTTTCTTATACAATACACAAAAATAAATTCAAAATGGATTAAAGACCTAAATGTGATACGTGAAACCATAACAGCCCCAGAGGAGCATATGCAGTATCAACCTCTTTAATATTGGCTATAGCAACTTTCTAGATATGTCTCCTGAGGCAAAGGAAATAGAAGCAAAAAATAAACAATTGGGATTTTATCAAAATAAAAAGTTTCTGCAAAGCAAACAGTCAACAAAATAAAAAAATCACCTTGTGGAATGGGAGAAGATAATGGTAAATGACATATCTGATAAAGGGTTGGTATCCAAAATATAGAAGGAACTTATAAAACTCAACACCCAAAACCAAATAATCCAGTTAAAAATGTGTAGAAGACATGAACAGAAATTTTTCCAAAGACAACATCCAGATGGCCAACAGACACATGAGAAGATGCTCAGTATCACTCATCATCAGGGAACTGCAAATCAAAACTATAAGGAGATACCCCCTCACATCTGTCAGAATGGCTAAAGTCAAAAACACAGGAAACAGCAAGTATTGATGGGGATGTGGAGAAAAGGGGACCCTCTTGCACTCTTAGTGGAAATGCAAACTGGTGCAGCCATGGTGAAAAATAGTCCTACCTCAAAATTAAAACTAGAACTTCCCTACAGTTCAGCAATTGTACTACTAGGTATTTATCCAGAAAATACAAAAATACTGATTTGAAGGGATACATGCACTTAGATGTTTATAGCAGCATCATCTATATTAGCCAAATTTGGAAGCAGCCCAAGTGCCCATTGACTGATGAATGGATAAAGAAGAAGTGGTATACACACATGTGCATTCATGCATACACACACAATGAAATATTACTCAGCCTTAAAAAGAATGAAATCTTGCCATTTGCAACAGCATGGATGGAGTGAAAGTATTACGCTAATTGAAATAGAGAAAGACAAATACCATATGATTTCACTCATGTGCAATTGAAGAAACAAAGCAAATAAGCAAAGGGGGGAAGAGAGAGGCAAACCCAGAAACTTTTTTTTTTAAGAAACAATTCTTAACTATAGAGAACAAACTGTTACCAGAAGTGGGGGGGAATGGGGGGATGAGTTAAATAGGTGATACGGATTAAGGAGTGCACTTGTGATAAGCACTGGGTGTTGTATGGAAGTGTTGAGTCACTATATTGTACACCTGAAACTAATGTATGTTAACTAAGTAGAATTTAAATAAAAACTTGAAAGAAATCCCTTTCTCTTGCCTTCATGAATTTGGTATTTATGAATATTTATTTGGTTGTTTGCTAGATAAATATTTTTTGAACTTCTGCTATATGTTATGCATGTCTAGGCACTGGAAAGTGGTAAACGAGATCTAGTCCATCTTTTTTTTTTTTTTTTTTTTTTTTGGTCAGAGATTGAGAGAGAGAAAAGAGAGCATGTGCATAAGCAGGGGGAATGACAGGCAGAGGGAGAGAGATCTAGTCCCAGTCTTTAAGGAGGTTATAGTCTAAGGGCCAGTAATTCTCCCTCCCTATCTCCAGCTATTAAAATCATACTAATATTGGAAGGCTTCTCCTTTACAATCAGCATCTTTGAATTTTTTGCCTAAATTTTCCCTCATCTCAAAAAGAGAAATCCAGAAATGACTTCTCCCTCTTGATTTTTTAAAGCTATATTAACATTATCCATACAGATCTCTTACCATATATGTTGTATTCTACCTGGCAGGTTCTGTTATAGTCTCATACATCATGTATATTTTTAAATTTCTTTTCTAGATTTTCGGCTCCTTGTGTATTGGACACTCCTGTTACTTGTATCATTATGTGAATAATGAATAATATCACTCTTTAGAGGGATTTTAGGAATTTGTGGGTACATTTTTGCTTATCACAATGATTAGAGGGCTCTAGTGGAATTAGTGAAGAGAGACTAAGAATGAAAGACTTGTAGTGCTCAGGATAGTCTCTCAAGATAAATTGTTGTCTTGAGTCCCAGTAACTTTCAAATATTCTACCAGAGGTTTCTTGTAAGTGAAAAACTTCCAATTCTCTGAATCTGGAGCTTAAATCCATTTTTATATATAAATGCTAGGTATTTCTTATGAAATATATATGTATATTCTTATGAAAGATATATACTGAGTTTTCCTATAACATATTTATCACCTTTGTAAATCAAGGAAAAATTATACTTTGTTTTGTCCAGAATTTTACTAAGTCTTGCTCAACATTACAGAAAGTCATGTCACCAAAGGCAGTACCACTCATGGTGTTTGAGTCACCATTAATACAAATATGTCAGTCTATTTTTGTAGCTATTGAATTTTTTAAATTTTTTTTAAAAAATATTTTATTTAATTATTTGATAGGGATCACAAGTATCAGGGAAGCAGGCAGAGAGAGAGGAGGAATCAGGGTCCCCGTCGAGCAGAGCGCCCAACGCAGGGCTCGATCCCAGGACCCTGGGATCATGACCCGAGCTGAAGGCAGAGGCCCCAACCCACTGAGCCACCCAAGCGCCCCTGTAGCTATTGAATTTTTAAAACGATTCTGGATGTAGATGTAGGCATCGAATTAATTAACTGTTTTGTCATACTCAGATATTTACATTTGGAAATACATGTTATTTCTTTTTAAAATATAAGTGACCTTCCTTTCATTTCTACCATATATTACAGTAAAGCATTATATTAATGCTTTAAATTTATACACATAAATATGCTACTTTATCTATAAATTTCTTTCTAAATTTTGATTTAAATTTCAGAATTTAGAAGGAGGCACTGCAAAATATTTATTATAAAAAGCAACGTTGTGGGGCACCTGGATAGCTCAGATAGTTAAGTGTCATGATCCCAGGGACCTGGAATCAAGCCCTGCGTCGGGCTCTCTGTTTCTCTCTTTCCCTCTGTCTCTCTAGGCCTGTGCTCGCTCGCTCGCTCTCTCATTCGCTCTTGCTCACCCTCTATCTCAAATAAATAAAAATCTTTTTTTTAAAAAAAGCAACATTGTGTCATGTTATACATTCACTGATTTATAACCATTAGAGCTTGGCAAAGTAAATTTACTTTAAAAATATACATTTAATTTTTATTGAACATTAAACTATTCCCTCTCTCTCTCTTTTAAGATTTTATGTATTTGAAAGAGAGAGAACATGAGCAGAAAGGATGGACAGAGGGAGAGGGAGGGTAGAGCCCAATGACATTGGGCTCCTTTCCAGGACCCCTGGGTCATGACCTGAGCCATCCAAAGGGAGACGCTTAACCAAATGAGCCTCTTTAGAGAAAATGTGTATCACAAAATATTCTGACAATTAGAATAATGATTAAGTTAGAGGAAAACACCAAAAATTTGTTATAAACTAGAAAAAAGTATATGTAGATTTTATTCAATTTATAGAGAGACAAAGTGCTATTTATAATTTTAAAATTTTTTAATAAAATGCCATTGACTTGGGTTAATGACTAACATTCTTTACATACTTTCTTTATTATAATTAATATGTCCAGGACTTTAATTTTTAAAATTTGACTCGTTTCATGCAGAGGACAAAAGATTTTTTTTTACATGTGTTTTTAATTATTTCAATTTATAGTCTTTAAATTTGTTCTTCAGGATCAGTGGTGAATTTTTTTTTAAGAGTTTATTTATTTATTTGACAGAAATCACAAGTAGGCAGAGAGGCAGGCAGAGAGAGAGAGCGGGAAGCAGGCTCCCCGCTGAGCAGAGAGCCCGATGTAGGGCTTGATCCCACCAGGACCCTGGGATCATGACCTGAGCTGAAGGCAGAGGCTTTAACCTGGCTTTAACTGAGCCACCCAGGCACCCCAGCAGTGAATTGTTTTGATTTAGATATTCTAAGTGTATTTTTCATCTTTGAGCATATGATAAGATATATTTTATAAACTAAAGTGCAGAACCAGATGGTTTTATTCTGGTATGATACGTGTTAATTTGCATGCCTTGTTTTCAACAACTGTGGGATTGTGTTGTATCTCATCATTGCCTTTTTTAGACTATTTTATAGACAGAACTAGAAATTCTGGTTATATAAAGCTATTCTAGCACAGGCTGGAAAGTAGGTCATTGTGACGGGGAGTATACCAAACCACCCACTGGTTGCTATAGTAATGACCTACTTTAAGAAACTATTTCTGTTGATTCATGTTGAAATCATCGTTGGAAATGGTATAAGGAAACTCAATGCATGTAATTTTTTTCTAATAACAATAAGTTAGTTATCTCTGGAGGTTTTTTTTTTTTAAAGTCTTTAATATGTTTAAAGTGAAGAAGTATATTTGCTTACTTAGTACTCTTTCTATTTATTTTGAAGTGATGCAATTAGTAATTCAATTAAATAACAGGAAAACTGTGCTTCTACATAGGTAATACAATTATGCAAAGAGATGTGAATTTTTTTGTGTGGCCTTTAAAAAGTAACCTGTTACATGTAGTTAATAGTATTATTAACTGAGCCTCCAAATGGGTATAGTAATATGCCATATTAAGAGAAGATCTGAAAATATGTTCTTGTTAAAAATGTACTCTCCAGGGGTGCTTGGGTGGATTATCCTTCCAGGACATTTTAGTTTGGGGTTTTTGGTTTTTTTTCAAAGTTATGTAAAGCTTTATTCTTTTTTTAAATTAATTAATTTGTTTATTTTCAGCATAACAGTATTCATTGTTTTTGCACCACACCCAGTGCTCCATGCAATCCGTGCCCTCTCTAATACCCACCACCTGGTTCCCCCAACCTCCCACCCCACCGCCCCTTCAAAACCCTCAGATTGTTTTTCAGAGTCCATAGTCTCTCATGGTTCACCTCCCTTTCCAATTTCCCCCAGCTGTTTAAATTTAAGAAAACTTGGAGTTGCTAGTTCATTTAACCTCTTAATTTTTTATCTACTACAGTGTCTAAAAACTCTTGCCAAGCAAATACGTAAAACTAGATGTTTCCTAATAAACATTTATCACCATCAATATGATAAATTATTCATAGTTATGGATAATTTTGTAAAATTCAAGTACTTTTGTATTGGTATAACAACATCAACAATCCCCCTGCGCCCCCCCCCCCAGCCCAAAGTATTTGCATGTTTGTAGCGATAGGTTGGGGTAGGGGTCAGTGTTAGGGTGGTGGCTTGAAACCCAAGCAGAATAGTGATGAGGTGAAATATAAATGTGAAAATAGAAAGGTTTGTTTTCCTATTTGTTTAAAGACAATTGTGCACCTTCCTAAAGGTGATACAATGGGAGATGCCTGGGTGGTTCCTTCGGTTAAGTGTCTTGTCTTTGGTTCAGGTCATGATCCCAGGGTCTTGGGATTGAGTTCTGCGTTGGGCTCCTTGCTCACTGCCTGTTTCTCCCTTTGCCTGCTGCTCCGCCCCTACTTGTGCTTTCACTCGCTGTCTCTCTGGCAAATAAAGAAATAGAATCTTTAAAAAAATAAATAAATAAAGGTGATATAATGGGAGTCCTCCTGAGTCCCCACACCCATAGAGATGATGACTCCTAAATGGAAAGAATATCAAACTTGACTAGGTGTACTGATGTCAGTAATAACTGCAACTATAAAAATTAACAAAACTTTCTTGATGAATTTATGGGATCAGAATAAGGAAATGTTCTGAACTGAATAGCCTCCTAGAATAATGATGTCTGGTAGAACTTTCTGCAGCAGTAGAGATGTTCACCTATGCTGTCCAGTATGGTAACTAATAGGCACACATGTGACTGTTGAGAGGCCTTGAAATACAGCAAGTGTGACTGAGAAACTGAATTGTTAATTTTGGCTATATGTGCACAGTGGCTACCATATTGGACAGTGCATTTCTGACTCCTCACAAGGAAACACAATCACTATTCTCAGAGAACATATGACTTGTGGAAAAGGCAGACAAATATTTAACCTTAAGATCAGATACATAAAAGAAGCACAGTAAAGAGGAAAAAATCTGTCCAGCTGAAGGGAAGGGAATCTAGATGAAATGTTAGAGAAATTAGCATGAGGCAGACAGTGAGGTTGGATTTTCTAGGGATGACCTCTCTTTTAGAAATGCTCTTGGAGACTGCTCCATTTCTTCACAATAAAAGATGCACAGTGAGCAGTCTTCTGGTACTGCCTCAGAATTTCCCAACATAACTATCATGGGTAAGCCTTCTTAGTACTTATTTCATTGAGAAAAGTCCACCTGTCTCATGAAATTTTTCTTTTTTAATTAACCTGACATTCTCTGCACTCAGAGTTATGCCACATACTTTCATGTCTATTTATTATCAGTTTCCTTAATTAGATAAGAAACTTGAAAATAGGCATGTTTTCTCTCTCATAGATGATTATAGTATCCTTTAGTACTCAAATTCTTAAATTATTCACTTGCTCAGAGTGATTAAATAGGATATTTCCATTTTTTTATTAGAAAAGTGTTCTAGATTTTTCAAGGAGGTTTTTCTGTTTGAACTTGAGTTCATTTCATCAGTGAAATCAGTTCATTTAATTTATATAATTTTGATGCTTACAAATTAAATATTGCTACCATTCATTTACTATTAATTAATGGAAGTTAGTGATTTAATTTAGGAATTTCATTAAAATACTGACAAACTTGTTTGTTATTAAAAAATGGTAAGTATGATTTCTGGAAAGAGTAATTTACAGACCAGTTAGAAATAAGATAATAAGAGGCAATAAAATTATGGGGCTGGCATGTCAATTTTTAGAATGACATGATTTTGTAATACTTTGTATCTTCTAAATATACATGTTTAAAAATTTTAATATTTTTCTCTGTAGATTTTTGCTTCAGTGTCTTGAAGACCTTGATGCCAATCTACGAAAATTAAACTCTCGTTTGTTTGTCATTCGTGGACAGCCAGCAGATGTGTTTCCCAGACTTTTTAAGGTAATCTGAAAAATCTTTGCTTAAAATAATAATCTTTTTTCAGAGAAGACACATATTTGCTGAGTAAGGTATTTGAGGTAATTTAAAGTATGTGAAATGCAAGTATTTTTAAATAAAAATTTCTTTTTTTAATTTAATAAAAGTTCTATATGGTAGAATCAAGACTGCAAAAAAAGTAGTTTGCAATGAAAACTTAAATCTTTCTTCTGCCTTAAATTGCTAGTTCCCCCCCTCCAGAAGCAACAATTACTACCTGTTTCTTGTATATGCATTACAAATATTTTTTGCATTAGTAAGAATATATATGTGCATGTATCAATATGTATGTATTTAACACATTATATATAACGTATATATATATATATAATACCTGTAGATCCATCTATATATATAAATTTGCATTTTTGTGTATGTTACCATCCCCCCTTTTAATAATAAAGGTAAGTGCACTATATTCTACACCATCTGTGTCATGCTTTAGTCGCATGGCCATGTATTTTAGAGGTGGTTTCCTACTGCTCCCTCAGTCTTTTAAATGGCTTCGTAGTATTCCATTGTGTGGGTATGCTATGATTTTGTTAACAAGCTTTCTACTGAACATTTGGTCATTTTCCACAGGCCTTTGCTAATACAGATAATGCTGTCAGTGAACATCCCTGTCCAAATACAAATATCTTGCTCACATGTGCCAGCACATTTGGGGGATAATTCTTAGAAGAGGACTTTTTGGGTCCAAAGGCTATAATGAACAACAAGCTACTAATAATACAAAACTGGAGTTTTGTGGGGTTTTTTTAAAACTTGGTAGAATCTTAAATCTCCTAATCTTATGTCTCCCTTTTTTTTTCCCAATTGAAAAAATTAGTCCTGGAGAGGTTAAAAGAGTTGACTAAGGTCATATAGCTAGCACATGGAAGTGCTCAGACCAGAAGCTGATTCCTGGTTTTGTCTTTTTTATCCATCTCTTTCTCTTTCCTACTGTTAGAATTCCTAATGTATATCTGCTTTTTTTTTTTTTTTTTGCAGCTATTTGATTCATCAAATATTTTTTTATAGTAATGTTCCTATTTCTAATGCAGAAGAGAATAGTTCCTCTCCTTGAATGAAAATGTTCCCAGTGCTTGGAGTCAAATAGCACTAGCTAATCTTTTTCACTGGTATTAATGTTCAGGATTTCACTAATGCAACAGTTTTGGCTAGTGAAGATTTACTTTATTAAAGTATGTTTTACTACTATGTCTACTTAGAGTCAGAATTTAACTTTAGGTGCATGTAGGAATTCTGAGTAGAAAGCACATTAGAAACAATGGTGTAATAGTTTAGCAGTAACTCATGAGTGTAAAAGTGTGTGTATCTCTGAATCTATGTGGTATAAGTAAAATAAAGCCTAAGAGAACTTTAGTTGCTTTAAAATAACAAAACTTAAACAACAAGTGTTTTAAGAATATGGAGAAAAAGGAACCCTCTTACACTGTTGGTGGGAATGCAAACTGGTGCAGCCAGCTATAGTAAACTATATGGAAATTCCTCAAAAGTAAAACTAGAACTATCCTATAATCCATTAATTGCACTACTGGGTATTTACACAAAAAATATAAAGCACTAATTCAAAGGCATATATGCACCCCTACATATATAGCAGCATTTTTTACAATAGCCGAAGTATGGAAGAGCCTAAGTGTCCATTGATAGATGAATGGATGAAGAGGTTGTGGTGTCTGTATACAGTGGAATATTATTCAGTCATAAAAAAAGAATGAAATTTTGCCATTTCCAACAACATGGATGGAGCTGGTGAGTATAATGCTAATAAGCAAAGCAAGTGAAAGAGAGACAAACACCAAATGATGTCATTCATATGTGGAATTTAAGAAACAAAATGAGTGAGCAAAGGAAAAAAGAGAAAGAGAGGGATCAAAAACAGACTCTTAAAAATAGAGAACAAACTTATGGTTACCAGAGGAGGGCTGGGGTAAGGGCATGGGTGAAATAAGTGATGGGGATTAAGGAGTGCCCTTGTGATGAGCACTGGTGATGTTTAGAATTGTTGAATCACTATATTGTACTCCTGAAACTAATGTAACAGGTATGTTAACTGTAATGGAATTACGACAAAAAAATACAATCGCAAAACTTGTAATTACTTGTTTTAAAAAAAAATTGTTTTAAGTCAGCAAATCTTTTATGTTCTTTGTTTCGAGCTTTCTTTTACCTAAATTAACATTATTGGATTAAACTACCTTCTGCATTTAGGTGCTGTCCCAGTCTTTGTCAGTTAGGCAGAGAAGCAGTGATTTCCACATGGGCCATAAAATACAGATGCATGTAACACATAAAGCATATCAAGTGCTTACCATTTTATTCTGATTTTTCCTTGGGCTACGTACTGTGTAAAATACCACTTATGAAAACTTCCTTTCAGATTCTATACTATGTCTAGAGCCACGGAGGGAATTAATTCCTTTTTTTTATTACGTTGGTGTTTTTATTTTTACTTTTTGTCAAGAGGTGCTATCTGCATGTGTTTTAAAAAAAAGCCTAAAAGGATATACAATAAAAAGCAGGTCTCCTCCCCACCCCTTCAGCCTCACGCCCCTTTTCCTCTAAGGGAAAAGATTCTTTTGTCGGTAACCGGCTGCCTGATTTACATTAATGTCTCTGGTTTTCTTATTGTAGTACAGAAAATAGAATTTTTAATACGTGGGTAATCCTGTTTCCCACTTGGGAGGTGAAACTGTTTTAAACCTGATAACAGTGCTTTCGTTGATTGGTGAGAGTGGTTCCAGTACTGATAGTCTAGTATATATCTTCTCCTCTCCATAGGACTTCCTTATTCTATTTATATTGAGTAGATTTAGAGATGGGGTCAGAGCATTTTTACTTTTTTTGTAAGCACATATTTATATATATGTCTGATAAACTGTTGTTTCTTCTGATGTGTTTTGTTTTATTTTTAAAGATTTTATTTATTTATTTATCAGAGAGAGAGAGAAAGAGCGCACAAGCAGGCAGAGAGGCAGGCAGAGTCAGAGAGAGAAGCAGGCTCTCCACTGAGCAAGGAGCCCAATGCGGGATTCGATCCCACGACCCCGGGATCATGACCTGAGCCGAAGACAGCGGCTTAACCACCTGAGCCACCCAGGCGCCCTGATGTGTTTTCTGCTTAGAATTTTTCCCAGTTAAATTCTGAGCTTAATATAAGACTTTTTTTTTAAACTTCTTTTTATGTTCTAAAGAAATGATAAACTTAGCAGACACTAATGTATGCAAAACTTGGATACACTATTAATCATATGAATCTTACATAAATTATTATTATTATGCAGTTAAATCTTGCAGCTTCCACATATGGTAAGCTACCAAGACCATGTACATTCTAGGCCCAGCAGAACCTTTTTATGAAGAGTTTAAACATTAAAACTTTCTCATTATATCCAAGAAACAAGGACTAAAGTCTTTATGGATGGACTCCCTGAAGTGTAACAAAATGTTCTCTAAAGCCACCAATATTTTACATGCATAAAATTTGTATTATGCTTTTTTAGTTATTTTGGATTCTTGCCTTAAAATTTTATAGCACATGTTAGTTTGAATAAGAGAATTTGTTCAACAGATATTGATTGATTGAGTGACGACCATGTACAAGGCAGAGTTCAAGGTGGTGGAGTTATACTAGTGAACCAAATAGAAGACTTTCCTACCTTGGCAGAGCTTATATGATAGTGGGAAGGAGGCAGATAATAAACAAGTAAATATGCAGCATCATGCGGTGGTAGGTGCTAAAATAAATTAAATTCCAAGGGGAGGTAAGGGTAATAACTTTATATGGACTCATGGAAGGCTTTACTTCTAAGATGACATATGAGCAAACCTGTGAAGGACTGAGCCATGCAAGTATCTGGGGTGTGATATGTGAATTCACAACATTTTGCACCTTGTTCCATCAAAAAGTTGAGTTTAAATCTGGGTTGGCCATATAACTCATTTTGACCAACTGACAAGAAAGTCATTGAGTCCCAATCCTAAGGTTCAAGCAACTTTGAAGCTTCTGCCTTTGCCCTTTTGGAATGCTTCTTGTGTCATGAAGGGAATGGAGAAACCATGTAGAGATAGAAGACCACTCAGTAGCCTGTACCAAGATCTGAGATGTGGGAGAGAGATTCTCTCAGATCCTCTAGGTCTGGCCAAGCTGTCAACTGATTGCAAACTCTACTCAAATAAAAAAAAATTAATAAACAGTTTGAAATAAAAAAGACTGAAAAAGATATACTGTGGAAAGAGTAAGCATAAGGAAGTAGAATTCAAGACAGAATTACCAGAGATTAAGAGTAATCTTACAAGAAAATATAAATATTATAAATGTATATGTGCCAACTAACAGCATAAAAATATGTGAATCTCAAACTGATAAACTGTTATTGATAGAATATACAAAAATTAATAAAGATGCAGGTGATATGAATTGCTATCAACCAATTTGGATATACCAATATTTGCAGAACACTACACCCCCAAACTACACATTTTTTTTTTATTAATGTATAACGTATTATTAGCCCCAGGGGTACAGGTCTGTGAATTGCCAGGTTTACACACTTCACAGCACTCACCATTGCACATACCATCCCCAATGTCCATAAACCCCCCACCCTCTCCTTACCACCCCCTCTGCCGGCAGCTCTCAGTTTGTTTTGTGATATTAAGAGTCTCTTATGGTTTGTCTCCCTCCCGATCCCATCTTGTTTCATTTATTCTTTTCCTATCCCCCAAACCCCCATGTTGCATCTCCACTTCCTCATATCAGGGAGATCATATGATATTTGTCTTTCTCTGATGTACTTATTTTGCTAAGCATAATATCCTCTAGTTCCATCCATGTCATCGCAAATGGCAAGATTTCATTTCTTTTGATGGCTGCGTAGTATTCCGTGTGTGTGTGTGTGTGTATACACACACACATATATCTCATATATCTCACATCTTCTTTATCCATTCATCTGTTGATGAACATCTAGGTTCTTTCCATAGTTTGGCTATTGTGGACATTGCTGCTATAAACATTCGGGTGCATGTGCAGCAATAAACATTTGGATCACTACATTTGTATCTTCAGGATAAATACCCAGTAGTGCAATTTCTGGGTCATAGGGTAGCTCTATTTTCAACTTTTTGAGGAACCTCCATGCTGTTTTCCAGAGTGGCTGCACCAGCTTGCGTTCCCACCAAGAGTGTAGGAGGGTTCCCCTTTCTCCGCATCCTTGTCAGGATCTGTCATTTCCTGACTTGTTAATTTTAGCCATTCTGACTTGTGTAAGGTGTTATCTCCTTGTGGTTTTGATTTGTATTTCCCTGATGCCAAGTGATGCAGAGCACTTTTTCATACACATTTTTTTTAACACATATGAAATATTCACCAAGATAGACCATATGTTCAGCCACATAAGTTATCAATAAATTTCAGAGGCACCTGGAAGGTTCAGTTGGTTAAGCAGCTGCCTTCAGCTCAAGTCATGATCCCAGGGTCCTGGGGTCGAGCCCCACATCAGGCTCCCTGGTTGGTGGAGAGCTTGCTTCTCCCTCTCCCTCTGCCTGCTGCTCTGCTTACTTGGGCTCTCTCTCTATATCTCTCTGTCAAATAAATAAATAAATCTTTAAAAAAATTTTTTCAAGTTTCGGACATCTTACAGAATATTTCCTTTAACTTCAATAGAATTAAAATGAATAGCAAGAGAATTACAAGTATTTATAACTGGTAGTGGAAACTATACAAAAATTTATGGGATTCACAACATACTTCTGTTAAAAATAGTATTAATATTAGGGTAATTTCTTTAAAATACTAATATTCAACTTGCCATTAAAAAAAAATTTATGGGATTCAGCTACAACAGTGCTTAGAGGAAAATTAATAGCTTTCAGTACTTTGTTAGAACTTTTTAAAAAGTAGAACAAGTCAAACCTATAAGTAAGCAGCAGAAAAAAAAATAAACAGGAATAGAAATCAACGAAACAAAGCAGACAAACAATAGAGAAAATGAATTGTGATAATCAGTTTATTGTCTCAGCTCTAATCCACCCTTCTTAGTTCTGCTTTGTGAGAGTGAAGCTGGATGCTGTCGACATTTCTCCTTTGTCAGCTGGCTTGATACTAGGTTTTGTTGAGAGATGTTCGCGGTGGTTCTCTGCAAAGTCATAGTAGGAAAGAATGGGCTTTACATCTTGGTAGCCTTGTGCTTTTTGCTTTTTTCTTGGCACATTAGCTGGGAATTGAGCTTGTGGGAGACCTAAGCCTCTCTTTTGGACAAGCCCCAGCCTAACCACACCCTCTGGCAAATTTCTCTGTCCCTTGATAGGCCACTTCCACAGACCAGCTCCAGTTTACCTACCTGCAGGAAGTTTCTTAGCCACCTGGGGTGCTGTTCCTATGAACCACGTCTGGCCTTGCCCTTTGGCAAGTTCCTTCTCTACAGGGAAGGTTTTGTGTTACCCTGGCAGGAGAACCCATGCATTGAGGTGTGAATCTCAGTAGAGGATTCTTTTCTTCTAAGTTCTTAATTTCATTGTTTTCTTATTTTCCCTCCGTTTAGTGGTGGTAGCAGCATTCTGCAGTTGCTAATTTTGGACACCTTAGACAACAGAAGCCACATATGTAATTCTAAATTTTTTACTGAAAAAAGTAAAAAGAAACAGATGAAGTTAATTTTAATAATATATTTTATTTTTAAAAATATATATTTTTATTTAATGCAGTATATAAAAATATATTCCTTTCAATATAAAATTATTAAAATTTTAAGCTATTTTAACCTCTTTTTAATATGAAGTCTTTGAAATCCAGTGTATATTTTATTCTTACAGCACATCTTTATTCCAACTAGCTACATTTCAAGTGCTCAGAAACCACTTCTGTGGCTAGTGACTACCATACTGGATAGTGTAGCCTTAACTCCTCTTTTATTCCTTCTTATCATTGATCAGCTTTACTTGCTAATAATTCTTTACATTAGATTTTACCTGTTCAGATTGCTGATGCGGTTTCTGTTTCCTGACTGAACCCTGATTGATTCAGTCAGCAAAGCCAAAAGCTGGGTCTTCGAAAAGATTTGATAAACTGCTAGCAATATTGATTCACACCTCAATGCATGGGTTCTCCTGCCAGGGTAAAAAGGGAAAAAATCACTTTTATCCAGAATAAAAAGCAGGATATTACTAGAGAGTCTCCAAATTTTTAAAAGCATAATAAAGGATGTTATAAATATCATGCTAATAAATTATTCAACTAAAATGAAAATTTTCTTAAGTACAAGTTATAGGGGCGCCTGGGTGGCTCAGTGGGTTAAGCCGCTGCCTTCGGCTCAGGTCATGATCTCAGGGTCCTGGGATCGAGTCCCGCATCGGGCTCTCTGCTCAGCAGGGAGCCTGCTTCCCTATCTCTCTCTCTCTCTGGCTGCCTCTCCGTCTACTTGTGATTTCTCTCTGTCAAATTAATAAATAAAAAAAAATCTTAAAAAAAAAAAAGTACAAGTTATAAAATTCTCAGAAGAAAAGAAAAATGTGAATAGCCCTATTCTTAAAGAAACTGAATTTATGATTGAAAACCTTCCCATAAATAAAACTCCAGGCCCAAGAAGGCTTTGGTTGTGAATTCTATCACATATTTGAGAGAGAAATCATACCAGTTTTATAACACTTTTCAGAAAACATAGGAAAATGTTGGGAACACTTCCCCAAAACACTTATTTTATAAGGCCAACTTAACTCTAATACCATACTCTACTAGCAAAACTGCTGAAGAAATTTTAAGGAAAAAAGAATAGCCACATGTCCCCCCAGAAGCAGCCTCAGATACGCTTAACAATATATTAACAAATTGAAATTAGCAATATTTAGTTTAGCCCAGGAATACCAAGTTGGTTCAACATTATAAAAATCAACTAAGGTGAACCTTCCTGTTAACAGAATATAGGAAAAGCTATTACAGTTATCTCAGTAGATGAAGAAAGAGCATTATTCATAATTCAACATCAATTTATGATTTAAAAAACTTTAACCAAACTAGCAATAGAAAACTGGTAAATGTTAATTTGATAAAAATTGTTAATTTAAAACATAGCTAATGTCATTCTTTTTTTTTTTAAGATTTTATTTATTTGACAGAGAGAAATCACAAGTAGGCAGAGAGGCAGGCAGAGAGAGAGAGAGAGAGGAGGAAGCAGGCTTCCCGCGGAGCAGAAAGCCTGACATGGGGCTCGATCCCAGGACCCCAGGATCATGACTGGAGCCGAAGGCAGAGGCTTTAACCCACTGAGCCACCCAGGCGCCCCACTAATGTCATTCTTAATGGCAAAATAGTGACTGCTTTCCACCTAAAATCAGGAGAAAAGCAAGGATATAAACTTTAATCACTAACTGAAAGTCTTTCCAGCGTAATTGGGAAAAAAAAAGAGTAGATAATTAGCTTATCAGCTTACCAGAATTCCCATGTTCTCTATCATAGCATTCTGTTTTTTTCTGATGGTTATTTTATATTTACTTTTTATTTCTTTATTTATTAAAAGATTTTATTTATTTGACAGAAAAAGAGAGATAATGAGAGCAGGTACGCAAGCAGTGAGAGTGGGAGAGGGAAAGCAGACTTCCTGCTGAGCAGGGGACCTGACTTGGGGCTCAATCCCAGGACCCTGGGATCATGACGCAAGCTGAAGTCAGATGCTTAATGACTGAGCCACCCAGGCACCCCGTGTATTTACTTTTTAAATTTACCTCTGTGTTGCTAGTTTTCTTCAGTAAGCTCTAGGAGAGAGGGACCTAGCATTATATCTGGCCTGTAATGAAGATTATAATATTTGATGTATAAATGAATTTAATTAATGTTTGAGAGATTGTAGTTACTTGTAGAGAGATATTCACTAATTTATCCCCAGGGAAGAAGTGAAAGATTTCACGGGGGAATGCAGTAGAAGGAGCTAGGTGAGTGTAGCTCAGATTGTATGAGTATAGCTCAGATTATACCTTTTCTTCTCACTTGCTGAGAGCACACATCCTGTTCTCTTCTCCTATGCAATAAATCCATACTGCAGGAGATGGGCTGCTTATCTTGGGTAGGTAAATCTGTTTAATTTAGGGGTAAAATATTAGCAGGCTTACCTGCCCATAACCCTGAAATTTTTCTGCAGTTATCTTTACTAGTAATGTGGTCTGTATCTTGATCTTTAGGTGTCTGACTTATGTTTCCTTCTTTTTCAAAAATGTTACTGACTTAAACTCTATCTTAAACTCTAAAAACTAAAAAATTATTTATTAAAAAATCGGAATTGCAAACTACTATTTAGGAAAAAAAGTTTTAACATATATGGCAGAGAAAGGTTGCTATCATTAAAACATAAGGAGCTCTTACAAGTCCATAAGAGAAGAATTTAGTGTGATAGAAAACCAAGCAAACATAGCCTGCAACTCACAGAAAAAGAAAATACAAATAGCTAGTAATAATAGCTGTCATTCATTGAATTTAACTGTGTTCTATGTCCTTAAGAATTTACAGGCATTATCTTATTTAATCTTTCAGCCCTGTAACATAATTTCTTTTTTTTTTTCATTTTACTATAAAAAACACATAGTGTTTATTATGTGCTAGGTGCTCTCTAAGCACATTACTCACATTCTACTCATTTTATAGATGAAGAAGCAGACATGAAGAGTTTAGCCATTTATGAAAATAGTTGAGCCAGTCTTTGAACTCAGGAGGTCTTACTTTAGATCCTTTATTTTTTAACTACTACTCTATACTGCTTCACTATAAAACAAATATAATGCTTTCCTAGTCTTATTTTATTTCTAAATTTCAAAAACAGTGCACGATCATACTAACAAATGTGAACAATGCAACAGTGTGTAAAATAAAAAATAATTACCAAAAAATAATTTGAGCTCCTAAATTTAAAGGTAACAGCTATTGACAGTTTGGTATGCATTCTTCAAGATGTTCAAGAAAGGAAATTTTTTAAAATGAGTACTGTTTTTCTGTGTATACCATATGTATGTGTTACTGGTTTTTAAAAAACCTTTAACATACTACTGGTAAGTATATGGGGAGCAAGCACTTTGGTATACTACTGATGAGAGTATGAATTAGTACAATATATCTGGTGGAAAATTTGACAGTGTCTTTTGAAATTTTAAATATGCTTATCTGTTGTTTTTTAAGGAACTGTTTCTAGGAAAAATAGATCAAATGCCCAAAAAAGTTTAAGATGTATGCATAAAGATAAGGATATACACTGCAAGGTTTATAGTAGTATTTTTTTTAACCAACTTTTGGGAACAGCCTTTGTCTAAACTGTACAGGTTTGGAGAATTAGTGTGTTACCATATAGTGAATTAAATAATAGTAGACTTACAGTTTATTTTTTTTTTCTTGTAAGATACATCAGATTAGATTTTAGATTAAAAAAAGTTACTACCCCCTTAGGAAATCACAGTTCCCTGAAGTCATAGTCTCTACATTGAAAATCACTATAAGGAGATGTATACAGAACTTATCGATATAGCACCTGAAACTCAATAAATATCTGACATTATTACTATCTCTATTTCTCCACAGCTAACATTTTTTGGTAATCTGAAATAAAAACATTATAAAACAGAGTACCTCCACAAAGCAACATATACCATATTAACTATCAGAGGTTTGTGAAAGATCTTGTGGGTGGCTCAGTTAAGCATCTGCCTTCAGCTCAGGTCACGATCTCAGGGTCCTGGAATTGAGCCCTCCATTGTATCAGGTTCCCTGCTCACTGGGGAGTCTTCTTCTCCCTGTGCTCCCTACCGACTCATGCTCTCTCTTTCTTTCTCTCAAATAAAAATCTTAAAAAAAAAAAAAAGTTTGTGAAAGACCAATTCTTAGAATCAGCAGATATAAATTCAGCAGACATAAATATCCTCCAGGTATTCTGGTTCTTTGTGAACTTGGGCAGGTTCCTAAACTTTTTTTTTTTTTTTTAAGATTTTAGTTATTTATTTGACAGAAATACAGAGAGTGAGCAACAGAGGGAGAGGAAGAAGCAGACTCCCCACTGAGCAGGGAACCTGATGCAGGACTCTATCCCAGGACCCTGGGATCATGACTTGAGCCGAAGGCAAATGCTTAACTGACTGAGCCACCAGGCGCCCAAGTCCCTAAATTTTTAAAATAACCTTCTCTGCCAAATGGAGGTATCAGCCAAAGTGCCAAACTGGGGGTTATTTTGAGGACCAAATGAGAACATTTGTAAGTGTAAATTATTTGAAAAGTAAAGTGCTATGCAAACAAATTTAGGAAGCTGGTTTTAAGCATATGACTAGTTAGATTGTTTGCTGACTAGTGCAATGCCTAAAATCTACTGAGTATACATTTCTTAGTTACATAATTCTGAATTTATAAATTGTGTAGTTTCAGGGCACCTGCGTGGCTCAGTGGGTTAAAGCCTTTGTCTTCGGCTCAGGTCAGGGTTCCAGGGTCCTGGGATCAAGCCCTGAATCAGGCTCTCTGCTGGGTGGGGACCCTGTTTCCCCCCCAACCCCTGCCCCCATGCCTGCCTCTCTGCCTACTTGTGATCTCTCTCTGTCAAGTAAATAAAATCTTAAAAAAAAAAATAAATAAATTGTGTAGTTTCTTCCTGCATATTTGAAGTTTGATTTATGTACATTCATTTTATATGTAGGGTTTAAGCTTTTCACTTTTTCCCAGAATGTATTGTTATAGTGGAAAAATAATTATGAAAATTTATGTACATTTTTGTTCCTTTTTTGTATTTTAGGAATGGAACATTACTAAACTTTCAATTGAGTATGATTCTGAGCCTTTTGGAAAGGAACGAGATGCAGCTATTAAGAAACTGGCTACTGAAGCTGGAGTGGAAGTGATTGTACGAATTTCACATACATTATATGACCTGGACAAGTAAGTTTTTTTTCTTTTATTTTTATGGTATAATACACATAAATATTTGTTGTCTCAACCATTTTTAAGTGTACAGTTCAGGGGTGTTAAGTACATGGACAAGGGTGCACCTGGATGACTCTGTTGGTTAAGTGTCCAACTCTTGTCTTGACCTCAGGGTTATGAACCCAAACCCTACGTTAGGCTCACCCTGGGCATTTTAAAAAAAGTACATGGACAAGTAAGTTTTAACCTGTGGGATTTCAGTTTTTTTAAATGGAAGTAACAACATATACATAATACAGTTGTGGGAGAATTAAATAAATATATCAGACCCTTAGCATTTTATTTAACTGCTCTGATTTTTTACTTAGTGACAGATGCCAAAATTACAGATGTGTGAGTGCATAAGACAAAAATACTTAGAGTCTCAGTTTCCCATCCAAGTACTAACCAGGCCCGACCCTGCTTAGCTTCCGAGATCAGACGAGATCGGGCGCGTTCAGGGTGGTATGGCCGTAGACAGAGTCTCAGTTTCAAACTGTTAAGAGTATCACTAAATTTACCTTGACTGTCCTAACTCAGCCTGTGGTCTTGCCTTTCTGAGCTCTTAGCAATATTAATTTCATAGTTTATATGACATGAAACCATGAAGTGCTGTGATATATTTAGTATGATTGTCTGAAGTTCTTTTATTTCATGTGTGTTAGTCTTGTCTATCTGGATTTTAAGTCCAGTTGCAAATTGTATGTAATACTACTTTGTGTAGCCATAGTCCTCCGAACAACAGCATACTATCTTATTTCTTAAAATGTATTTCTTGAAATACCATCTTTTGGTGATGCTTTGTCCAAAAAAGATTATAGTTTAAATTTAGGAGTTATTATATGCTTTGAGTTTTGAGGGTTCACAAGATTTATTAATGTAGTAACTTTTGCCTTTTAAATTGTTTTGCTTTTAGTTATTTCCTCATTTTATCAAGTTAGTAAAGCTAATTCTATAAGCTGTATGACAAACTAGTTAATTTTATTCTATTTTTCCAAATGTATGAAAAACTGTGGGTTGATTTCAGGCAGTGGTCTTATTTCCTATTAAGTCAAAGTCATATATCTCTTGAAAATAAACTTGCCTTCTAGTTTACCAGTTTTCTTAACTTTAGGAAGCTGATATCAAGAAGGAAGTATATTTGGGGTAGGTTTGGGGGTGGAACTTTACCTTTTCCCCTTCTAACTTCCTGGCTGGTCTAATAATTAAATTGACTTAAGACAGATTAACAGGAGAAAAATAAATTTAATTCATATATCCAAAAAAAATTCATATATCCAGGTTATGAGACTCAAAGAAGTAAGCAAAGCAGGCAACATTTAAATCTCTTAGACAAAGAAACAATAAGTGAAGAAATGCCAGGACACTTAAGTAAGTTTGAGTTTAGGGTAGCAAATGTCTGAAGTTTATATAGCCTTCTCAGGCCTGAATTCCCTGTCTCTGATGATAAGGATACCTTTTATTCTCCAGGTTCTAGGAGAGTGCCCTTCACATAGGGAACTTATTTCTTGCTTTCAGGGGGACAGAGCAGGCTCAGAGTGTCCTTCTTATACTGACTGTTTCTTAAGTAACTTTAATTCAAAGTAATCAGTATGCCAAAGTGATAATATTTTCTAGTGGCCTGTCTCAAACCCCATGAGAGACAAAATAGGTAAGAGCAGTTGCATCCGAGTGGGAGATTTAGTGCTATGCATATAGTTGGATTGTTTAGTGGATTGAATTGTATTTACTATATATAATTCATCATATAAAAATGTAACATACAGAAAACATTTTTCTCAGGTTTTTATTTTGCTTAAGTCATGTAATTAGCAGTGTCACTAATATCACTGCAGTTTCACTATCCATAAGTTTCATTATGCCCCTGTGTATAAACTCAAAGTATTACACTGAAACAAAATTACTAAAAGCAGAGAGAATAGTTCTTGTGGTATCACAGTTACATAGAGATTATAATTTATATGTAATTATATGTATTATAATGAAAAATGTACTTTAAAAAAATTTTTCATCATGATAAAAGTGTACTCTTTAATCTCCATCACCTATTTACCCCATATCCTGCTTCACCTCCCCTCTGGTGACCATCAGTTTGTTCTCTGTAGTTAAGTGTCTGTTTCTTGATTTGTCTTTCTTTGCCCCCTTGCTTGTTTGTTTTGTTTTTTACATTCCACATATGAAATCATTTGGTATTTGTCTTTCTCAGACTAATGTATTCCACTTAGCATCATATTCTCTAACTTTATCTATATTTGTTGTTGCAAATGGCAAGATTTCATTCTTTTTTTTATTTTTTAAAATTTTTTATTTTTTTTTTTAAGATTTTATTTATTTATTTGACAGAGAGAGATCACAAGTAGGCAGAGAGAGAGAGAGGAGGAAGCAGGCTCCCCGCTGAGCAGAGAGCCCGATACAGGACTCGATCCCAGGATCCCGAGATCATGACCTGAGCCAAAGGCAGCGGCCCAACCCACTGAGCCACCCAGGCACCCTCATTCTTTTTTTTTAAATGATTTTATTTAGTTAGTTGACAGGGAGAGAGATCACAAGTAGGCAGAGAGGCCGGTGGGTGGAGGGGGGTGGGGGGAGCGGGAAGCAGGCTCCCTCCTGAGCAGAGAGCCTGATACAGGGCTCCATCCCAGGACTCTGAGATCATGACCTGAGCAGAAGGCAGGGGCTTAACCCACTAAGCCACCCACACACCCTGATTTCATTCTTTTTTATGGCTGAGTAATATTCCAGTGTGTGTGTGTATACATATATGTATGTACATATATATACACACATACATACAAACCACATTGTCTTTATCCATTCATCTATCAGTGGATACTTGGACTGCTTCCGTAGCTTGACTGTTTTAAATAATGCTGCTATAAACATAGGGATGCATGTATCCCTTTGAATGAGTGTTTTTCTATTTTGGGAGTAAAAACACAGTAGTGCAATTACTGGATCTTAGGGTAATTCTAACTTTTTGAGGACCCTCCATACCATTTTACACAGTGACTGTACCAATTTGCATTCCCACCAACAGTGCAAGAAGGTTCCCTTTTCTCTACATCCTCACGAACATTTGTTGTTTCTTGTGTTTGGTTTTTTTTAAAGATTTTATTTATTTATTTGACAGACAGAGATCACAAGTAGGTGGAGAGGCAGGCAGAGAGAGAGGAGGAAGCAGGCTCCCTGCTGAGTAGAGAGCCTGATACAGGGCTCGATCCCAGGACCCTGGGATCATGACCTGAGCAGAAGGCAGAGGCTTAACCCGCTGAGCCACCCAGGCACCCTGATTTCATTCTTTTTAATGGCTGAGTAATGTTCCAGTGTGTGTGTGTGTGTGTGTGTGTACATATATATATGTACATATGTGTGTGTGTATATACACACATACATACAAAACACATTGTCTTTATCCATTCATCTATCAATGGATACTTGGACTGCTTCCATAGTTTGACTGTTGTAAATAATGCTGCTATAAACATAGGGTTGCATGTATCCCTTTGAATGAGTGTTTTTGTATTTTGTATTTTGTATTATTTGCATCCAGTAGTGCAATTACTGGATCTTAGGGTAATTCTAACTTTTTGAAGACCCTCCATACCATTTTACACAGTGATTGCACCAATTTGCATTCCCACCAACAGTGCAAGAAAGTTCCCTTTTCTTTACATCCTCACAAACATTTGTTGTTTCTTGTGTTTTTAATTTTAGTCATTCTGACGGTATGCAGTGATATCTCATTATAGTTTGATTTACATTTCCCTGATGATGAGTGATACTGAGCATCTTTTCATGTGTTTCTTGGCCATCTGGATGTTTTCTTTGGAAAAATATTCATGTGTTCTGCCCATTGTTTTCTTTTTTAAAGATTTTATTTATTTATTTGACAGAGATCACAAGTAGGCAGAGGCTGGCAGAGAGAGAGAGAGGGAGGCAGGTGCCCTACTGAGCAGAGAGCCTGATGCGGGGCTCGATCCCAGGACCCTGGGATCATGACCTGAGCCAAAGGCAGAGGCTTTACCCCACTGAGCCACCCAGGCGCCCCAATTCTGCCCATTTTTAATTGGATTATTTTTGGGGTGTTTAGTTTTATAAGTTCTTTATAGATTTTGGATACAAACCCTTTATCAAATATGTCATTTGCAAATGTCTTCTCTCATTCAGTAGATTGACTTTTAGTTTTGTTGATTGTTTCCTTCTTTGCAGAAGCTTTTTATTTTGATGTAGTCCCAGTAGCTTATTTTTGCCTTTATTTCCCTTGCCTGAGGAGACATAGCTAGAAAAATGTCGCTACAGCTGATGTCAGAGAAACTTACTGCCTGTGCTCTCTTCAAGGATTGTTATGGTTTCAGGTCTCACATTTAGGTCTTTAATCTGCTTTAAGTTTATTTTTGCATATGGTGCAAGAAATTGGTCCAGTTTCATTTCTTTTGCATATAGCTGTACAGTTTCTTAACACCATTTGTTGAAGAGACTTTTTCCCATTGTATATTCATTCTTCCTTTGTTGATAATTAACTGACCAAATGTAATTGTGGGTTTATTTCTGGGTTTTCTGTTCTGTTCCACTGACCTATATGTCTCTTTTTATGCAAGTACCATGCTGTTTTAATTACTACCACTTTATAATGTAATTTGAAACTTGGAATTGTGATACCTCCAGTAATGTTTTTTCTTTTTCAAGATTGCTTTGGCTCTCCAAGGTCTTTTGTGGTTCCATGTAAACTTTAGAATTGTCTGTTCTAGCTCTGGGAAAATTGCTATTGATTTTTTTTTCAAAGATTTTATTTATTTATTTGACAGAGGTCACAAGTAGGCAGAGAGGCAGGCAGAGAGAGAGGAGGAAGCAGGCTCCTTGATGAGCAGAGAGCCTGAGGTGGGGCTTGATCCCAGGATCCTGGGATCATGACCTGGGCCAAAGACAGCGGCTTTAACCCACTGAGCCCCCCACGCACCCCAATGCTATTGATATTTTGATAGGGGTTGCACTAAATGTGTATATTGCTTTGAGTAGTGTATAAATTTTTTAATATATTTTGTGTTAATTTTTTTAGGTTTATTTATTTATGTAATCTCTACACCCAACGTGGAACTTACCCTCCCCCAACATCAAGAATTGCACATTCTTTTGACTGAGCCAGCCAGGCAACCCATCAGTTTTTCTTCTTTCAGCCATAAGTATGGAGGGTCTTTCCATTTCTTTGTGTTATCTTGAATTTCTTTTGTCAGTGTTTTATAGTTTTTAGAGTACAAGTCTTTTACCTCTTTGGTTAAGTTTATTCCTAGGTATTTTATTTTTTTGGTGCAACTGTAAATGAGATTGTTTTCTTAATTTCACTTCCAAATTCATCTATGAGGCCAGTATCAGCCTGGTACCAAGCCAGATAAAGACACCATAAAAAAAGAGAACTATAGGTCAGTATCTCTCATGAATGTAGATATGAAGATCTTCACAAAATACTAGCAAACTGATTCCAACAGTACATTGAAAAGGAGGAGGGAAATATAAAGTATGTCCATAAGATACATATACTGACATATTTAACAAAGGCATAATGAGCACAACAGAAAGTTGCAAGTGATTATCACTATAGTATATAGCATAGAGTATATAGTATGTAGAATCCTAATTAATAAGACTTGCTTTATTGCTTCTCATTATAATACTGGTCTGGTTTGTTTTTTACTGATGATTAAGAGATTCTTTAAACTGTGTTATAATGTGTTTTTACCTTTTCACATATATTATTTTTATGTTATTGTCTTCAGGCTAACTTAACCACTTGTTTTTTCACTCATGGTGCTTAATAATACCCTTTGTCTTAAAGGTTTTGTTATTTGCATGCTGTATATTTTTGACACATAGCAGATGTCTAGAAAATGAAGAGAATAATTTTTAGATTCACTAGCTATTTCAATAAGTTTCCTGGTCATATGAGAAGCTTATATCCTCCTGGAAGTCTTAAGTAATTAACTTTGGGTTTTTTTTTTTTGTTTTTTTTTTTTTTTTTTTTTTTAAAGATTTTATTTATTTATTTGACAGAGAGAGATCACAAGTAGGCAGAGAGGCAGGCAGAGAGAGAGAGAGAGGGAAGCAGGCTCTCTGCTGAGCAGGGAGCCCGATGCGGGACTCGATCCCAGGACCCTGAGATCATGACCTGAGCCGAAGGCAGCGGCTTAACCCACTGAGCCACCCAGGCGCCCTGTTTTTTGTTTTTTTTAAAGATTTTATTTATTTATTTGACAGACAGAGATCACAAGTAGGCAGAGAGGCAGGCAGAGAGAGAGAGAAGAGGAAGCAGGCTCCCTGCAGAGCAGAAAGCCTGACGTGGGGCTCGATCCCAGAACCCTGGGATCATGACCTGAGCTGAAGGCAGAGGCTTTAACCCACTGAGCCACCCAGGCACCCCTTAACTTTGTGTTTTGATTTTAAGCATTTTCAGAAGTTATCAATCAAAATATATTACTATTTTTTAATATTAGCTGCATTTTACTAACTATTTTTTTTTTTTGCATTTTACTAAATTTGTAATAGGATCATAGAACTCAATGGTGGACAGCCACCTCTTACTTATAAAAGATTCCAGACTCTTATCAGCAAAATGGAACCACTAGAGATGCCAGTAGAGACAATTACTTCTGAAGTGATAGAAAAGTGTACAACTCCTCTGTCTGATGACCATGATGAGAAATATGGAGTCCCTTCACTAGAAGAACTAGGTAGGTGTAAATGAAGCTTGAGAATCAATAAACCACTGAGAAAATCTCACTTCTGATTTGATATGTAAAGTATTTTGCATTAAGAGGGAAACAAAGGAGAAAAAAATCTTAATCTCTTATACTAAGAAGTAATAAATCTATATATTATGTGTTCTATAAATGTGATGTATCTGTTAATAACCTTAAGATGTTTGTCCTAAAGAACAGAGACCATATTATGTCCTTATATGTGAAGACCTATCTAGGGCCATAAGTTCATATTTATGCTACTGTCATAATTTTTCTGTGAAGTAGTTTTACCAATTATTGTGGTTCATAAAAAATTATTTTAGTTCCAGAAGAATATCTTTTTCTTTTTTCTGTTTGTTTGTTTTTTTAGGTTTTGATACAGATGGCTTGCCCTCTGCAGTATGGCCAGGCGGAGAAACTGAAGCACTTACACGTTTGGAAAGGCATTTGGAAAGAAAAGTATGATAATAGAGATCATGCTTGTATTTCCAAACTGACAATTAAAAAATAATTTCACTCTTTTTAAAAACAAAAAATAGACTATTGAAAAGAAGAATTGAGAGAAATAGTTAAAATAAAATAACATACACCTAATTGTTTGAAGATTAATAACCACCTCCTCATTTAAATATTTTTTTCTTTCTCCACTGTTTCCTCTTTAGCTACTACCAATGCCACCTCTTCTATTCTTCCTATGTAAGCTGGTATCTGATGACTGTATCTTTGAAGCTAAGATAAAGTTCTTCTATTTTACCTGGAGCTCAGTGTCAGGAAGACAGGTCAAAAGTGCTTTTAGCTTGGGGTTAGGAATTTGAGGTTAATTTATTTCATATAAGTATGTGTTACCCAAGGATGGCTGAAACAAAAGAAAGCTCACTTTTATTCTGTTGTGTTTCTTATTAAAACATGTCTGTGACTGGGGTAATAAAATTTTATTCCCCAAGAACTATGTAACTTTAAAAAAACAGGTCAGTTTTAAACACTCTTTTTAAATGGAAAAGCCAGTTAACTAGCATAATTCTCTTTGTGTTTTCAGGCTTGGGTGGCAAACTTTGAAAGACCTCGAATGAATGCAAATTCCCTGCTTGCTAGCCCTACTGGACTCAGTCCTTATCTCCGATTTGGTTGTTTGTCATGTCGACTGTTTTACTTCAAACTAACAGATCTATACAAAAAGGTATTACCTAAAACTGAAGCTTATTTTTCAAAATACTTCTTTAAAAATTGGTGTTACTACTTCTTTGCTTTTTAACTTTAGGTAAAGAAGAACAGTTCCCCTCCACTGTCCCTTTATGGGCAACTGTTATGGCGTGAATTTTTCTATACAGCAGCAACAAATAACCCACGCTTTGATAAAATGGAAGGAAATCCCATCTGTGTTCAGATTCCTTGGGATAAAAATCCTGAGGCTTTAGCAAAATGGGCGGAAGGCCGGACAGGTTTTCCATGGATTGATGCCATCATGACACAGCTTCGTCAGGAGGGTTGGATTCACCATTTAGCCAGACATGCAGTGGCTTGCTTCCTGACCCGAGGTGACCTGTGGATTAGTTGGGAAGAAGGAATGAAGGTGAGTATTCTTCTAACTAATGTAGCACAGTCTTATTTTGAGTCTATACCTTACTAAAACAATTCCTAGAAGTTGTCTGTTACTTAGATTCATTTATAGTCTAATTTTTTCCAGCAGGTAAAGAATTTAATTCCCTAATACAGGCACACTGTTGGAGAGCAGAAATGGTGTAATCAGACAGGAGAAATGGTGATAACTGGTTTGATTAACCTCAAGTCATTTCAGAGACTGAACCAGCCTAGCCATCAAGGGAACTATAAAATGTAACACTCTGGACTCATTGGATTACATATTTATAGGTGATCATTTCTGTTACAAAAGAGGATTTACCCAAGAATTCTTAGAAATAGTGAATTTACATTATAAAATTTAAAATATCACTTCAATATCATAACTTTTTAATGATTTGTTTTGTAAAGTGAAGCATAGTATTATTTTGAGACATCATCTTGTGGTTATATATAACAGGACTTGTTTTATCTATCTGCCTATATCATAGATGTCCCCTATCCAAGGACCATTTCTGATCCTTTTTTTTTCTTTTGTGTCTCTGGTATTTCCTAATACAAAGTTTTACGTGAAGTAAATGTCTAGTACAGACTTAATGAATTTATAAAAAGGCGTTTAAAGTCTAATTCCCTTTTGGTCAAGGAATTCCAAATTTAAACTCTATAATGCTAGTGCTTTTTTTTTTATCTTTTGCTTTTTCGCTAGTGCATTTTAAGTCATTTTTATTTGGGTGCTCCCTATATGTAGGGGAGTGCACCAAGCTTCTCAGTTTTTGTTAGTGATTTATTTGATAACATATTTGCTTTCTTGAAAATGTTTACTGCTTTTTTTCTTCCATTTTTTAATTGAATCAGTGACTTGACTGATTATTTTACCCTCCCCCATAACACTGCAAAGAGTAGAAAGAAAAATTCACTTATATTACTGATATTTTTCTTTCCCTGAAATAACTCATTATAGAACAGAATATTAACAAGTTTTACAGTTCTGTGCTAGATTTTCTTTGTCTTGACTTTTGATCTACAGAGACCTGGAAAATGCTTGCTTTGAGAATTATATGTGTACAAACTAATTGGTTACTGTTACTTCTGAAGGTATTTGAAGAATTATTGCTTGATGCAGATTGGAGCATAAATGCTGGAAGTTGGATGTGGCTGTCTTGTAGTTCCTTTTTCCAACAGTTTTTTCACTGCTATTGCCCTGTTGGTTTTGGTAGGAGAACAGATCCCAATGGAGACTATATCAGGTAAATCAAGGGTGATTATTATTCAGTTCGGAATAACTAATCCAGGAAGAGCTTTTCATGTTTAAGCAACACTTAAGGTGTTCCCTACTCATGATGGGCAGCAGAGATGAGGAGATGGGTAAATAAATCATTAGATGGTTTTGACTTGATTTTGGTCATTCATAGCTAATAATTAGTTTTTTATAATTTGCTTGTAGTTCATTTTATTTATAATTTTTCTTCCTTCTCCCAAAAGACGTTATTTGCCTGTCCTAAGAGGTTTCCCTGCAAAATACATCTATGATCCCTGGAATGCACCAGAAGGTATCCAAAAGGTAGCCAAATGTTTGATAGGAGTTAATTATCCTAAACCAATGGTAAATCATGCTGAGGCAAGCCGTTTAAATATTGAAAGGATGAAGCAGATCTATCAGCAGCTTTCACGATATAGAGGACTAGGTATGTTAGTAACTTTGGTTTGTTTCTTCGGAGGTGTTTATGTATCTATCCTTGAGTTTGATCTTGGCCATAATTTAATAGGAAATTTTTTCCCTTTAGGTCTTCTTGCATCAGTGCCTTCTAATCCTAATGGGAATGGAGGCCTCTTGGGGTATTCTCCTGGAGAAAATATTCCAGGTTGTAGCAGCAGTGGAAGTAAGTGAAAAGGAAATTTCTATACTTTGCAACATAAAGAGATTAATAATCAAATATATTTTTTATTAAATCTCACTATAATATTTTTCTCCATACATGTACACACACACACACACACACACACACACACACACACACACACACCCCTGTCATTCCATTAGTGACATTTTGGAGATGGAAACCATCATTACATGTAGTAGAATTTAGCTCAAGGTAAAGATCTTACAAACTGAATGAGGAGGACAGGTTTTTTTTTAGATCTTGTTTTTTTGACAGAGATCACAGGTAGGCAGAGAGACAGGCGGTGGGGATGGGGCAGGCTTCTTGCTGAGCAGAAAGTCCGATGTGGGGCTTGATCCCAAGACCCCAGGGTGATGACCCCAGCCGAAGGCAGAAGCTTTAACCCACTGAGCCACCCAGGCACCCCGAGGAGGACAATTTTAAGGGTAGAATGAAATTCAGATATCCCTTCTGAAGGCTCTTTTTTTTTTTTTTTTTTTTTTTACTTTTTTACTTTTATGTATAAGGTAAATAGTTAAGGTTTAGTGGTCCTATGAATATGGCCAAAAGGTTTATCATACACATGCATTGGGCCTTTAGCTTTCTGCACATGAGTTTTTCCTTCCAGTCTTATTTGTAGTGGTTTTCCACATGATATATACTTAGTTGCCACATATATTCTTAATGTGTGATATTAATAATGTCAAGGAGCCAGTATTAGAAATTTGAATCATTGTATCAGTTTTTAAGGGTTCTAACCAAAAATAGCATGAGGCTAATTAATTTGATTCATTAATTAATTAAATGCCTCAAGGCATTAGAGGAATGCTTTTTTTTTCCCCCCAAAAAAGTCACATGTTTAAAGTTGATATTAAGAACAAACCCTTTAAAAAATTGAGCCTTTCTGATTCAGAAATACTCTGTACCCTTTTGAGAGCATATACTTTTTTTTCTTTAACAATTAGATTAAGGAGAAAGGAGCAAAGCACTCACATTTTGACTATCTACTTTATGCCCAATACAAGGGGATTTTTGCCACATTCTGAAGTATATCCTTTTATGCCCTCTACTTACCCTGTTTGTAGACTTTCATAGTGTCTCACAAGGTATATCAAAGGGCAAGATTATTTATAATTTGTACATAGATGACTTGAAGTATTTCTGTTCTTATAATAAAGCAAACCATAATCTATTTATGATAGTAATACATTTTATTTTTTATTTTTTTCTATTAAAAATACCTGTTCAGCATTATTAGTCAGTAGGGAAATGCAAGTCAAAACCACTCAGAGACTTCCCACTTAGGGTAACCAACTGTCAGTGATTACCTGGAATTGAGGGGTTTCCTGAGACATGAGACTTGCAGTGCTAACACTTGAAAAATCCCTATCAAACTGGGATGACTTATTTACCCTGTACCCACTCGAGTGCCTAAAAAATGACAGACAATAACAAGAGTTGTGGAGGATGTGAAGAGCCTGGAACCCTCATATGTTGTGAGTGGTGGTCTGTAAAATGGTACAGCCACTTTGGGAAACAGGTTGGCAGTTTCTTAAAAGCTTATAAACTTAACATAAAACCCAGAAATTCCATTCCTAAATATCTGTCCAAAAGAAATGAAAACATATCTACACAAAGACAAGAATCATAAGAATGTTTATGATGGCTTTATTTATAATAGTCAAAATGTGGTACATCCATGCAATGGAATACTAATCCGTAAGAAGGAATAAAATGCTGGTGCTTGCTGCAACATGGATAGACCTCAAAAATACTATGTTAAGTTACAGAATCCAGACATAAAAGACCACATATTGCACAATTCCATTTGTATGAATTACTCAGAAAAGGCATGTCTTTAAAATAAAGTAAGTTAATGGTTACCTTAGGTTTAGGGTAGGAATGAGAATGAATGCAAATGGGCATGAAAGTGTTCTAAATCTGGATTGTGCTGATGATGACACAACTCTGTAAATTTACTAAAAATTATTGAACTGTATACTTAAAACAGCTGAATTTTATGTTATGTAATTGTACCTCAAAACTGCTTAAAAAAAAAAACTATTCACCATATACAGTTTAGGAAATTCAGAAAAATAGAAAAGAAGAAAAATAAAAATCACCCACAATTCCATCCAGCAGAGATAGTCACTATTAAAATTTCAGCATATTTCCTTTGAACATCTTTTCTATGCAGTTTTCTCCCCACAGTACTTTAAGTTAGAATTTTTTAAAGTTTTTTTTTTTTTTTTTTGACAGCATGCATAAGCAGGGGGAGGGGTAGAGGGAGAAGCATCTCCCACTGAGCAGGGAGCCCTAACTGGAGCTCCATCCCAGGACTCTGAGATCATGACCCGAGCCAAAGGCAGACACTTAACCAACCTAGGTACCCAGGCACCCCTAAGTTAGAATTTTATGAGTGAAAAACCCTTTTGGTGCTGTTGGCAGTATAACATAAGAAGAGTCTGTTCATATAAACTTTTGCCCTTAGAAAAATGTGGGATTTTTTAAAACAAGAAATATGGGGTGTTTTTTTTTTTTTTTAAAGTTTTCATTCTAAGACTCCTATCTCATATAATCTTGGCATTTGAAATTTAACTACTGTAGTGTCCCTAAAGACATGATGAATATGGGATTTCTGATTTTTCTAAGCAGCTAAGCTAGTCATTAGCCAATTGATTTGGCAAAGCTCTTTTCTCTGCTCATTGTCTCTTTTACTGTTATTCTTGTGAAAATATAATTTACTGCATATTTTAAAAGATTTTTTTCTTTGACAGAGAGCACAGTAGGGGGAGCAGCAGGCAGAGGAAGAGGGAGAAGCAGGCTTGCAGAGCAGAGAGTCCAATGCGGGGCTCCATCCCAGGACCCTGAGATCATGACCTGAGCTGAAGGCAGACACTTAACAACTGAGCCACCCAGGCGCCCCAGTTTACTGCATTTTTATGGGGAAGTTATAGGCAGTTGAGATATTCATGAATTTAGGGCACAGGAAGATTTTAGGTGCCTGCTTATCATTTAACTCTCTAAAGGAATAAGATGCTATCTTAAGGAAATTCTGTATGTATTTATTGAGCTTATTAATCCCTCCCCCATCTTCAAAAGTAATCATTCTCCTGATTTCTAATTCTATTTTTTCCCATTTTTGAACTTTATAAAAATATTATAGTTTGTGCTCTTTTCTGTGTCTGGCTGCTTTCACTCAGTATTTTTTTGTTTATGAGATTATTCTCATTTATCTTAGAACAGGAAGAGGAATAAAATTGATGGAGTTGAGAAAATGAGGTGACTAGTCTGTTATTTAGAGCCTACCTCTGTGACTCTTCCAATAAAATTGACTTTTCCTTCCTCAGTGTCCTCACTGTATGCTATAACAACTTCCATCCCAGGACCATTATATTACTTATTTGTACTTAGTGATTTTATGTATCTGTCACCTTCTACTTGGATTGTGAGCCCCTTGAAGATAAGACCTCATGTTTTTATAATATTTCTATCCCTAGTACCTAGTATAATCTCTAGCATAAAGGAGCACTCAACAATTTAGCACTCAACTAAATACAGTAATTGAAAATGTATTTTTTGAAGTTTCCCTTTTTTGTTTGTTTCCTTTTTTTAAAAAAATTTATTTTAGAGAGAGAGTGTGTGCATGAGTAGGGGGAAGGACAGAGGGAGATGAGAATCCCAGGAAGACTCCCTGCTGAGTGGGGAGCCTGATGCAGGACTAGGTCCTAAGATCATGAACCGAACTGAAACCAAGAGTCCAATACTCAACCAGCAGAACCACCTAGGTGCCCCTATTGAAGTTTTCTTGATTGCAAAATATATGTAACATAAAACTTAGCATTTAACCGTTTTAAATGTACAATTCAGTGGAATTAAGTACATTCACATTGTTGGGTGAAGTTTTAAATAATCTTGTGCAATAATGGAAGACAACAATTATCACTATTAGGGGACACTCTGCTGATGGTGAAACCAGGAGTAACACCATTCAGTGGTGAATGTGCTGTAGTCCAGAATCAGACCTTCAACAAGTCCAAGAACAGAGTGTTTTTAGTATAATTAGTATAATTTAGTATAATTAGAGGTTTAAAAGTGAGTTAAGCATCCGCCTCTTGATTTTGGCTCAGGTCATGATCTCAGGGTCATGAGACTGAGCCCTGCATCAGGCGCCAACTGGTTGTGGAGCCTACTTAGGATTCTCTCTCTTCCTCTGCACCATCACCAAATACAAACATACACACACCCACACACAAACACATGTACACACATACACACCATCCATGTGATATAAAATAGCAGGGATGTGTGGGTGGCTCAGGCAGTTAAGCATATGCCTTTGGCTCAGGTCATGATCCCAGGGTCCTAAGATTGAGTCTTGCATAGGGCTCCTTGCTGCTCTCCCTACTTATGCTCTCTCCCTCTCTCTCTCTCTCTTTCTCTGACAAATAAATAAAATGTTTAAAATATATATATCAACAGGGAGCACTAGTTTATTATTTATTATTTATTATCTATCACTTTCCAGTGATAGAAGCCCTCATCCCTCATCAGGGCATTCACTTTCCCAATTCTGAGTATCTAAAAAGCTGAATTCTTTATCCAGAGGAACTTGATGAGCATGAAATTACAATAAAAAAATAAGTAGATTGTCTTAGACCATAAGGCGACTTCTGTGTAGGGGCACAAATGTTCACATTTGTCCATTATCTGGACATACTGACAGTATCTGGACATATTGTTTCTCTAGAACCTACTTTCTGTGCCAACCCCCTCTCCTATAACATTGTTTCTTTTTGCAAGGATTAATGTAATTGCTTAGGCTAGGTAACTGCCACATTGTGTTTCCTCCTCTTTGTGTGATTTGAATTGTTTAATTCTCATCTGGAAGGCCCTTATTCACTTATCTCCAAGGACATATATTTTGGACAGGCACTGAGGGAAGAATGTGGAATAAAGGGACAAGAGGTAAAGGAGGATGTATATTTCACTGTTGCTCTATATTTTGCTTCCATGGTCAAGTGTCTAATTGTTATTCAGTAAAGAAATGTTTTTTAGAAAATGATTATCAGTGATTTTGCCTTTGAACCAAAAGTCAACATTTATATGACCCTAAGTTTAAATTTCCTGATTTGGACTTGTGACTTTGTTCTTATGAAGGATTGAGGTTTAGTCCTAAAAAGCATAAATGACCTTAATACAATTACTAAAAACTAGATTTGTAGTCTTAATACATAAGATTTGGGGTTGAAGTAATTTTACTGTGTTTTAAATACTAACAGGTTGCTCTCAAGGGAGTGGTATTTTACATTACGCTCATGGAGAAAATCAACAAGCTCACCTATTAAAGCAAGGTAAGAATGAAGCATTTGAGCATTCTGTTCTTTTCACCTTCCTATCTTAAACATAATTGTTTTGTAAATATGTAGGAAGAAGCCCCATGAGCACTGGTCTCAGTAGTGGGAAACGTCCTAGTGAGGAAGAGGACACGCAGACTATCGGTTCTAAGGTCCAGCGACAGAGCACTAATTAGGTAAATACTTTGGACCTTTATTTCTTGCTTTAGTGTAGTGTGTAATCAATATAAATAAGACAATTTCTGAAATGGAGCTTATCACATTTTTCAAACTAGAGAAACTGAGCCTTAAATTTTTCAGTGATTACTATAAAATTAGTTAATTCTTAGACAAGAGAAGTGCATCTCTACTGGAAAAATTGCAGCACTTAGTTTTAAGATCATCCTAATTGATGATACTTAAATTTGAAAAAGTAATGATGTTGTGCTCAAGTTTTTTCTCAGAAAAAGACATCTTTTTAATTCCTTACTGTACGACCTTGAGTCTAAAACAATTAAAGTGACTTTTTATTTTAGTGGTATTATTAATCCCTTTATGAACTTTTCCCCAAATCTTTTCCTCTTAAATGTTTATAACTTTCTTTTATCTGTTCTGATACTTCTGGAATCTAAATTCTTTCCAGTTCTGGAATAGTTTGATTTTTTAAATATTGTCCTTTTTAGAGGTATCAAAAGGCCATGGCTATATTCAGTTGAATTGGATGTGGGATACTATTTTTTGATTTAAGTTTATTTGAAGAGTATCTATAATAGTACATTTACCAGGTTTTAAGGATGTTTAACAGTTATCTTAAACTGTTGGCATTTTTTAAATTACTGCTAACTATATTTATCATGTTAACCATTGATTAACATACAGAATTGTTGAATCAGTATGATGTACACCAGAAACTTAATATAATATTGTCTGTCAGTTATACTTCAGTAATAATATATATATGAACAGCAATAATAAAAAGTAAAATAAAAAATATAAAAAGTTTTTAAAAATTGCTTTAGTTTTTAGCACCAGCCCTAATTAGACTGTACATTGCTTGAAAATAAGATCAGTAAGCACTCATCAAATTTTTATCATTTAATTCCTTGCAATCCAACTTTACCCCATTTTTTCCCCCCTTAAATCACAGAAAACATTCAGGAAGAATACTGTTGCAGCTGAAATTGGTGGGGAGTTCACTACTTTTTTCAGTTAAATTATTTTAAAATGTTCTTCATTGATGGAAAGCAGTTACATTTTGAAATGCATTGTTTCTAATGACATTTCTGTAGTTTTAAACTTTTTAATGAACTTCATGTAGGAGAAATGGTAATTTGTATATAAAGAACTTGGTAATAATTTTGCTTAATGTAAATATAAATAGTCACAATATAGACCCATCAATATATTTTTGATAATTTTTCATGTATGGTAAAGGTTAAAGTGGCAAACTGATATTCTGATATACAAACTGAAGTTTTGAGAGTCAATGTGGGAAAATAGGAGGTTTTTAGACTTTCTTAAAAGACTTTGTTAAAATTTTAGGACAAAATTTTCTTGACATCATTGTTTGATCTAACTTTACACTCTTTGATAATGTTTTAGAAAATGTGCACAATCAAAATTGGTAGTTATAACCTCTGTTAACACAGACAATATATGTTTTAAATCTTCATGTATGCCTGTTTTGACCCAAATCTGTGGAAGTATCATGTGTTAAGTTCTCCTTGTCTCCTTTTGTTCATTTATAGCTAAGTGACCTTGTTATTAAAGTATATGCATATATGGAATCTTGTGTCCTTGGTGGTGGTTGTTTTTTCTTTTCTTTTTAAGTTTTTGTTTTAGGTAAGGGGGAGAGCATTGTTATATGAGATGTGATTACAAATCAGAAACAGTCTGTAAACCACATGTAACCATTCTGAATTAAGGATCAGGTTCCACTTACTTTAGTAATGCAGTATTTTTCACAATTATTCCAAATAAGATTACCAACTTCCAAATGCTTTATACTTTTTATAATACCTATCTATCTGCAAGAAAGATACAAAACCAAAATGGTTATTTGAGGTAATGGGGCTTATAACTATGAGTTAGTCACTATAATTAATAATGTGGGCTCTGGAGTCAAAGACCTGGCTCTGCCACTCATTTGGGATCTTGGACAAGTTATTAACCTTATAGGGGTAAGAGTAGTATCTGCTTCATACTACATATGAAATCCTCATAACAGTGCCTGGCATGTGGCAGTGAGTAGATAAATGTTAGCTGCAAGGCTGCTGTGCTTTATAGATCCCTGGATCGTGCAGTGCATAGTCTGCCTAACTGTATGCTACAGCTGCGGTTAGCTGTTGTTATTCTCATTACTATTATTATCCCATTCCTGTCTCTTGTAGGCTAGTTTTTTCCTTTTGGAATTATAACCAGTGTTATTTTTTTTTTCTTTTTCCCAGTCTTTAGTTGTGATAGATGTTCAGGGTGATAATTATATTTAAAAGTAACTTAAGAATAATTTGAGTCTAAAATCCAAAAACAGTAACATATTTTTATATGATACACATTTTTAAAAGCAACTTGAATAATGAATTAACAGAGTGATAAGTTCCATTACTTAGAAAAGAAAAAAAATATGCATTATCTCTCTTCTTTTGCCACTGTTAATAAGGAGTGATATCTTAACTGTTTTTCATGATGCTTGTATTTACCAGTCAGTCTATCCTTTGGACCTGATTGTACTGTACAGCATTGAGAAACTCATAGATCTGGGACCATCATCATGATGGGGACCATCATCAGGGGAATAGAAGATTCAGGGGTTTTTTGTGTTGTTTTGTTTTGTTTTGTTTTTTAAAAAGGCTTCATACCCAGTGTGGGGCTTGAACTTATGGGCCTGAAATCAAGACCTGAGCAGAGATCAAGAGTCGAACCCCTAACAGACTGAGCCACCCAGTGGCTCAATGATTCAGTTTTAGGGGCATCTGGGTGGCTCAATGGGTTAAGCCTCTGCCTTCAGCTCAGGTCATGATCTCAGTGTCCTGGGATCAGGCCCTACATTGCATCAGGCTCTCTGCTCAGCAGGGAGCCTACTCCCCCCCCCCCCCCCCGCCTACTTGTGATGTCTCTCTCTGTCAAATAAATAAAATCTTAAGAAAAAAAAAGATTTAGTTTTACTGTGAATAAATATTTTAGTAAAAGAACATTGTTTCAGCATAGACACTGATATCTTACTCTGACATGTAGGGGGATTTTGGCTTTTAGGGGGCTTTTTGGGAGGCTTTTTCACTTTGGTCTAAATTGTAACTGAAAAGAATCACTGAAAGGGAAAGACCAGTATCACCATATTTCAATTGAGCAGATGTTTGAATACAGTGTTTTCTCCCAACCAAAGGGTTAGTATTCTGAAAACGCTGCTGGTGGTTGAGGGATTTAAGGTCTTATATTTCAGGAAATATATCTTGAAATCGTATTAACAAAACCTGTTCTGTTCTGACAACTTGGAAAAATTGAGTTGAGGAAAGCAAACTTTTTTGAAAGAACCTTTGTGAAGTTTTTATGTTTTTATATTCACTTGAAATAAATTAGTAAAATTGGGATATAAAAGACTGATAACAGTATGTTTTTAAGGCCTAGAAACTTCAGGATCTTCCCACAATTTCAACATGTTTGTAATTTTCTTTTTTTTTTTTTAAAGATTTTATTTATTTATTTGACAGAGAAAGATCACAAGTAAGCGGAGAGGCAGGCAGAGAGAGAGGAAGGGAAACAGGCTCCCTGCTGAGCAGAGAGCCCGATGCGGGACTCGATCCTAGGACCCTGAGATCATGACCCAAGCTGAAGGCAGCGGCTTAACCCACTGAGCCACCCAGGTGCCCCTGTTTGTAATTTTCTTATAGGTAATATCCATAATACTGGCTTCTTTTCTCCATTTCTCCATCCAAGGGGTTCTTTTCCTGATTGCATGGTCCTAGAAAATCACTAAATATTGGAATGGAAAAAACTAGGTCACATGTATTAATACAGTTGGCATAGCTGAATCGATCAGTTTCAAGTTTTGATTACAATGTACAGGATCATATATTTTACTATTCCTTACATAATTATGTGGAGCCCAGGTTCAAGCTAAGCTGTCAGCACCCTAGTGTACGTGTCTGCTCCCTTCCTCCTAACCACAGCATGCAGTTCTAAAGTGCTTGAGTTTACATTCCTCAACTGCCTTCTCTTCTCATATCCTACTCTAATTCCTTTTTCCTAAATGCAGTGAAACATTTTGGCTAATCCAGGCCCCAGATCCTTGTATTGTAGGAAAAAGTGTTCAATAAAGCCATGAATAATAGGATTTTTATACAAAGATAACTCAAGAGAAGGGTTATTGACTAGCATCCCAGACCTCATATACATTAGCTACTCATTTCATTCTAGAATGTCCTGGAGGTCAAAGTTGATCTTGAAATAAAGAGCTAGGATTCTTGCTACTACTTCATGTAATTAAAATGCAAATGTCAGGCCATCTCAAAAAGCCTGTTGAGCACAGACTGACTATTAACGCTAGACTCCAATTAACATTTCCTGGGTTTCTGTAATGTGCCAAATATTGTTCAGAGGAAAAAAAATCTGTAAATTTCCACAAGGGGTTCACAAAGAGGGGGCAGTCTGGAAGAATTACAGTGGTGTGTGTTCAAGCCATGTTAGAACTGTGCACAGTGTATGCTATGAAACATATGAAGGGAGAGATCTCCAGCCTGGGAAAATCCTAGCTTTCCCGACTCCCAGCTCTACCCAGGAATATAGGACAACTAGGCAGGGTGGGGGCACCTATCTTTGGAAACATTTAACTCTAGTTGGGATTAATCATGTTATCCGTTGTTAATGTCTTTGTCCTTCACTGTCCTACATGTAAACTCCCCTCAAGACAGGGAATGTACTTTATTCCCCCTTGTCTTGTCCACCGCTGTCTTCTCATTGCTGTTTCACATGCTTGGAACTTAATAGGCATACCATCAATATTTGTTGATTGATAGATAAATGTAAGAATAAATGGGATAGACATTGAGACTGGCTTTAAGGAGAAAGCAGTTTATGAGGCTGACATCAGAGATAATTAGAATGTAAACCACTGGGCAGTTTATCAGAAAAGGCAAGTATTTAGACGGAAGTGGGGGGATGGTTTAAAGACATAACACAGTTGCTGACTACTGGGGGCGGGTGGAAGGGGCAGCAAGAAGGCTAGATATGTTCCCAAAGGTTTATTGTTTTGGAACTACACTTTTTTTCTTTTGTAAATTAGTTCTTTACCCATCGAATTATTTTGGGAGCTCTGAATGGCTATAGCTTAAAGATACAGCGGCTTCTGAGTTACTTTTACATTTTTTTCTTATGAGCTAGTGACCCCAAGGGACAAAAGGACCGGGACTCCCAAGTTTTCTAAATGCTGGTAAGGAAAGGGTGTGGAAATGCCAGGCGTGTAATTGCGGCACCTGGCTCCGTTGCCAGGCAAGCTGATTCCCACGCTGGCCGGCCTCCGTCGCGCAGCCCCGCCTAACGTGAGGGTCGCGCAGCCTGCGTCCCGCACCTTGATTGGCTGCGTTGGGCTGCGTCTGCGGGCTCACGGGTCTCCTGTGCCCTGATTGGCTGCGGGTAGAAAGGCTGGGGCCTGGGACCACACTGCCGAGGGGACTTCGCGGCCCTGTTGGGACACTAGTCTCGGGACCCTGACCCCTGTTCCCAGGCCAAGGGAAGACGGCGGGCCACGGGAAACCTCGGCGGGGGGAGGGAGGAAGGACGGAACCAGGGACCCGGGACTCACTGCGTCTTGCACGGGTGGACAGGTGAGTCGCACCCCTTTCTCCGCTCCCCTGGGGTGGGCCTCACCAGCAACACAGCGGCCGACCGGCAGGGGTTGGGGCCGCGCACCGAGAAACCGGACTCCCCGCCAGTTCTCTCAGCATGCCCGGCCTGGGCGGATGCCCAGACGTCGTAGGTCAGAGGTTCTGGAAAAGCGCAGGCGCCACAGGATAGATATGTGGTTTTCGATCATTCCCCGAGATTTTCTTCATTTTGGTCCTCATTTTTACTTGTTTATACACATTGCGGTTAATTTGAAACTGTCAGCAGATGGTGCATGTTGTAAAGTAGAGCTTAATTGAATTGTTACCGATGTTGTAGAGCGTAGTGTGTAAAGTATGAATATTGCGCATATTGTTGAAGTGAACTTAACACTTCAAGAATGCTTAAGAAACAGGAGTTTCTTGTGTTGTGATTTAACAAACATTTGCCAAGTGTATTGCTGTGTAGGACAAGGGTAAGCGCTGTACTCTGAAGCCAAGTTGTTGGGTTTGAAACCAAGGTCTGCTGCCCCTTGTTAGCTGAGCAGACCTTGGGGCGGTTACTTTACCTGCATCAGTGTCTTCAACTTTAAAGTGGGTCATTGTGGTGACTTTTCTGAGTACTCTGTAAGTGGTTTATGATATTAACTCAGTTTAGTCTGAACAGGTACCCAGGATGTAGTGTCCCCATTTTCCCGACACTCCTGCTGAGGCACGGAGAAGCGATGTGACTTTCCCAACATAACCAGTGACCAGGAATTAAGCCCATGCAGACCACAGTTTTACACACTACCTTAGGTTGCCTCATGAACTGGATTTGTTCATTCAGTTTCAGTTGACAAATACTGATTTTGTTCCTCTGTGGACCAAGTTCTTTGCTGGGTACAGGGGAGAGAGAAGAACAGGACTCAGACTCTGCCCTCCCAGCGCTTGCAATCTAGTACAGGTTGTTTATAGCTGGACTGCAGGGTGCCCGTGAATCCCAGTAAAATCTTTTCCAAAACATTGTGAGTACAGGTCTTTTCTTTTTTGTTCTTTTTGGAAAGAGAGTCTGGGGCTCTCACCAGGTCCTCTAGTGGGTCTGAGACTGAAAGTTATGAAGAAACATTTTAGCAGAAGAGCTGGAATCTGACGTAATGCCTGACAACACAGCATGACCTTAAAAAAAAGAAAAAGAAAAACCATTGGTTGAATGGATGAAGAACTTTACAGCAGTTCAAGTGCTACAGTAGGGTTAAGAGGAAGGTGCTGTGGAAGAACACACGCAAAGGTCCTCCTTGTCCAGCAGTGCCTCCTAGAGTCAGCAGTGCCCCTGAAGTGAATAGTTGGGAAGCAATTCATTGGAACATAGTGGTGACAAATCTCTGCTCTCCTGGAGGGTGAGACAGAAACAACACATGAACAGATGCAGCTATGACAGGTGGCAAAGAGAAGCAGTCCATGGTGCCATGAGAGCCTGTAATAGGGACAAGTGGCTTCATCTATTCAAGACAGTCAGGGAAGTTTCCCAGAGAGAGCAGTACTCAGTCCTAGGAGTTAGACAGGGGCACTCTGGGCATGGGGAACTGCCCTCAGCCTTCAAAGACCCTGTGGTGGGAACAGGCAGAGCACCAGGGACTGAAAAGAACTGGTGTGGCTGGTGGGGTTGGGGGGGTTTGGAGGGGAGGGGCACAGATTTGGGTGGTGACAGAGCCCAGACAGAGGCCTTTTAGACCATGGTGTAAGGCGTTTTTATTTTGTTTTATGTCTTTGTCCTAAAGTGCCATTGAAAAGTTTATTGCAGGGAGGTGACAAGATCACATTTTGAGAAGAAGTTGGAAAGAAGCCCAAGTGATTAACTGAAGCCCTGGATAAGGACAGGATCCCTGAGGAGAAACTGTAAGGTAAGAGGAGGAGAGGGGTCTAGAATCAAGCCTTGAAGATGAGCCTGCAAAGAAGACAGATAAAAGGAAGTGAGAGGGTAGCAAGGGTGGGGGGAGGGGAAGAGAACTGAGATTGGGAAGTCTTGGAAATCCGGAGAGAGAGTATTTCCTGGAGAAAGTGGTCGACTATGCTGAAAGCTTACAGAGTTCAAAAGAGGAAGGAAGAGAGCCCAGTGGCTCTAATCACATGGAAATTGTCTTTATTGGGATCTATATAAGTAGGAGGAGAGGAATTGGAGAGAAGCATCTGCAAGAATTAACTGAGGATGGGGCACCTGGGTGGCTCAGTAGGTTGAGTATCTGCCTTTGGCTCGGGTCATGGTTTCGGGGTCCTGCAATCAGGCCCCTCATCAGTTCCCTGCCCAGCGGGGAGCCTGCTTCCCCCTCTCCCTCTGCCTGTTGCTCTTCCCACTTGTGCTCTCTCTGTTGAGTAAATAAAATCTTAAAAAAAAAAAATTCACTGAAGGTAAGAGAAAATAGGGTTTTAGCTAGGGTGGCAGTGAGAAGAGCCATTGAGCTGAAGGATGGGAGCCCCAGAGAGGAGGATAGAGCTGAAGGAGTGAGTATATGAGAAAGAGGGGCTCTGGAGGTTTTCAGGCCAGAGAGGTAGGAATCAGTACAGAAGCAAAGATTACCCTGGATGCTGAAGGATGTAATTGTAGGAAAGGGGAGACAGCAGAAGGTTCACGTTTGGTGTGATGAGTTGCTCTCCTTTCTTTGTACAGAGTAGAGGCGGGAGCATGGAATGAGTGGAGCAGGGGTCAGGGGAAGCTGGAGGTCCAAGCTGAGGAGCTTTGACATCATTGTGTGGAGGTATGCAAGAGTACACTGACCCAGAGATTTTTTTTAGAATGGTCTGGCAGAGGGAGCCAAGTTTGCAGCAAAGAAATTAGCCTCCTTGGTCATTCAGGAAATTGCAAAATATTGGGAGAGTGAGGATAGAGGCTGGATAGAATAAAAAGCTACATTTAATGTGTGGTAAAGGAGGCCTCACAGACCATGGGGAAGGAAAGGATTGTTCAAAGACAGTGCTTGGAGATAGCTAAACTATTGATAATGTGTAGACTTTCAGCTCACAGTAGAAATTTCAAGTGAATTAAAGGAGCTAACTTTTTAAAATAAAAAATATAAAAGGATATATGGGTGAATTTTTATCTGTTCATGTAGTGCATAAAAGCAGTAAGAATCAAGAAAAGGGAAACTTCTATGACCCTTGACCACTTAAAATTAACCACTTTGTTGTGATACATGCTATACTATGTAATAACCTTGAAGACATTATGCCAAGTGAAAAAAACCAAACGCAACAGGACAGATATTGTATGACCACTTACATGAAGTACCAAGAACAGGCAGATTCCTAAAGACAGAAAGTAGAAGTTACCAACGGCTGAGGGAGGAGGGAATGGGGAATTATTGTTTAAGGGAAACAGAATTTCTGTTTGGGGCAATGAAAAATTTCTGGAAATAGTAGTAGAGGTTGTACAACATTGTGAATATAGTTAATAACACTGAATTGTATACTTAAAATGGTTAAAATGGTAAAAATTTATATCTTATCACAGTAAAAAATGTAACCACTTTGGTAATGCTGGAATTTTTATACCATCAACAACTGAAAGTGAATTAGAGAAAAACCAAAAACATATTTTTTTTAATATATGAAGAGTTTATGTAAGTCCATTCTTGAAAAACAGAAAATTGCAGATTAAAAAGGCAGGAGTAGTTAATACACAAAAGAAAATAAAGATGGCCAAAATAAGTCATTAAGCTCAGCCTCATTAGTAGAAGAAAGTGAATTTAATATTGTTTTCATTTTTCACATATAAAAATTCAAACTGATGATGGGGCGCCTCGGTGGCTCAGTTGGTTAAGCGGCTGCCTTCAGCTCAGGTCATGATCCCAGGGTCCTGGGATTGAGTTTTGCATCGGGCTTCCTGCTCAGCAGAGAGCCTGCTTCTCTCTCTCCCTCTGCCTACTTGTGCTTTCTCTCTGTCTCTCTGTCAAATAAATAAATAAAGTCCTTAAAAAAAAATTAAAACTGATGAATCGGTCATAGTGCCTGTGACAAGATTAACAGATATTTTTTCTGGAACAGTAAATTAACAACCTGGCTTTTCAAATGTTCCCTTATCTTTTCAGTAATTCCCCTAGGGATTCACGAATGAGTGAAATGAAATGAAATGTAGACAGATAGGCAGCAGATAAATAGTATTACAAACAGCCCAAATACTCCATGCTAGGGAAGAAATTACAGAATTATGGTGTATCAGTCCCCACTATCATGTACTCATTTTAAATTTTTATAGAGTGGTTTTGATATTAAGTTTAGATACTTAGAGTGCATATAACAAATCAATTGTATATATAATTTGTGTTGTTTGTAGAAGAGTCACAATATTAGTGCTCTTCACTTTCACGGTTAACTGTGTTTGCTCATCAGAGACTAAAAAAGAGCAAGACAGCTTTAATTGTGAGGCAACTCCCTGAGCACATAATATTTTACCCTGGTGTGAGCAGGAAATGTGAGACGGGCTGCTTTACCCAATCTGTCATTTTGTATAGCGTAACCCACACTAGGCCACATAACTTTATCTGGTGCTTAACCAAACACCAGGATTTGTTCCAGTGCTGAGGAGCCCCTTTCTGTGCTGGCCTCACTGGAAGACATCATGTCAGTCTTTAGTGTAGTACCTGCTGAAGACATTTTCAAGAAAAATTCTGAGACCCTACCATTTCAAATTGTAGGCTGAGCTTAAGATCTAGTTCTCATATACAAGGTAGCCTTGCTTTATGTATTTAAAAATGGTAACAAAAGGGACAAGAATCAGGAAAAAACAGACATGTATGTCAGATATGAACAGTTGTGAAGGACTTTTCCACTTCCCTGTTCTTTTTTTTTCCCACTCCAGTAATATTTTTTCTTTTATTAATATTTTAAAATTAACATATAATGTATTATAAGCCCCAGGGGTATAGGTCTGTGAATCATCCCAGGCTTACACACTCACCATAGCACATACTCTCCCCAATGTCCATAACCCAACCACCCTTTACATACCCCCCTCGCCCCTGCAACCCTCAGTTTGTGAGACTGAGAGTCTCTTACGGTTTGTCTCCCTCTCTGTCCCATCTTGTTTCATTTTTTCCTTTCTTACTCCCCAAACCCCCCCACGTTGCCTCTCAACTTCCTCATATCAGGGAGATCATATGATAATTGTCTTTCTCCGATTGACTTCTTTCACTCAGCATAATACCTTCTAGTTCCATCCACGTCATTGCAAATGGCAAGATTTCATTTCTTTGATGGCTGCATAATATTCCATTGTAGATATATACCACATCTTCTTTATCCATTCATCTGTTGATGGACATATAGGTTCTTTCCATAGTTTGGCTATTGTGGACATTGCTGCTATAAACATTTGGGTGCGTGTGTCCCTTCAGATCACATTTGTATCTTTGGGTTAAATACCCAGTAGTGTGATTGCTGGGTCGTAGGGTAGCTCTATTTTCAACTTTTTGAGGAACCTCCATGCTGTTTTCCAGAGTGGCCACACCAGTTTGCATTCCCACCAAGAGTGTAGGAGGGTTCCCCTTTCTCCGCATCTTTGCCAACATCTGTCATTTCCTGACTTGTTAATTTTAGTCATTCTGACTGGTGTGAGGTGGTATCTCATTATGGTTTTGATTTGTATTTCCCTGATGCTGAGTGATGTTGAACACTTTTTCATGTGTCTGTTGGCCATCTGGATGTCTTCTTTGCAGAAATGTCTGTTCATGTCTCTGCCCATTCCTTGATTGGATTATTTATTCTTTGGGTGTTGAGTTTGATAAGTTCTTTATAGATTTTGGATACTGGCCCTTTATCTGTTACGTCGTTTGCAGATGTCTTCTCCCATTCTGTCAGCTGTCTTTTGGTTTCGTGGACCATTTCCTTTGCTGTGCAAAAGCTTTTGATCTTGATGAAGTCCCAATAGTTCATTTTTGCCCTTGCTTCCCTTGCCTTTGGCAATGTTCCTAGGAAGAAGTTGCTGCGACTGAGGTCGAAAGGTTGCTGCTTGTGTTCTCCTCAAGGATTTTGATGGATTCCTCTTTCACGTTGAGGTCTTTCCCATTTTGAGTCTATTTTTGTATGTGATCTAAGGAACTGGTCCAGTTTCATTTTTCTGCATATGGCTGTCTAATTTTCCCAACACCATCTGTTGAAGAGACTGTCTTTTTCCCATTGGACATTTCTTTCCTGCTTTGTCAAAGATTAGTTGACCATAGAGTTGAGGGTCTATTTCTGGGCTCTCTATTCTATTCCATTGATCTGTGTGTCTGTTTGTGCCAGTACCATACTGTCTTGATGATGACAGCTTTGTAATAGAGCTTGGAGTCTGGAATCGTGATGCCACCAACTCTGGCTTGTTTTTTCAACATTCCTCTGGCTGTTCAGGGTTTTTTCTGCTTCCATATAAATTTTAGGATTATTTGTTCCATTTCTTTGAAAAAAATGGATGGGATTTTGATAGGGATTGCATTAAACATGTAGATTGCTTTAGATAGCATAGACATTTTCACAATACTTATTCTTCCAATCCATGAGCATGGAACATTTTTCCATTTCTTTGTGTCTTCCTCAGTTTCTTTCATGAGTTCTTTATAGTTTTCTGAGTACGGATTCTTTTTCTCTTTGTTTAGGTTTATTCCTAGGTATCTTGTGGTTTGGGGTGCAATTGTAAATGGGATTGACTCCTTAATTTCTCTTTCTTCTGTCTTGCTGTTGGTGTAGAGAAATGCAACTGATTTCTGTGCATTGATTTTATATCCTGACACTTTACTGAATTCCTTTACAAGTTCTAGCAGATTTGGAGTGGAGTCTTCTGGGTTTTCCACATAAAGTATCATATCATCTGCAGAGAGTGATAGTTTGACTCCACTCCCTTATTCTTTTCAGAATTTGGCAAATTTGCTTTAGTGAAAATGTATTGCCTTTTTTTTTTTTTGTAAGATTTTATTTATTTATTTATTTGACAGAGAGAGAGATCACAAGTAGACAGAGAGGCAGGCAGAGAGAGAGGGAAGCAGGCTCCCCGCTGAGCAGAGAGCTTGATGTGGGACTCGATCCCAGGACCCTGAGATCATGACCTGAGCCGAAGGCAGTGGCTTCACCCACTGAGCCACCCAGATGCCCCATGTATTGCTTTTATAAACAGTTATTTGAGACAACCAAAGCATTTAAAATAGTTTTCACAATTTTTACGTACTCTTTATAATGTACTTCTGTCTAAAATATAATTTTAGTCATATTAATCATATTAGTACAAGAATTTTAGCCCCAGGTATTTCCTAGTAATGGCAACTGTTTATTGAGTGCTACTATGTACCAGGCTTATGCAAAGTATTGGACTCAAAGTATCCCTGTAAAATTTATGCACTTTCGTTTCCTTTTAAGGATGGTACTGTTAGTAGTCATCCTTATTGAACATTTACTGTGGTGCTCTTCTGATCACTACTTGTTCACTTAATTAATCTGAGGCTAGGGGCGCCTGGGTGGCTCAGTGGGTTAAAGCTTCTGCCTTCAGCTCAGGTCATGATCCCAGGGTCCTGGGCTCGAGCCCTGCATTGGGCTCTCTGCTCAGCAGGAAGCCTGCTTCCCTTCCTCTCTCTCTGCCTGCTTCTCTGCCTACTTGTGATCTCTGTCAAATAAATAAATAAAATCTTAAGAAAAAAAAATTAATCTGAGGCTAAGAAACTTTCCCACGATAACCCCATAAATTAGAACCAGGACTGAGCATGGACATTTTGGCCACAGAGCCCACAGTTCTTATAGCATGTGGTACAGTTGTGAGGCCCAAGATTGTGAGGCTCCAGATTAGATCTGTGTGTACCCAATTCATTATGTAGTATCTCCTGCTTCCAGTTAAAATCCATGGTCCTCTTAGAAATTTTAAAATAGCTTAATATTTATATCTTGGCTATCAGGAATCATCTAAAGGAAAGTGGTATTAGGAATTATATGAAAAATACTCTCGTTGAACCACCAGAAGTAAAATAGAAACTATGCTTACAATTATTTGGGACACCATGGGGACTAACAATGAGCTATTATTACAAATGGTAAAACAAACTGAGAACATTGTTACTTGTTATGTTTCCTTTGAGAATAGTGATTTATTTGCATTAGTTAGAACAGGCTTGGAAGTGAAAAGTCCTTGGTATATTGTATATATGAGATATATACCATATATATATACAGATATATCTATATCTATATAGATATATCTGTATATATATATGGCATTATTAAGTGCAGAGATTGGATTATGGCTTTTTTTCAACTTTCCTTCAAACCTTCAAATAATAAGGGAATGCTGTTGACTAGCTAAACTGTTCATGCTTTTGTGGCAGGGATGCAACACTTAACACTCTCAGCAACTAAGTTAGAACAGGGCACCTGGGTGGCTCAGTTGTTAAGTGGTGGCCTTTGGCTCAGGTCATGATCTCAGAGTCCTGGGACTGTCTCTCTCATCCGGCTCCCTGCTCTCCCTCTCCCTCTGTCCCTTCCCCCCCACTTTGTGTGCGCTGTCTCTCAGATAAATAAATATGACCTTTAAAAGTTAAAACAACAAAGTAGGCATGTTTACATTACCAGAGATAACCGAAAAATAGTGCCAGAGTCCATAAGGCATCACCCACAGTATAGCCATCCCTCGGGACCTAAAGCTGTCACATGGGGACAGCTGGTTAGACTGTTGTAAAAGTATGGTCCACATTCCACTTAATTTGATTGCCCATTGCTCTACTGGGCCAGTCACACAGCATTCCTCGCTTTGTCTGTCTAAGACTTGGTTTAATTTTGGATTCATAAAAAGGATTTTTACTTAATTCTCTTAAAACAAGTTTATACTTATTAACTCCTTTTAAATAAAACAGATTGACTTTGGATAATAATTACTCAGCAGAAATATTTACTCTAAAATATAGTATTAGAGATGACTCCCCTTCCCAATAAGTATTTGCTTCAGCTAAACATAAACTTGAAAATTTAAAATGTTAAAAAAAAAAAAAGAAGAAGGAAAACCTTGCGTGTGTGTGTTTGTAGAAGTAAAACATTTCTGGGGCACCTCGGTGGCTCAGTGGGTTAAGCCACTGCCTTCGGCTCAGGTCATGATCTCAGAGTCCTGGGATCGAACCCCGCATTGGGCTCTCTGCTCAGCAGGGATCCTGCTTCCTCCTCTCTCTCTGCCTGCTTGTGATCTCCCTCTGTCAAATAAATAAAGAAAATCTTTTAAAAAAAAAAAAAGTAACACATTTCTCTCAAAGAAAAACATAACAGTTGTAGGAAAGGAAATTCGTGTCAGAATAACATTTGAGGTCTTTGAATCTTTGAACTCTTAAAATGTAAAATGGATATTACTTCACAAGGTTGTGGCAAAGCTCACATAGACAGTGTGTTTATAATGTGTGAGATGTCTAAGTTATGAAGAGGTATATTAGTTACTTTATAAATTATTTAAGAGGAATATTTAATATTCCACAAAAAGTTTGAGACTAACTTTGGCAAAATTCAGTTTTCCTGTCTAATTTAAATCCACATAATTTCTGTGCCTACTGCTTAGAACCCACATTTCTGTTTGCATTCTTAAAGTCAACACCCCTTATGTTAAAACCTATGTTTTCACTGTTACAGGTACAATGAGTACATTCTGAGTCCCAGGACGGTGGGAATTAGCCAACGGACTGCAGACATGCTGTGGAAGCTGCTGCTAAGATTGCAGCCCTGCAGGCTGTGTTCATTCAGAAAGATGCCATTGGCTTCAAAATCCAGACCCCCTTTAGCATGCTTCATCTATACAACTGATCATCAATCAAACCAAGAAAATAAAAGAACAGTGGAAAAGCTCTACAAATTTTCAGTGGACGTCAGGAAAATTCGCAGATTAAAAGGATGGGTACTTTTTGAGAAGGAAACCTATGTTGAAGAAATTGCAGGCATTTTACAACAACTAGGTGCCGATGAAGCTGCTATAGCCAGCATTTTGGAACGCTGCCCAGAAGCAATAGTCTGCAGTCCAGCCACTTTGAACACCCAGAGAGAACTCTGGCAGTTGGTTTGCAAAAACGAGCAAGAGTTAGTCAAGTTAATAGAACAGTTTCCAGAATCTTTCTTTACCGTTAAAGACCAGGAAACCCAGAGGCTGAACATTCAGTTCTTTCAAGAGTTGGGACTCAAAAATGTGGTCATTAGCAGATTTTTGACAACTGCATCTAATGTTTTTCATAATCCTATTGAGAAAAATAAGCAAATGATAAGTATTCTCCAGGAGAGTTATCTAAATTTAGGTGGCTCTGAGGCCAACATGAAAGTTTGGTTACTCAAATTGTTAAGCCAGAATCCATTTATTTTGCTAAATTCTTCTGCAGCTATCAAGGAAACATTAGAATTTCTCCAGGAGCAAGGTTTTGCAAACTCTGAAATTCTCCAGCTTCTATCCAAACTCAAAGGATTTCTTTTTCAACTTTGCCCAGGAAGTATACAGAACAGCATGTCCTTCTCTAAAAATACTTTTAAATGCACAGATCATGACTTGAAGCAATTAGTTTTGAAATGTCCTGCCATTTTATATTATTCCGTTCCAGTTTTGGAAGAGAGAATTCAGGGATTATTAGAAGAAGGCATTTCCATAGCTCAGATAAAAGAGACACCAATGGTACTTGAATTAACTCCACAGATAGTACAGTACAGGATAAGGAAACTGAATTCTCTAGGCTATAGGATAAAGGATGGACATCTAGGAAATCTAAATGGAACAAAAAAAGAGTTTGAGGCTAACTTTGGCAAAATTCAGGCCAAGAAAGGAAGGCCATTATTTAACCCTGTGGCACCATTAAATGTTGAAGAGTAACTTGCCGACTGCTGTTGCTTTCCAGCATTGCAGAGTGAAGCTAAGTAGCGAAGACTTGAGTGATTCAGGCAGTTTATAGGCACTAGTAATTTGAAGAAACTATTTAGCTTGAGTTGAGTCTAAGTTACCTTTAAGTATATAATCTCTGACATATTTTCTGTATTTTAAACTATAAGCTGCATTTTAAATAAAGTTGGTAATTTTTACCTTGAACTATTTCAGAAAACTCCTGTACTAGTAACGGCCCAACAGAGTGATAACTTTATAAGTGAATCATTTCTAAGAAATTGCCAAGTATACTCCCTTAATTCAAAGGATGGGTATGTTTTTATTTATATAGCACATTTCATCTGGGACACAGACCCAGTGTTCTTCCTCTCCACCAGCTCTGAAACATCATTCTACTGTGGTCTGAAACCTGTATCTTCAAATTAGGTGAAATTAGCAAACTTCTAATACATTTTTTTTTAGATAAAGCTGATTTCATCTCTTGGTTGGGATAAATGCGTGTCTTTGAGAATGAAGAATTTCTCATTCGAAAAGAATAGAGCTTGTGTGTTTAGTTTAAAATTGACCATCTCCTCTCATAGAACTTTTATGTGCATCAATACTTTCCCATTTTATAGATGAGGAAACAAGCTTAGAGAGGCCTGCCAAGTGATAGAGTCCAGATTTACTGTGATCTGACTTCTGTTCAAACCTGTGACTAGAAAAAGGATTGCTTAGGAGTTGGCATTACGAAAAGCCATAGCACAGTAGGTTGGGTGTCAACTCGGATTCAGTTCAGGTCCTGATCTCATGGCTCCAAGCTCAGCAGGAAGTCTGCTTGGATATATTCTCCTTCTGCCCTGTCCCCCTCTTGTGCTCTCTTTCTCAAATAAGTGTCTTTTTTAAAAGAAAAGAAAAACCATACCCTTACCTGACATGACAAAGGAGTACCAACAACAAACTTAGGAATTTTTTGTAAAACTCCTTAAATATGAAGTGATCTAATTTATATACATTTGAATTAAGCAGCTTTTTTAGAAAACTGAAAATCCAGGTCTGGCTCAGAAAGGGAAAATGTGTGATGGTTGGTACCGGTTTTAATAGCATTCCAAATTTCTGTTTCTAAGTCTTGTTCCAAGATAAACATTATCCAGATAAAGACTGGCTCACCTCCAGCTGCGGATTTTGAATTTTGTAACAAATAACACCACCAAACAGTTGACTCTCACACTCCCACCATCTGTGTCCTGTGTGCATGGCCTTTTTTTAAGTAATGAAAACCCAATTAAAAATACACGCCATGTCTTTATTCACTTAGCAAATGCAAGTAACCCTCAGTGTTCAAATCTGTTTGGTTCCTTGGGGTAGTGAACAATAGTCTCATGTAGCACCTACTAAGTGCTGGGCATGTTATGCTTTAGAACGCTTAGAGCTGAGAACCACCATTTACTGTTCTACAAATGAGGAGATGCAGGCACAGACAGGGTGTCACTTACCCAAAGTTAAACAGGAATGTTTGTTCAAGAAAAAGAATGGCAGCAACAGTTGGGGCAGGAGGAGTGTCCCCGTCCATCTAAGGAATGGGATCGCATTCTAAGTGTGATGGGGGAGACCTTCAGAAAGAGTTTAGTTTGCTTGTCGTCCTGACCTAATTATCAGTGGTGTGCTTATCTTCCACTCTCAGAAGTGTTCTAGTTTGGAACATTTATATGGTTACCTTAGTTTTCTTTTATTTTACATTGAGATGCCTACTAGCTGAGCAGAGATGTCAAATGGGCAAATGGCAAAGTCTGGAACCGTGAGGTCAGAACTAGAGATACTCCGGGATCATCTACGTATCTATGATGGTATTTAAAGCTAAGACTCTAAATGAGATTGCCCAGAAATAAATTATAGATTTTGTAGTAGTGACTGGCCACGGCTGGAAGCAATTGACCAAAAGAGGTCCCGAGGAAAGAGGGCGTGGCCAATAATATTGAATGCCATAGAGCGGTCAACTAAGATACAGATAAGTGACCAATGGATTTGGCCAAAAAGAAATCACTGGTTGGCCCTATCAGGAGTGACTGGTGCAATGAGAAAGGTAAGAAGGCACCTGGGGGGGGGGGGTTCGTGAGAACAGGAGATGACTAAGGCAGAGACTATAAAGTTTTTCAAAAATGTGGCAAAGGGAAGCAGGAAAATGAAGGTTGTAAGATTAGGCATACTTTTTCTTTAAAGAAAGTAAGGCGCCTGGTTGGCCCAGTGGGTTAAGCCTCTGCCTTGGGGTCATGATCTCAGGGTCCTGGGATCAAGCCTTGCAACCAGCTCTCTGCTCAGCGGGGAGCCTGCTTCTACCTCTCTCTCTGCCTGCCTCTCTGCCTACTTGTGATTTCTCTGTCAGATAAATAAATAAAACCTTAAAAAAAAAAAAAAGATGTTTATATGCTCATGGATATGACCCAGGAGAGAGAGATGGAAAAACAGTGAAAGAAGTGAAAGCGGGACTGACTTAGGATCAGAACAGGGACTGTAGTCCGGGGGACGGATGGACGGATGCGGGCACGTGATGGAGTAAGTGGTGTGAGAGGAGAGTCGTGTCAGGTTGTCTCTTTTCACAAAGGGCGGTAGAATGGGGCGGAGTAGTGTAGGAGGGCTGGAAAGAAAAGGAATGAAATGGTTATTTTGAGGAGTAAGAAAATGAACATAACAAGAGGGTATAAAAGTATGGCAGGGTTCAGTGGCCATTCATTTGTAAAAAGCCTATAGTCAGCATCAGCAAACTTGTGCTCAGGTCCAGGCGTGGAAAACCAGAGGCATTTATGGTTACAGAAATACATTTGTAGCTTACTCTCACCTGACAAGATTTCATTTTTAGAAAATACACATTCATGACCAAACATGTAATCTACTGACTTTATTTTTCCTTAGACCAAATCCTGTTCCATTAGTTTTTAGCCCTTGAACCTTTCTTTTTCCCTAATATGAAATCTTCAATGTCCACAATATAGCAAGGAGAGACATCCTTACATAAAACACTAGTCAAATTTTATTTCCTCCAGGAAGAAAAGGCTCTAATAACAAAATTATTTCCCTTAAACAGTTCATAATTACACTAAATTCATTTCGATGACAAATGTAATTAGCTGCCAAAATAAGTATGATTACCTATAAGACTTCCAGAGAACTCAAGTTAGATGAAGCGTACAGTCAGCACTGACTACCAACAGCAGAATGAAGTACTAGTTACTGAGTAGCCCCATTTCTGTTTCTGGGTATTAACTGGAGAAGGGATTTACTTGAATTCAAAAGTGATATTGGGAAAACTGCTAACACTGAAAGCCTGTTTCGTATTTGTAAAAAGAGATACTTCCGCGGTACTGATGAAATCAGATGATGTACGGACAACACCTGGCAGGTAAGTAGATAGCTAGTATGTACCAATTTTCTACGTTCCTCCAACTGGTTCCCATCTCTCTGAATCACTTCTGTCCAGTGAGGGGTGCAAGTTGGTTCCATAGTTACTTAGGACAGAGTAAAATGCTCCCTACTACTACATCAGATCCCAAATTGTTAACAAGAATCAGCTGTGGAGGATACTGAACTCCAGGCCTGGGCCCCACCTGCAGAGATTCAGAAAGTTGGGATAAAACCTAAAAATCTGCATTTTTAATCTTCATCAGGGTTGACTAAAATGTATTTGCATTTCACTGTCTTGGTATCAAAATACATATTCAAAGATGTTTTGTCATGTTTGTGCATTAGTATCAAAAAAAACTGACTACTTTCTGAACTATGGAACTAAAAATTTTAATACTGTCCTGTTTTTCCTTTAAATTTCATTTATTTCCTTAGATCTTTATGAAACATTTCATCTTTTGCAGATCATAGTGTTTATTGACATTTATGTATTCTTTTCCCATTCCTTTATACAAAAAAAATTTTATTCAATCACCAATCATCTTCATCTGACATTTCACTAAGTACAGGATTCATAATGCAACATTATTAGATCAGGCATTCAAGTGGGTCACACAAGTTCATCCTCACTGTGCCAAATACCCACTCAAAAGATACACTGAATAACAGATGCCTCCAAGTGTATGTATCAACCTTAGTTTCTTGAAGTGAACCAGTACTGTTTCACAGGTCAAACTGCCAGTCTACGCAAATACACTGGAGAAGACTCAAGTGTACAACTGTATGTGTCATCTAATGGCCAGTTCACTGCAACAAGAACCTCTGTAACTTAAACGTTCCTTTGTACACTTCTCTGCCATCCTTGCAAAAGCCTCTCCTGAATAAAGTTATAGTTCAGAGCTAAAATGTACCAGAAGGCTTTTCTGTGGCAGAAATCACAGCCATTTTTCCTCAAGCAATTTTAAAGACAAGGTTGAAAATAAATATGCAAGCACACAGTAAACTAAAGTCTGTGTTTAGAAATTCAGGTACAAAGCACAGCAGAACCTATGACTATAGAAGATAAATTAGAAATAGAAACTAGCAATGAAGCAATCATTTCTTTCAAATAGCAGGAAATAAGTTCTCCAATACCATTATTTAGATCACTGTTTAGTGTTCATCAATTAACTCTGGAGTCACTTTTAAAAATCCCTTTTGCCGATTATGACATTTGACCAGATACACCACCCAAAATACCTTAAGTCATAGAGCATGAAAAAAATGACCATTTATGATGAACTCAAATTTTCAGTTTTGTATATAATGGTAGGTTCAAGAACCTTTGCAGGTTTGCTTAAGATCCCTCCTGGTGTTTATGAAAGCTCTTAAAAAAGTTATGTTCTTATCCATTTGTTGTTCCACACTATTAATGTAAAGCTCTTAGTGGTTCAGAAAGACATTTAAGCCTTGGATGCTAGAGTGATCTGTTTTACGTTCTCAAGGATGTATTCTGACGGACTTACTCCAGAGCATCACCTCCTTTGCTACACAAACACACACTTATGCAAAATGGAGGCAAATTTCCAGACTTAAGTATAAAGAAAACTAAGATTTTTCAAACCTGGATTATAACCCTCAGTTAAGAGGAATACCAAATATATGTGCCACTTTTAAAAATTTTTCATGAAACGGAATATGTAAAAAATGAATTCCAGCTAAGTCATATACCTTGAGAATGAATGGGACATGATGAGACATGTTAAGGAGACATGACGCACTTTATCATCCACAATCAAAAACTTGAATTCCCTGCCTGAAGTTGACTTGGAAATGGTACAAAGTCTTTGACTTCTTTAAGGACTGATTGTAATATAATGTTTTAAAAGCCTATAAACCACTGACAGCACTTGTATACATATCTTACATTCAAAACTAATCTGTGGAGCCCATTTCATTCAATTTCAAAGTCAGCTCCCCCATATTTGTGGCTGCTTTTACTGTGTTTTTAAAAAGGGGTACTGCTAACATTTTAAGCCATCCTAAAGATAAAATTGATGTGAAGATTTTTTTATATGTGGGATGCTTTAGGTGATTCTTAAGAATTTAAAATTATCTGTTCCTCCTTAATGTGAAACTTCCAAGAGAGCTTATGACCAGCAAAGAAATATTCCTTAGGCACTGTGAGGTGTATTAAAGATGGAGCATGAAACCAGACTGAAATGTAACGTTGGGCTGGTAACTACACTGACAGTTAACAAAACGCCTACAAGCACTACCTTAGCTGCTGAGAGCAAGAAATGCCTTTAACCCACCACTCCTGAGATTCTTAAGAGGGAAAGCTAATTTCACAATTTTTAAAAGAATCCATAGATAGTTCTAAGAACTGCACATGGTTAGGGTATTAAAAAAGATGTTTCATAAGGCATCAATGATTAAATTAATGTAATGCATATCTAACAAAAGATGGTAAACACTCAGTATCATAAAACCATTTACCTCTTCTTGTAAATTTCTCTAATTCCTGCTACTTTTACCAGCTTAAATAAGAAAAGAATGCCTCTTGGCCTAACCAACTATGGTTATAAAAAAAACTAAGACATCTGAAACTATTAGGCACATCAAAGGTACAGTTTATGTAGTTCAAGGTTCCCTTCTTAAGGGGCAAATGAGTTACCTGGCACATTATACATATGGAACTGTAAAGATCATCAACTAAATTCAACTTTCACATTTTTTAGTTAAACTGAAAGACTTATAGTAAATATCAAATATACCATATCTTCAGTTACAACTGAATAAGAGTAACATTTTACCAGATAAAAAGCTGGAATTTAAGTATGAGAAACCTTCATACACTGTGCTAGTATTGGTCTCTTCTTTTTAGACAAAAGCCAGTCATCAATACTTTCAACACAGCAGTTTAGAAGATAAACGTCCGAACAGGTGACTTCGTTGTAGTCCATAATTTAGCAATTCAATGCCACTGGCATCATAATGCTGTGGAGAGCAAGTGTATCTCCATATTTTAGTCAGATTTGTCTTTCTTCTTTCCTGTTAAGGGCACTTTGTTTACAACAGCAGACCCAACAGCTGTAACACCTCCAGCCACAGCAGACACGCCCCCTTTCACCAGCCCTATTCCCATGGAAGGCACAGTTGTAACAGCTGTTTTGGTCACCTCCAGACTCTTCCCACCAATCCAAGCCACACCACCAATGGTGGCACCAACAGCCCCCTTTGTAACACTGAAGATACCGCCGGTCACACGGGACAACATGCCTGGTTGCTGCTGTGGGTGATCTTTCATTGAACCTGGTAAGAAAAAACATGAAGACAGCCAATTGTAAGTCTTTACAAGAGCAGTTCAAATCATTAAGTATCCTAAGATTTCCTAACAATCAGGAGGTTGTTTTGATAAGACAAACCACAAAAATCCAAACCTGATCAAGACACTAAAAACCTCTTCCCTCAAAACTATAGTTGTACATGGTTTTAAAACATCTTGGTCCAATGCTAAGTCTTAGTATCTATGAGAAAAAATGCTTTTGGGACTAGATAACTTTCATCAAATAGAATCTAAACTTAAATGTTTCCTTGATTTATAGTTTTGTTGCTGTTAATAAAAATCTTTATATCCTAAAAGGACATGAAAATATAGGAAGACAAATATATTTAGCCGTCGTTTCCTTGACAGAATTCAATCATTTCTGAAACAACCTTCTTCATTTAAAGCAGTGGTTTTCAAGGTATGGCCTGGGACCCCTGGGTATCCACAAGACTATTTCAGGGGCTCCGCAGGATAAAAATGATTTTCATAATAATACTAACACATGATTTATCTTTTCACCTTCATTCTTTCACATTCATTCACAAGTCTACAGAATTTTCCAGAATCTAAATGATGTGCAGACTAACAAAAGATGAAACACAGAGCAGCTGTGAGAAACTAGCTCTCTTTTATTAACCCTAACATTAATGAGATCGTAAAAATTTAAAAACAAGGTCACCCAACCTGTTAAATTTTTTTTTTTTTTTTTGCTTTGGAAAATAGCTGCTTTTCAAAAACTATGTTAATCACGTTAATACGTAATAGGTCCACGAGGGTTTTTCATATTAATTTCTCAGTTTTTATTATTTATATGGCAAATATCAATGAAGACACAAGCTTTTTGGGGTCCTCAATTTTTAAAAGTGGAAAAGCCAAAAAGTTTAAGGAACACTAATTTAAATATATGTGGGTGTCTGCTCTATTTGCATTTTGATAATGTATTTAAAGAGCTAATGCTATGTAAAAATAGAATAATTATTTATATCTTAGAATCATGTTACTTACCTAAAATCATTTTTTACAGTGTTGAGAAACTACAGCTATACTTAATACTTTCACCACACCAGTAATTCTTACAGGAGAGAGCATGTCATTTAAATATCTAGTCTGTAAAAACTCCTTTACTCCAGAAGGTAATATCAATATGAAAAATTCAGATTTATTTAAGTCATTATTTTGTTTTCTGGTTTGTTTCATTTTGAATAGTAATTCAAATAAGCACGTATATCAAACTTAGGCATAAAATAACAGGAAGATTTCATAAAAATTTGCTTGTTATCAACCTAAAACAAACACAGGTCTTTTCTCCTTTGTAATCTAATGATTTAGGCAGCAACAACACATAAGCAACAGTGTTTATATTTTTCTAAACTTTGTGGAAAAACACGTGGTCATGAAACAGTTCAGAATTTTATTTTTATTTTTATTTTTATTTTTAAAAGATTTTATTTATTTATTTGAGAGAGAGACAGTGAGAGTGAGCATGAGAGAGCAGAAGACCATTGGGAGAAGCAAACTCCCCATGTCGCTGCAAGCCTGATGTGAGACTCAATCCTGGGACTCCAGGATCATGACCTGAGCCAAAGGCAGTTGCTTAACCAACTGAGCCACTAGGCACCCAACAGTTCAGACTTTAATCACAGAAAAGGTACAACTCACACAAAGAAAAGTAAATTCTTGGGTACACGGGCACAACTAGGACTACCAAAGCTACTAACTCCAAGCAGAATATCTCAGAGAAGACAACAATAAGGAACTGGTAATATTCGATGGGAGAAAAAAATTCTAGAAATCGAGCTTTTCTAACACAGCACAAATTTACCTTAATAAAGATTTTCCTTCCATTGTTTGGAGGTTTTACAAGTATGAAAAGATCACTGGCTCATCAAAATAGCTCAGATAAAGATATAGCAATGGCTAAATTTATAAAAACCAAATTCTTAATTGAAGCTATTTGAATAATAAGCATAGTTAATATAAATTTTTAACTAGGGGTGCCTGGGTGACTCAGTTAAGCCTTTGGTTCATGTCATGATCCCATGATGCTAGGATCGAGCCCCACATCAGGCTCTCTGCTTAGCAGGGAGTCTGCTTCTCCCTCTGCGCCCACCCACCCCTGCAAGCTTGAGCGTGCACATGCACTCTCTCTGAAATAAAATTATTTGTTTAAATAAAATTAAAGAGCTGAAATAAAAGGATATGGAAAAGCATCTGAGTATGTTAATTATAAAATTATGATGAAAAGGCATAATTGGGAATTCTTTTGTAATCAAGGTCACTAACACCAGGAAAAGGAAAAAATCCTGATTTGAGAATAGAACAGATAACTTCCTTGTGCTGAATACCTTCATTAGTATTACCCTGCTATGCCAAATTTGGTGCACATGCATTTAATGAAGATGATTTTTCTTAGTCAAAGTAAATAAATATTAATGCTGTTGACACTCTTTAATTAGTGTGCTCTTAATTACCACCATATAAATTATCTGCTCTGCAGACTACTCTGGTTTAGCAGGTTCCTATACAAAGACATTACCAAAGCTTTCTCTTCCGTGACAAGCATGCTCCTGAGCAGTCTTTCTCTCTTTCCTGACTTTATCCCTACAAAGTCCTTACTGACTTTCTCATTAAGCCCTAACTTTTCAACACTCTAGAGTTCTAGACCTAAAATGTTAAGTCAAGAAAACAGCTAAACTAATAATTTTCCAGGATATTCTTCCACCAAACTAAAATTAATCACCTAGTTACCACCATCTTCTTTTAGGGTTAAGTACAAACTTTTCATTGTATTTTCCTAACAATTTCATTTTTGTCTACCAGCCTGGACAGTGGGTACCTGAGAAGAAAATAAAATACCCAATCACAACTTCCAGCTCTCCCCTCTTCCCAGAGATACCAGTCTGCCTGCAACTCCAGTATGGTCTGCTGGCCATTTCATCGCTTTGTCCTCACTTTGATTCTCTATCTGACCGATTAGGACTGTCCTGTACAAACATGCAGTTGTCGAAGGAAATTACTATTTGGTTTAAGTTTTAAAATGTTCTACACCAAAACCATAAACAGAAAATGCCTGCGGTCATTTTCTGTATATAGCCAAGACATTCACATATGCAGTTAGCATTTCCAACGATTTTTGAAGTCTAAGTAAGAAAAGGACTCGTGATGTCACAATTTTCAAACTAAAAGAGAATTTAAATTAAGCAGACCCTAAGACTATGTATTACTATAAGAAGAACTACCAATGATAAGTAACAGCTTAATAACCAATCTCAAGTGGCTCTTGAATTGAGTTTTTGTATGCATTACGTGAAAAATTAAACATGGTCCATCCTTCCTCTGCACCCCATACCCATTCTTTACAAATGAAAGAATACTCTTAACTTGTGAAATGGTCTTAATAAAAGAGTAGCAAAAGAACAGATCTTCTATAATACAACTGTTGCATGGTGTCCCCATTCAGCAATATATGTGCTTTCATCTTACAAGCTAAAAGTGTTTATCTTCAATTACTTTTGGAACATCTTCACTGATAAGATAAACAAACTGTTACTTTAAATTTAATAAAAACAATCAGAATTTTAATTTAGTAGGACCCTTGTTTTCATTCTTAGTATGTCAGATGCATACTTACCTTCTGGTGGTTCATCACTAAGGTATGATGGGAGTTCTTGATTTTTATCTGCCTGATTCATGATCTCCTAAAAAACACATACACATTTCATTGTAACCTCAACCTGTGAGATGACCTCTTAGCAAATGCTAAATTAAGACTTAATCAACTTTATTCAGATAAACATTTTAAAACACTTGTCACAAAACTACATTTTTCTCCTAGTTTGTGGTGTTTAAGAAATACTTTTACTTACAATAGTAGACAAAATGAATCTTATCTCAAATACCAACCAAAGAGTAACAAGCATAGTACAAGCTTTCCTATGTTGTTACTACTGCTTACTAATTGTAAGAAAGTTGGAAAATCAGGGCTGGTAGACAAAAATCTTAAGTGCTTCCTCCTACAGAGTACTGATTAACTTAACTGTAATTTATTTTACATCAGACTTAGAGAAAACCTGTATTATGACTAAAAAACATGTTTTATCTGAAAATTTTCTAAAAATTATGATGTCCTTTTATAAAGATGACATCATCAATCTGAATCATTAAGAGATGGATTTTGATTACTTTTTATTGTTTTTAGAGCTCTTACAAACACAGGTAGCAAAAAAACCCAAAATGTATGAAAAAATACATATGTGATTACCTCCTTAGTACAAGTAGTAAAGGAACCTAAGAAATAAAATAAGCGGGGACGCCTGGGTGGCTCAGTTGGTTAAGCAGCTGCCTTCGGCTCAGGTCATGATCCCAGCGTTCTGGGATCGAGTCCCACATCGGGCTCCTTGCTCAGCAGGGAGCCTGCTTCTCCCTCTGCCTCTGCCTGACATTCTGTCTGCCTGTGCTTGCTCTCTCCCCCACCCTCTCTGATAAATAAATAAAATCTTTAAAAAAAAAAAAAAAGAAATAAAATAAGCTACACTGGGATGCAAAAAAACATAAACTTTCTTCTCCCAATTTCCTTTACTGTCTTGAAATATTTGTTTTTATATTCACTTGACTAAGAAAAGATTAAAACAAGATTGGAATACTAGCACTCCAATACAAGTATTAGAATCCTACTTAAATTTAAAACAAAACATGCAGAAATCCTGGACCAAATATGCATGTTCCTTCCTAATGAAAAACTCCCGTGGAGCCACGTTCTTCCCTACTGAACTGTTAATTCCAAAAGAAGATACTGTTTAGCTCATTCCCTACTATGTTCCCAGGATCTATATACTGTACACATACAAATCCAGATTATCTAGCTGATCAACCAATCAAGAGATGTTACTATATCATGTACAGAAATATAGAGAAAGCATACACACACATACATCTTATATATGTTAACTGGACTTTAAAAACGGGTGTGATGAGGAGGGGGTGCCTTGCTGGCTCAGTCTGTAGAGCATGTGACTCTTGACTGCAGGGTCATGAGTTCAAGCCCCACACTGGTCATAAAGCTTATTTAAAAAACAGGTGTGACAGCAATTGCCTACATTTCAAAAGTGCCTTTCTGTATATATCCCACAAATCCCAACTAAAAGACTTAACCTTTTCCTAATTCAGAATCTCTTTAAAAGGTTAATTTTGCCACGTATATCTTGTAATTTAAAAGACCACCATTTTTTTTTTAAAGATTTTATTTATTTATTTGTCAGAAAGAGAGAGAGAGAGAAAGCACACAAGCAGGCAGAGAGGCAGGCAGAGGAAGAGAGAGAGGCAGGCTCCCCACTGAGCAAGGAGCCCGATTCGGGACTCAATCCCAGGACCCTGGGATCATGGCCTGAGCCAAAGGCAGCAGCTTAACCCACTGAGCCACCCAGGCGTCCCAAAGACCACCATTTTAAAAGATGGGTGCTGCTTCATAAAAGACAAATGCAAATTCATTTATATAATAGGAACTGACTTTATCCTCCTATGGGTAGGCAAAGGAGGGCCATGACAGTAACACTGTCAGAGCTGTGCTTTAAGAAGCTAACAGAAGCAAGAACAGATGAAGAAGGTGGGGTGCCTGCGTCGCTCAGTTGGTGAAGTGGCTAACTCTTGATTTCCGCTCAGGTCATGGTCTCGGGGGGCCTGGGATCGAGCCCTGCGTCTGGCTCTGCGCTCAGTGCATCTGCTTGAGATCTTCCTCCCTCCATCCCTCCTCCCTGCCACCCACCTCACGCCTGCTCTCCTTCTAAAATAAATTAAAAAAAAAAAAAAAAAAAAGAACAGATGAAGGACAGAGAGATTAAACACAGTAAGTGGCTACTTTAGAAGTTCAGTGAGATAGAGGAACAGTTTAAGCCCTGCCAGTTTTTCCTGTATAAATAAATGGGCAAAAATCTAGGAATCACCCTTGATTTCCCTTTTTTTTTTTTTTTTTTTTTTACATTCCTATCCAATCATCGGTAAATTCTGCTGCCTAAATAAATACAGAATACAACCACTTCTCATCACCTCTACTGCTAAACTATCATTTCTCTTACTTGGGCTGCTACAAAGTTATCTTAACTGGCCTCTAAGCCTCAACCTTTGCTGTTCCTCAGGTCTAGCATGTCACACTCTGCTTAAACCCCTACAACTGCTTCCTGTTTTGTTCAGAATAAAATCCAGAGTTGAGGCCTGACATCTAACACTCTGATGTTAACATTCTGCCTCTCTCTCATACCAGTCTACCAACCCGGGTTTCCCTGCTCACCCTTCTCCTGAAAGGCTCTTCCCCAAGTGTTCATGGCTTGCTTCCTTACTTCCCTTCAGATCTTTATGTGAATGTCCCCTAACAGAGATCTTCCCAGATCACTAGATTTGCACCCTCCTACTCCCTTCCCTATCATTTTCACCTAACCCTGATCAATTTTCTTCATTGCTCATACTTTCACTTTACATATAATATATTTATATATAAACACAAAGGTTTACTTTGTGTCTCCTATAATTAGAATGTAAGCTCCATGAGAACAAGGCTTGGTTTTGCTGCATCCCCAGAGCCTTTTTCAATGCCAGATACACAGCAGACAAATAACTGAATTTTTTGTATGAAGCAGAACAGAGCTTGGATATTAATATGAGATACAAGGAAAACGTAGGATGGAAAATTTCTAGTGTGAGCATAAAGACAAGGGGCAGCGGACAAGAAACCACTTTTGAGAAAAGATGAAGGACTTTTTAACATTTTTATTTTATTGTGCTAAGAATACTTAACATGACATCTACCCTCTAAAACAGAAGTGTACATTCCTGTTAACTACACATATGATGAAAGGACTTTTTTTGAACAGCTGGATTTCAAATGCCTTTGGGGCATCTACATGACATGTTTAGGAGGCAAATGGATTTAAGGAGTCTGAAACTCAGCTTGAAGTCTGAGTTAGAGTTGAGGCCCTGTAAGTGGTATGAAGTGATAGTGACAAATGTGGGGGATGGGAGATATGATCAAGGAAAAGAATGAAGGGAGAAATAGACTGATAACCTTAACTGGACCGCTCGTATTTAAGAGCTGAGTGAAAGAGAAGCCAGCAAAAGCAAACAAAATACAAAATACATCTGAAAAATGTACAAATGTACAAATGACTACAGCCTCAGAGAAGGCAAGAGATGAATTTATAAGCTTCCTAGAGACACACAATGCAGACATTAAGATAATTTATGAAGACCAAATACTATGTGGAAATGCTAATGTTATATTCAGAGAATATAAAATGCATACATTATATAACCCAATTTTTTTAATGCATATGAAAAGACTTTAAAAACGAAATATACCAAAATGTTGACAAAGACTGCCACTAGGAGGTAGAAATACATAGCAAGAGAAGAGACAGAGAGAGAGCATGCTACACAGAGAAAAAAATCTCTTATGTATGTAAATCTATATGTAGTTATATATAAATCTATATACATATTTATATATAATATATATACAAATATGTATTTAACATCTATATTTTAAGTTTCTACCATAAACATGTATTGCTTTCATACCTAAAGAAAATTATATATTTTTAAGCCTTAAAATCAGTGATTCATTAAAGGGTAATTCTGAAGATTTAGCAGTTCATCTACCTAGTTCTTATCCTAGTTTTTTTTAGGTTTTTATCCTCAAATCAAGGTTATCTGAAAAAAACAAAAACAAAAACAAAACTTAAATCACAAAATGCTGATATGAAGAAAATGACATTGGGTTTAATTCTCAGTTATGTCCTTAGTAAGCAAACCCTGACAAAGAGCCTTATGCAGGCTATTTAGTACACTATACTGCACTGTAAAGAAATTACCTACTACATCACTCGATAGCTCTGATAAGAAGCTCCACATAAGAAGTTTCTTTAACGGTATTCAGAAAAACTTTTGTTTCCGCAACAGATTCAGAAAACTTTCTTCTTTTTGAGAGCTATGCACTTTCCTATTTAAAAGAAAGATGTCCCTTTTCTCCCTTTTCTCTTTGGCTTCCAGGAAGCTTACAGGTAAAATCACAACTTACCTGGGCAGGTGCCTGATGCCTGCCTAGTTGTCCTAATTTCCCCCAACTCCATGCCTCAAGATCCCAGCTCTCACTGCTATTCTCCCTGGTTGGTTTGCAATTTGAGTATCTTATTTACAATCTTATCATTCTGTTAGAATATGTTTTTGTTGTAAGCGGACACACAGTATTTGTGGACTAAGTGGGATAAAATTATCATCTGTATTATGTTTATTTTAAGCAACACGAGGAAAGATACATAGCAATATATGGTCCAAATTTTTGGTTTAAAAAAAAGAATACTTTAAGCCAGAATTGTGCTTTCCAAATGTTTTTAAGAGAAAGCAGTAGTACACCAGAGGCTTCAAGAACCACAGTAGAGAGATGATGCATGCATTTTACTACACAGTAATTTAAAATACTTTTTGTGTTTAAATATACACTAATTAAAAAGACTACTGAAAAGTGCTTGGGAGTTTTTTAGAATAACCAGACTCTCAAGAAATTTCCTTATTGCTTAGAATTTCTTCAGGATATACTCTCAGATTTACCACCTCTCTCTTCCCAGCCCACAACACTCCCACCCCCATTCCCCATGAATTTATTCTGCTCTTCAGTTAGATGTACTTTTGGCAGAAGAGTTTGAAATGTAGGAATCTAGATACTATTATACAGAAATATTCACAGATACATTTAATATTGTTAGTGACAGTTGCCAAAAGGATTATCAATAAGCACAAAAAAAGAAAATGTGGAGTCCTGCCAGGCTAGAAGCAGGGCTACCAAGAACAGAGGAACTTGCCATTAGAGGGCTCTGAAGTCCTAAGAGGCCACAGGGATTGATTTTTGTTTTGATGATATATTTTTTAATGTCTGAGTTTCTTGTACATCACTGGTGTTTAAAGCAAGTACGAAGTATTAAAATTCCTCCAGAACTCATAGTGTAATAAAAATTGTGTAAAAGTGACAGTATTTGGAATATTGTTGTTTTCTGAATTCCTAATTTGATCATAAGGCATCAAATACCTTGTAGAAAATATTTTTGCTAAAATCCTTAACTATCTGTAATGCCACCTGCACTTTCTACTCAGATAAATCACTCCCAGCCCCTTCACAGATATATGTGCCGAACTTTGAGTGATATTACCTTTTTACAGGTACTATCACTTTATCACTAAGGAGAATTATTTTTTATATTACCACCTTGAACATTGTCATCATTACAGCCGTCTTATTTCTTTTAAATTGTGAATTCTAAAAACAAACACACTTCTAATCTCTTAAAACTGGAAAAGATAATCTGCTTTTAAAATTTAAAAGTATACACATGGAGACTAGTAACAAATGGCAGGAAAAGTGTCAAAATGACCATTTAAATGTTACCCTTAAACAAAATTATTTCATTCTATGCAAACCATCTGCCCTAAACTCACTGAATTATTAGTTCAATATATTGGTGGGTCCCTACTATGTGCCAGCCACCCTGTCAAGGCTCTGAGATTTCAGCATGATTCAGCACACATAAGACTTCTCTAAACCAATTTACCCAAAGGGGACACATTTTCTTGGCATTTATTAATTTATTTCATGCAAAACTCCAAAAATTATCTGCTCTCTAGGAACTCATAATATACGAAAGTTTCTATTTTCTAAGGAAGGCAATAAAAACAGAAAACAGCCTTTATGGAGAACCTGGGTGGCTCAGTTGATTAAGTGTCTATCTTTGGCTCAGGTCATGATCCCAGCTTCCTGGGATGGAGCCCCGCCCTCATCGGGCTCCCTGCTCTGCAGGAGCCTGCTTCTCCCTCTCCCACTCCCCCTGCTTTTGTTCCCTCCCTTGACGTCTCTCTCTCCGTCATATAAATAAAATCTTTTAAAAATTTTTTTAAATAAAAACTAAAAACAGAAAACAGCCTTTAGATCAGGACAAATAACTGAACTACTTCTATGGACATGAATCAGTTTTACCACTTGGTCCTAACATGTGAACAAATTTAGAATACCAACTAAAACTGGTTGTAAGTGTATCTTTTTAAGAAATTGTGAAATGTGAAAGACTTCTTTGCTGTAGACTAAAATTCGCCAGTAGTTACTTTAGGCATTTTAGGCCAAGGAGAAATAATTCTTGTCCTGTACAACGGTATCATAGATATAGCAGCTGGCAAATATACTGAGCAAGGATTAATAACAACACTATTCCCTAGAGGGTAATTTCTTCCAATAATAGAAATAAGTAAACAAATGCCTCTTAGGAGCCTTTTTTTTAAGGAAAACAGATGAATCAGTGTTGTTTGTAGAGATCTACATTTGATATATCAAGTTTTCATTAATGGTGAAAACAGTATACAAATTTGCCTATGGCTAAACACCCCCTTTGTGTACTAAAGGAAGTTAAACAGCACTGACACATTATATGAAGCCTAACTACAAAATACACTACACAACAGTTTACCTTCAAAGCCATTTCAAAAACCTATTAAATAGTAAGTGCCAATTTCCCATAAGAAAAAGACTATAAATGAATTAGCTAAATTCTTCTACACATTCTATATATAGGAACTTTGCCACATCCTCACTCCCGTTTTTAGCTTCTTTGCCAAATAACTACTAAGAGTTTCAAAATACATTTATACAGAACTTTAACAGACATACACCAACAGGCAGTGTATATTAAAACACCAGCTTACTGTGCTTAGGCTTCTCTAGTTAACCAACTATCCTGAATAGGCTGCTTTTATACACAGCCCGCCCATTAAATCAACAGAAAGCAGGCTACAAGAAATGCACTGAATCTGGCAGGGAAGAAAAAGTAATCTGTCAGTAAAGCTTTTAAGGGACCACCTTAGGGACAGTAACAACCGACAGTATCAAAATGACAACTTTTTAAGTGTGGCCTTTAAGTGAAACATTAAGCAGAATTACAATAAGCTAAGATAACCAGTATACCAGTAATCTTCACCAAATTATACCTCATTAGTTCAACAGATATTTGTATCCCTACCATGTCACCAGACACTGTGTTAGGCACCGAGGTTGTTACTAGAACAAGCAGGTGAAGGCCCCACTCTGAAGGAGTTTATATGTAATCCAGCGAGCTATCTTCAGGAAGTAGCAAAAACAGCAAGTACTCAATGACTGAAACAAAGACAGGTAAAGATTTTCCTTTAGTTAAACACACACACAGAAATTTTCTATCTATCCTTAAGCTTTTCTAACAATATTCTCTATATATAGACATATTTTTGTTGAACTTGGTTTCTGGTACATCTGCCATAACACAGACTAAAGAAATGAAAGCGGGGGGGGGGGGTGTCCAAACAGAGTGCAAATGAGTTTATTAAACATTACTTCCCTAGTTCTTTGCAAAAGCAGGCATGGCCACACACACGCAAACACAGACCTGTTGATGTGGTATCAGTGTTCCTGGGAGCCCTCTAGAGTACCCACACCAGTGTATGTTCTAAAGGTTAAACAATCGCATATAGCAAATAAAGCATTTTCATCTGGAATTAGCGCAAGTGTTCACAAGAGCGTAATAAATAAAATAAGGACTCTCCACTTTAGGTGTTTCTAAACCTTTCCCATTGGCCCCTTCTCCCCCCACTGATCTCTTTAGTCACAGCAAGTCTTTTTCTTTTTTTCTTTAGCAGAGGGAGTGACGTGGCAGGAGAGGCAGAAAATGACCCTGGAGAAGCCGTGACTAGGGCCAAGCTCAGCACCTCCTCCCTCTGCTCCACGTTGTATACCCAGCACACCACCACTCCCACAGGGTTCCAGAAATCTCACGTCTTCTCATATACAAAAGGCGATCTATTTAGGCGGGGATCTAACTGGAAGTGGGAGCTTGGGGACCAGTCTCGAAGCTGCGTGTGCACACCAGGCACGGTTTTGCTTTAGACTCGGGAGGCAGTGATGGCACTGACGGGTGCTCCAGCGGTCCCCAGCCACCCCTGGTGCCGGCAGCGCCTCTCTCTCTTCCACACTTTCAGCTTTAGGTTAGGCGTGAGAGTAGAGCCCTTTCTACGTGGGAAGAGCACGGGGGACCCAGGCTCGTTTGCCTGAACCCACGAGAGCGGTTTATCAACAGGTCAGGAGTTCGTGTGGTGGGGAAGCCCAGCACACTGCCGCATCCCTCTCCTCTCCCAAGCTGCTGACGCCCTCCCACCCCCATCCCCCCAGGCTGACACCCAAGGAGCGAAGAAGTGAAGCGGAGGCTTCCAAGGAGAGTCCCCGGCCACAAACCACCGATGGGGAGCCCAGGACACGTAAAGAATAACAACCCAGCCCGCGAACCTCCGTCCGCCCCCAACATCATCCCGCCCCTCCCCCTTTCCCGCTCAGTCCCCCCAAAAGGCTCCGCTCGGGGAAGCCAGGCCCGGGGGTGGTGAGGTGCAGGAGAGCTAACGGAAGAAGGCGACAGAGAGGAGGACAGGAAGCCAGGACGGCGCCCCCCGCCCTCCCAGCCCCACTTACTCACCTCCGGGGTCGAGGGTCGGCGCCTGGCGCTGGGGCTGGCGGAGGGAGCCGGCTGCACGGGAGAGCGCTGCGGTAGCTTGAGCTACTGGCACAGCCCCGGGCAGCTGCGGGTTCGGGAGGCGCTTCCTCAGGCTTTGGAGCCAGAGGACTCCGTTGGCGACGACGGCAGTAGCGGCCTCTGGCTGCGGACGTGGCGCCGGACGCGACCCGCCCCCTCCGCCGCCTCCTCAGCTCCCGCCTCCTCCCGCGGCTCCGGCTCCGACGCGCAGGCGCACCCCAGGCCCCTCCCGCGCCCACCCGGCACACGCCCACCCGTTTCTCGAACTGCCCTGCCCTCCCAGCAGCCCCCTGCCGGCTGCCTCCGAACGTGCGCACGCGCGGCGCCCCTGCGGCCTGCTCCCGCCCCTTGGCCCCCTGGGTACCTCCGCGGGAACCCCTGGCCCGCCTGCGCGCGCGCCTTGTCCAGGGGGGGCCTCCCGCCCCCTTTCCTCCACCGTCCAATCAGATCGGGCGAGGGGAGCGGAGCCCCGGGAACGCGCTGGCGGCGGGCCTCAGGGTTCAAGCGCTCGCCCCGCGGCTCAGTGAAGCTTTCGTTCAGCTGCGAGTAACGGTCGGTCGGAATTGAGAACCTTTCCCCTAGGGACGGTGGGATGGTGTCCAGTTTTTCGGGCTCTTAGCCCCCGGGCTTCAATCTTCGTCCCTCCCCTCCTGCCCTTCAGAATAGTGACGAGCTAGGCCTTCTGTCAGCCCTTCACTGTGAAGCTCTTGACGCGCGCCCTGACTGTCCAGGTGACAGCGGTGGCGACAGGGACGTTGGGGTCGCTATTACAAAGCCGCCCTGGCCCGGAATTGGCAGGAAGAACCGCTGCGGTTGGTGCTGGTCGCCGGCCTCCTGCAGTGTTGAGGGCTCGCCGGGCGCTCCCGGGAGGAGAGTGGGTGTCTGCTGGTGGAGAGAGAAGTGAGTCGGAAGTTAGAGCCCTGGCGCGGCGCCCTTCCCTCGCCGCCGGCTGACTCGCGGGTGCCTCTTCTCGCCTCCCCGCCGCGGCAGAAGCTCTGCCTGCCGTTCTGGAAGGTGTGGAGACGCGTGTAGCGCTGAGACGACGCTGTCTGCACCTGAGCTCTGGGCGGCGGGAGGCGTCTCACTCTTACTGCGGGTGTCGTGGCGACGCCGGGAGGCGAGGGGCGCAGAGGGGTGATGGGACCCGCTCGCCTTTCTCTGCCCCTCCTCCGCCCCTCCTCCCACACCGTAACGCGAAGAGGAGAGGAAGTCCATCGTAGGTCTTTTGAGAGTATCAGGAGGTTGTGGGTGTGAAAGGGCTTTCCAAAATGTGGATTCCTGTACAAGTCCGAGATCTTCCTTGTCGGTCCGGGCGGCGAGACGGAACGCACGCGAAGCAGCCAGTCAATAACCTCACACAATGTTTTGTTTTGGTTTCTCCCCCCGCCCCCTGATGCAGCCGAATACTAACTGTTGACCAGGCTCAGAAAGGGACACGCTAACCCAAGAGAGCAGCCTGGAAGAAGCTAACTTTGACCCAGGTCATAAAGGTAGTGAACTAAATATAGTTTATGGTTTCAGCCGAGTCATTGATTTATCAAAGCAGTAAATCGGATCCACTTAGACTATTGATCTAAGACTATGAGGACATTTTAGTTTCCCAGAACTTAAAGGGGAAATTAAATAATATTGTCACTTTAAAATATAATTTGGACAGGGCGGGCTGGGGGTGCCTAGGTGGCTCAGTCAGGTAAGTGGGGGATACTTGATTTCGGCTCAGTTCAGGATCTCATGATCCAGCCCCCGCCACAGTGGGCATGGAGTCTGCCTAGAATTCTCTCTCTCTGTCCCTCCTCCCTTCCCTTTCTAAAAAAAATTACAAAAATAAATAAAAATATGATTTGGATGATTAGCAGGCTCTGAGGATTGTGGTATTTACCCAAAATGTGAAGAGCTGAGTACCTACTCTATTATTATCACAGAAACCTCTGTCCCTAATCCCTAACTTTTTCAGGGTAAACACTAGGCAGAATTACAAGTGGACAATTACACTGTGCTTCCCTTGCACTTCTTTCTCTCTGCAAGAGAATTTAATCATTATTAAAGTATAAATGATTAATAAAACTGAGGTCTCTCCTGGGAGATTATATTTTTACAGTTATTTAAGTCTTAATCCACAGCAGTGGTTAAAAACCACCACATAAACCAACCAAGATGGAGGGAAGCTTTTTGGGTTGTTGTGAGTCCGCTACAACCTTGTAAAACTACCAGTATAGTCATGTATTTTTTGTAAGGCTGACACCATTTCTTACTGCCTCGGTTTTCAAACTTGTAAAAGTGAATAGCACAACTTGGTGCTCACCTACCACTAGATCTGAAATGAAAATATTATGATCATGATGATATGGATTCTACAATGAATTCTCTCTTGATTTGGAGTAGTGTGGTATGGCAGAAGGAGTCTCAAGAACTCAGGCCCACTTCATTTTATAGACTGAATCTACTCAGGTCTTTTCTCCTGTTCTGTGAAATCTCATTCTCAGATTATTTAAATGAAACCATTTCTAGATGTTATTTTGAAAGACTATTGTCTTAAAATGATGAGTCCTTGGAGCCTTCAGGCAATAACTTTCTTTTAATCAAACAAATTCTTAAGGCAACCTTTATCAGTTATCCAGTTTCTTAGATCACTGTTTTCCTCTGGTTGGTTACACACAGATAGCCTTCTGCATTATTGAAAAACTAGAAATTAGGTGTGATATTGCATGCTTAACAAGAGGGGGCATTCAAAAAGTAAGGGCCAGAAAGAAGCAAGCTGTACACCAGAAACATGAAAGCAAAAAATAAATTATTTATAGACATTGAAGTTGAAAGGGATCCCAATCCAACTTTCTATCCATCACATGAATCTGCCTCCTAGCATAGGCATAATAATAGTTTTCGTCATTGAGTTGTTGACCACTCTTCTCAGTGCTTCTATGTAAATTCACTTAAATGACAAATTACTTGGTGTAAGGTCCACATATTTTCCTATGTTAATCATATTTTTATGAATGTATTGCATTATCCTGGCATTTTGAAATGAGCTGGACAGTTAACAGCTTTATATAGATTATCACCCAATGTAAATTATTTTGCTTTTCTATTCTAACTTTCTTACTGTTCTTTGACTTTCCTGAACAATTACCTGGACTATTCTTGGTTTTCCTTTCTGTGCCCCAGTGGCTTTCTTAACCTTTTGTGTGATAGAACTAAGGTTTTTTGGCAGAAGTTGTGTTTTTGGTTTTTTTTTTTTAAGATTTTATTTGTCAGAGCAAGAGAGAGCACAAGCAGGGGGAGTGGCAAGTAGAGGGAAAAGCAGGCTCCCTACTGAGTAAGGAGCCCGATGCAGTACTTGATTCCAGGACCCTGGAATCATGACTTGAGCTAAAGGCAGACACTTAACCAACTGAGCCACCAGGTACCCCTTGACACAAGTTTTTAGTGCATATCTCATTCCTCCCAATAATCCAATGAAGCAAGTACTGTCGTCCCCATATTCATATGAGGAAACTGATATATAGAGAAGTTAAATAATTTATCCAAGGGCCCACAGCCCTGAGCAGATCCTGGAATAAAACATGTTTTTGTTTTTGTTTTTTTCCTCACTCTAGGGCCTTAGTTTTCAACCACCAAATTCTGAGAGAAAAAAACAGTCCCTGACATCAAGAGGATGACCTGGTGCTATCAGCCCAGGTCTTGGTGTTGCTAGGAGCTGGCCTGGCATAGCTAGGCCTTGATGTCTCCTATGGAACATAAACTGTTTCAGAGAATGTCAACATCAGAAAAGGCCACTGTATAACCATGATGGATCAGGACAAAAATAAGACTATTCCATAACCATTTCTGGACATAGACAGAAACATGAACCTATCCAAGCCACCAAATAGAAAACGCAAACTGAAAATATCAAATAATGTGAGTGACTGTTACTTCTTCACCAGCTACAGCTTTAGCCTCGTGCTAGTCTTTCCACTTTCCACAAAAGATTTATTAAGATACCCAACCATAGACTTACCACTGCTTCCTGACAGCATACAGTTTAAAGTTCCCCAAATGAGCTAACACAAATCCAAATCTTAATCTTAAGTCCTTCCTCTTACTGAGATGCCTCACTGCTGCCCATAGTGTGTGCTCTCCCTCACTGAAATGAGTAATAAGGTGGTGCCTCAGTGGGTTAAGCCTCTGCCTTCAGCTTAGGTCATGATCTCAAGGTCCTGGGATCAAGTCCCACATTGGGATCTCTGCTCAACAGGGAGCCTGCTTCCTCCTCTCTCTCTCTGCCTGCTTGTGATCTCTCTCTGTCAGATGAATAAATAAAATCTTAAAAAAAAAAAAAAAGAAATGAGTAATAAGTGTATGTTGTTAAACCACTGATGTGTTCCTGGTGATCCCTGGCTAGAGAGCACTGATAGTTCTTTCTGGACTGTCCTATACAATGCATACCTACAGAGCAGAAAGCACGCTACTTACACATCTCTGCCAAAGAAAGTGGGAATTCTTCTCCTATCTCTAGCCATAAGATTGTCAGCTAAATGCTGTCCTTCACTTTTGTAGATTCTATATAGAGTGTTTGATAGATGGAATCTTACCGAAAAACAATGAAAAGAAAAGAAAATGTTGGAATAATTGAACATTATTTTGCAAGAAGAAAAGAACAACCTGTCAACCCATAGTACTTGCTTCATGGATTATTGGGAGGAATGGGATATGCGCTAAAAACAAAATAACTGAAAATGGGTCATAAATCTAAACACTTTCAGAAGAAAACAGGAGAAAATCTTTGTGACCCTAGGTTAGGCAAAAAATTTCTTACACCACCCAAAGTTCCATTAAAAGATTAATTTAGAATAATGTCTGCTCTTTGGATATTAGTGTTTAGAAAATGAAAAGTAACATACTGAGAGAAAATATTTGCAAAACATATCTGATAAATGACTGTATCCAGAATACATGAAGAACTCCTACAACTCAATAAAAAGACCAGTTTTTAAAACATTGGGGTACTTGGGACACCTGGGTGTCTCAGTTAAGCATATGACTTCAGCTTAGTTCATGATCTCAAGATCTGGAGATTGAACCTTATGTCGGGCTCCCCACTCAGCAGGGAGTGTCCCTGCTCCCTCTGCTCCTCCCCTTGCCTTCATGCTCTCTCAAATAAATCTTTTTTTTTTAAGATTTTTATTTATTTGATAGAGATCACAAGTAGGCAGAGAGGCAGGCAGAGAGAGAGGGGGAAGCAGGCTCCCCGCTGAGCAGAGAGCCCAATGTGGGGCTCAATCCCAGGACCCTGAGATCATGACCTGAGCCGAAGGCAGAGGCTTAAACCACTGAGCCACCCAGGTGCCCCAAATAAAATCTTTTTTAAAAATTGGGGTAGTTGAATGATCACCACAGGAGATAAATGGATGGCAAAAGAATTCATTAGTCATTAGGGAAATGCAAATCACATTGAAATACTACTCTTTGGTCAAAATAAAAATAATTCCAGGGGCACCTGGGTGGCTCGGTGGGTTAAGCCTCTGCCTTTGGCTCAGGTCGTGATCTCAGGGTCCTGGGATCAAGCCTTGCATCAGGCTCTCAGCTCAGCGGAGAGCCTGCTTCCCCCATCTCTGCCTGCCTCTCTGCCTACTTGTGATCTCTCTCTCTGTCAAATAAATAAATAAGATCTTTAAAAAATAATTCCAAGTGCTGTTGAGGTTATGGAGCAACTAGAACTCCCAGACATTGTGGGTGGGACTATAGGAAATAGTAGAGTGACACTTGAGTAAAATTTGGTAGTTTTTTTTTCTAAGATTTTGTTTATTTATTTGATAGCAGGGAGCCTGATGGGGCTTAATCGCAATATGACTGGGCCAAAGGCAGCCGCTTAACCGACTGAGCCACCCAGGTGCCCCAATCAGGCAGTTTCTTATAAAGTTAAACATAAGCTTACTATATGGCCCAGCAATACCATTCCTAGATATTTACCCAAGAGAAATGAAAACATGTTTACACAAAAACTTGGATGTACTTTTTATAATAACCAAAGACTGGAAACAATCCAAGTGCCTTTTAATTGCTGAATGGATAAGCAAATAGTAGTTTGTATATACAGTGGAATGTATTCACAGTAAAAGGAACAAACTACTGATATAACAACATAATCTCAAGTGTATTCTTCCAAGTGAAAGATGCAAATTCAAATATCTATATACTGGTGTTTCCATGTATATGACATTCTGTAAAAGTCAAAACTATATGGAAAGAAAACAGATTAGTGGTTGCATGGGAGTTGGGAAGTGTTGACTATAGAGGGGCTTAAGGGACTTTTTAGGGTGAAGCAACTTTTCGGTATCTTGAATGTGATGTGGGTTACACATTGTATCTTTCAAAACTCAAGAGTTTTGGGGCACCTGGGTGGCTCAGTTATGCACTTGCCTTCGATTCATGATCCCAGGGTCTGGGGATTGAGCCCCACAGCAGGCTTCTTGCTCAGCAGGGAGCTTACTTCTCCCCCTCTCTCTGCCTGCCACTCCCCCTGCTTTTGCACTCACTCTCTCTCTCTCTCTGTGTCTGTCAAATAAATAAATAAATAAAATCTTCTAAAAAATCACCCTCAAAGAGTTTTGAAGAAATCTTAGAAGCAATTTTATTGCATGTCAGTTATATTTCAATAAGCCTGATTTTAGAAAAATGTTGAAATGGAAGAAAAGTTGAGATGAGGTAGGGCCACGGGGCACTATGAATACAAAGACAACAGTAGCCTACCTGATAATTAAATTCTAAATCTTAAAAAGATAAATTATTAGTGCATAATCCACATTATGAAACAACTTGTCCTTTTTTTCTTGTAGAGTAAGTTCATAGTACGTTGAAATGTTTTTGTAGAGGGGTGCCTGGGTGGCTTAGTCAGTTAAGCATCTGACTCTTGATTTTGGCTCAGGTCATGATCTCAGGGTCCTGGAATCAAAACTTGTGTCAGGCTCCCCACTCAGTGGGGAGTCTGCTTGTCTTCCTCTCCCTCTGTCCCTCCCCCATGCTTGTGCTCAAGCTCTCTTTCTCTCATATAAATAAATCTTAAAGGGGGGGGGACTATTTGGTTTATAATAGAGTAACTTAAAGCTGCAGTTGAAAGTTACTGCCAACTAATTATGAATCAGAAATTAAGATAAAACATCTCTGAAACTAAGAATTGTGGGAAAATATATTTGGATTTCAAAAACTCTGATTTACAGCTTTGCAGGAAGATGTTTATTGCAAAATGAGTTTCCTAGTGCTGTACTGTAGAGGTAAAGGCATTTGAGAGCCTACCAGGGCCACTAGTGGTCAAGTAGGCAAAAGTAGGTAAAAACGTAGAAGCAAATTGAGCATCTTTGAACTCGGCTTGTGTCACTGACGGGATGTTCATGAAGTGGGCATGCTACGAAATGCTCCCCTTTAGGAGCATATGTGGCTGCTCTCCTTTGGACCTAGGAAAAGGGAATAAAGATGAGAATATTTGCTTATCCATTCACCAATTAAAAGGCACTTAGAGTGTTTCCATTTGGGGGCTCTTATAAATTGTGTGTCCAGGTTTTTTTTGTTTTTTTTTGTGTGTGTGTGTGTGTGAACATCCTTTCATTTCTCTTGGGTAAGTATCTCGTTTAAGGAAGATTTCAAATGCGCTAATACTTTTATAACCTCTAACATGTTATGTGGAGATCTAGCAGAGATACAGGTGGATTAATCTGAGATTAATTTCTCAGTCAATGCTAATGGCCCATCCTGGATGTCACCCACTAGTGCGCAGAAGGCCTCCTTTTAATGGACTTTCTCATTTCCCTTTTCTACAGTGGCAGTGGTGGCCAGGGTCTTCATTCTGCTTAAGTCCTCCAGGTGCCTTCTAAGAAGCAGTTAAAGAAGACTGCACAGTACCTGGAAACCTTCCAGGCTGCAGAATTCAGCCTCACTCATAGTTCCCTCGGTGAATATGAAACTTCTATCAGATTGCCATAGAGTTGTCTGCTTAAAGGGTCTCAATGTGCCAGGTTGGTTTATCCACCAACTCTTCCAGCATCAGTAGCTACTGTTGACTTTGCTTTCCTGAAGTATCTTGACAGTGATTCAAGAAATTTTTCCTGAAGGAGAAAAATTTTGGAGTCAAGCACTTCATATCCAGTATGTCTTTGGGGTCAACCAGTTGTACTTTCATATCTTTCATAAAGTCATTTTTAATTTGTATATTCCTAGTTAGGGATTCCATATCATCAGATTTCCCTGGCATCGCTTCTTTCTGCTCAGCTATAGTGAATTTTAAAGAAAAATCTCCTTCTGACTTAGCCCCATTTTTTTTATCCCTGAATTCAAGTTCCTCTTTGGCATTTGTCAGTTCCTTTTCCTGTTCTGCAGTTCTGTCTGAGTTTCCTAACCCAGAACTGGGACAGAGAGTCTATAATTGCTTAAAGATTCTTTTATTTCTTCAGTCAATTGATCTTCTTTTCTTCTTGCAGCCACTGAAATTTTGTCTGGCTCTTCTCTCCTTATATGACTTAGAATTTTTTCAAGCCCAGTGTAGTCTGCATTTTTTTGCAGTCTCCCCGCCCCAGCCCCTCCATGGTCAGAAGAGACAGCACAGGCTACAATGTCTACACTAAAGGTAGTGTTTTCTCTTCCCAATAGTTCCAAAAAGGGGGAAATTCAATTATTGAAAAGAAAATAACAAATTTTTTTAAAGATTTTATTTATTTATTTATTTTAGAGAGAGAGTGAGAGCAAGTGAAGAGGGGGAGGGGGAAGGGAGAGGGAGAAAGAATCTGAAGCAGACTCTATACCGAGTGCAGAACCCAATGCAGGGCTGGATCTCAGGACCCTGAGCTGAAACCAAGAGTCAGATGCTTAATCCACTGAGCTACCCAATCACCCCAGAAAACAATTTTAATAAAATTTATGGTAGGGTTGAAATAAAGTGGATACTTTAATAGGCTATCTTGAGCTTAGTGAAGAACCATTTTATTGTAGGAAATTGGTTTTTAGAAAGGGATCATTTTGTTGTGAGAAAGAGAAACCCATTTGAGCTAGAGTTAAACAGAGGTGGAATTGGGAAGATGATTGTGTAGACATCTTATGGAAGGCAAGGACAGTAAGTGTAACCAGATCTCATGAAGGTCTGTAACCCTGAACTGGTAGGCTCTCTATGATTGAGGAAGATAATAAAAGTTATCTTTCCATATCCCTTACCAGATTAGCTTCAAACCAGCTTTCCTGCTAGAATTATTGGGACTCAAGTCTGCCTAGAGAAAACAACTTATTTAAAAACAACCCTGTTTAAATGTGGTTTCTACCCCTGGTTCCACCCTCTAGAGTAGTAGAATGCTAAGTATCCTATAGCTTGATTCTGCTGCAGGCCCTGCCCTTCCTATGGGCTGTTTGGCTTTGGTTTCTCTTTGAATAGTTTCTCTTATTAGTTGAGGGAACTGCTGTAGCCTTTGTTTCTTGTAACCAGAAGAATCTAACAAAAACATTGGGTGTTTCTTACATACCATCCGTGTGTTTAGCACTAGAAGATAGGTGATACAAATCTTATCCCCAAGTAGTTCACTCTTAAGGCAAGACATAGGCATTTATAAATCATTGAAGAATAATACAAATAAATGTCAAATGAGTGGTCTGACAGTGAGGACTGAATGAATACAGAAAAGAGAGATCTGGATGTAGCCTGCAGAGAGCTTCTAAGATAAGGAGGTGGGAGGAAGTTATTTCTTAGTAAGTAGTAAGTGCCTACTTTCACAAGGACTTGAGCTGGATACTTTTAAGTAGGCAGAGTGGAATGATTATTATTTTCCACTCACATCCAGTATAAATATTAGACCCACAAAGGGAACTAGTAGTAAAAACTTCACCTTGGGACAAAACACCCAAAATGGTAGCAGAGTTCACCTGACAGAAGCCTTTTCAATGATAAAGAGTTAAATGGCAATGGGTGAAGATGAGCAAGGTAGAGCTTTAAGAAAAATGCACAGTAGAGCAGCATAGGGTCTTTATTGTCATCGGTAATAGGTTAAAAGAACCTGTATGTTTACCCTGGGATGGGGGACTTACTGAGTTAACATTTTCTATTTGACCCAGAGCACAGTATGGTTGTCTGGGATTTGTGTGAACTTCAGTAAGAGAGCCTCTCAATTAGGCCTGTGTTGGGGAACTACTTCCCACCTATGATTTAGGCAATACTGAATGCATTATAAAGGGTATGGTTTCTCTTTTACAGCTGAAGATAAAGAAAAACCCGAGGATATCTAGGATCTTAAATCCTCTATAACCAGGGAAGACAGATTTCTCCTAACATGAAATACTAATATCAAACAATATGCAAAGGCAAATGAATTCCAAGAGAGGAAACCCTGTTTTAGAGCAACTTTTGAAATCTGTCATATATACTCACATAGAATTTGAGGGAAATAACCACAAATCCTTCACCAAAGTGTGAAGGAGCCAACATTAATCTCTCCCTAGGTCTAAAAAACTGCCAAGCTAAAATTTGTTATCACTGACTCCTTGACCTACTTTCCTTCTTTGCTTTGAGGGCACATCCTTACATGGGGTCTAATCATTTATTTGCCAAGAGATTAATTAGCTTTTCAGAGCCTCTGTGCTAGTTAATACTCCCAAAATAGACCACTAGTCCCACAGCCCATTGCTTCCTAGGAAGATGGATTATAGGAGTGACAAAATTTGAGCAAACTATATCTGTCAGTGCCGCTATGCTTATGAAAGATGTGACCTCCAACCCTTTCAGCTCAGTTGTTCTCTAGTGTGTTGTTTTAATTATGCTCCCCCTTCCTTCAAGATTCCTGGAGCCTTGAGTAGATAAACCTAAGTTTCAAGGTGATGTGACTAGCAATATGATATGGTGAATCAAAGTCCAGGTGCTATAACAGACTTGGGTTTTAATCATGACTCTGCTTCTTTGATCAGGTTACCTGTCTGGGCTTCTTTTCCCTGATCTCTAAAATGTAGACTGATTGATAGTCCTCATCTCCTAGGATTGTGATGATGCTCAAGGAACAATGTATTAAACTGCTTACCCACAGAGTAAATATTCCATATATAGGAGCTGCTTGTATTGTGATGGACAGTTGAAGGCACAACATCTTCTGCCTTCAAGCTATTGAGGCTTGAGGGCTCATTGGATCCACTGGGGCTGTCAGAGCTTCAGGGGAGCTGAGAAACATGGATGTCTTTGACTAAATTGTTGATCAATGTAGCAGAATCTGAATTTTTCCTACTATACCCAAATGTGAAAACATATAGCCCTCTATTCGTATAACTTGCCTTGATGCTCTGATTCCCTCTGGTGGCAGAGGAAAAATCATAAATTGCCAGCTCTTATAGGTAACTCAGTCTCTTTCCATAATAAAGAGTTAATTTAGAGTCTACTTAGCCTCCTTAGGGATAAATGCTTAGTTTTTCAGGGTGGTCTTCCCCACCATACCCCTTCACAAAGGGGCTGCGTGTTGTACAGGATGACCTCATGGCAAGGTAGAAGAGGTGGCTGCTCTGTGAATGGGTTCTTGGGCTCTCTACTAGGTCTTTACTGGTGTTTTAGGCTCCATACAAATCTCATGTTTTAGTGCCTTCTCATCTTGATTTCGAAACATTAAGTCGCAGGGCTCAACTCAGGCTTCAGATATCTTAATCAAAAGTAACCCCCTAGGGGCGCCTGGGTGGTTCAGTAAACCTGTGCCTTCTGCTCAGTAATCTCAGGTCCTGGGATTGAGTCCCGCATTGGGCTCTCTGCTCAGCAGGGAGCCTGTTCCCCCCACCAACCCACCTGCCTCTCTGCCTTCTTGTGATCTCTGTCAAAGAAAGAAAGAAAGAGAAGTAACCCCCTAGATTGAGTAACTTTAGTTACTCCTCTAGTTCTTGTATTGTGGCTTTAAATATTATGTATAGGCCAGTTACTCCTAAAGTAATACCTTAGTCCAGACCTCTCCCTTGAACTCCAGGCTTGTATATATAAGTGCTTGTCTATAGAAGTCTGCAGTTAAGAAGTCTGCAAATAAGACTAGGCATGACTGAAAGCACAGTTAGGGGCATAGAGATTAGAAATGAGAAAAGAAAAGGCTAGAGCAAATGGCAAATAATAAAAGACAGGCAAAATACTTAATTCTCCCCTAAGAAGAAAAGCAGAACAGCAGAACATAAAAATACTTATAAGCAAAATTTTAAAATATATTTTTTCTGGGAAAAAAACCTGAAATCTACATTTTAACTGATACATAATAATTTAGGGAAAATTTGCTCAATAATGCCCAACACAATATTTTATTAAAACCATTGGACATTAAAAGATAAAGAATATGACTTCAAGAAGAAAACAGCATAAAATACTCATGATCTTGGGTTAGAAAAAGTACAACACCAAAATCACTTCCAGAAAAGATAAAATTGATAAACTAGACGTCATCAAAATAGAACTTTTGTACTTCATGATACACCATTGGAATAGAAAGACAAACCTCAGAGAAAATATTCGCAAATCTTATATCTGATACAGGAGTTGTATCCAGAATATAGAAAGACCTTAATAATAAAAAAGACAACACAATTAAAAAACCCAATGAGCAAAATATTTTATTATTTTTTTAAGATTTTATTTATTTGACAGAGTGAGAGATCACAAGTAGGCAGGGAGGCAGGCAGAGAGAGAGGGTGGGAAACGGGCTCTCCACTGAGGAGAGAGCCTGCTGCGGGGCTTGATCCCAGGACCCTGAGATCATGACCTGAACTGAAGGCAGAGGCTTAACCCACTGAGCCACCCAGGCGCCCTGAACAAAATATTTTAATAAGCATTTTACCTGTAAAAGATATATGAATGACTAATAAATACCTGAAAAGATGTGTAAAATCACTAGTCATTAGGGAAATGAAAATCAAATATATTGAGATACCACTTCACACCCACAAAAACGGCTATTATTAAAAGATAGGCTACAATCTATGGTGATTTTACTATAGTCCTAGAGAAACTAGAACCCTCAGACATGGCTGGTGGGGGTATAAAATGGTACAACCATTTTGGAAAACAGTTTGGCAGTTTTTTAAAAAGGTAAACAAACTTACATATGACCTAGCATTTCCATTGCTAGGTATCTGCCCAAGAGAAATAAAAAGCAAATATTTTCACAGAGACTTGTACACAGAGGTTCCTATGATTGGCAATAGCCTAAGTGTAGAAATGACCAGAATGTTCATCAGCTGGTGAATAGATAAAATATAGTAGTCAATTCTCATTATTCATGGGTTCCGCAAAAGCAGATTTCCCTGCTTGCTAAAACCTATTTGTAACCTCAAAATCACTCAGAATTTCCAGGCCATTTTTGGATATGCACATGTGCAAAGTGGCAGAAAATTTGAGCCACCCAACGAACATGTTCCCGCTGAGGTCAGACAAGGTGACATTCTGCCTTCTCGTTTCAGTCCTGTTCCTATACACAGTTGTCCTTTTGCAGTCTATTTAATGCCATGTTTTTCACATTTTTTTGGTGCTTTTTGTTGGTGATTTTGTTTAAAAAGGCATCCAAGCCTAGGGCTGAAGTGCTGGCTAGCATTCCTAAGCACAAGAAGGTTGTGATGCACCTTGTGGAGAAGAAGACGTGTTAGAGAAGCTTCATTTAGGCATAAGCTATAGTGCTGTTTTCCATGAGTTCAGTGGTTTTTTTTTTTTTAGATTTTATTTTATTTATTTATTCGACAGAGAGAGAGCAAAAGAGCACAAGTCAGGAGACAGAGGGAGAGGGAGAAGCAGGCTCTCTGCTGAGCAGGAAGCCCAATGCAGGGCTCAATCCCAGGACCATGGGATCATGACCTGAGCCAAAGGCAGCTGCTTAACCAACTGAGCCACTTGGGCGCCCCCATGAATTCAATATTAATGAATCAACACTAAATAGTAAATATGGTGTCTTTAGACAGAAACACGTACAAAACAAAGTTACATATTATTAGCTGATGAAAATGACACGTTGCAGGAACCTAACCCTGCATTTCCCCTAAGGTCAATAATTCAGTATTCGCTAAATTCAGTGTTTGGAATGATTTTGTAGAACATAACTACCAGGAATAATGAGAATAGGCTCTGTATCCATACAATGGAGTACTGTTCAGCAGTTAAAAAGGACCAAACCACTGATCGATGCAACAACATACATGAACCTCAAAGACACGCCATGTATGTAGGAAGAATGGGAAATTGAGACCCAAAGGAACATGACAATTCATAATATACAATTAGATAATTTTATTATTATTATTATTTAAAGATTTTATTTATTTATTTATTTATTTGACAGAGATCACAAGTAGGCAGAGAGGCAGGCAGAGAGAGAGGAGGAAGCAGAGTCCCTGCTGAGCAGAGAGCCCGATGCAGGACTCGAGCCCAGGACCCTGGGATCATGACCTGAGCCAAAGGCAGAGGCTTTAACCCACTGAGCCACCCAGGCACCCCGGATAATTTTATTATTGAGCAAAAAAATGCCACAATGTAGACAAGTTACAAGTGGCTACAAAGCTACAGTGGATTTTTAGTTCTATTTATCTGGAATTAAACCTAAAGTTGTTATACAGCATTCTTTTTTTCTTTTCTTTTTTTTTTTTTTTTTTTTTTTTTTTTGGTCCTGCGAGGAGCCTGACCTCAAAGACACGCCATGTATGTAGGAAGAATGGGAAATTGAGACCCAAAGGAACATGACAATTCATAATATACAATTAGATAATTTTATTATTATTATTATTTAAAGATTTTATTTATTTATTTATTTATTTGACAGAGATCACAAGTAGGGATCGTGGCCTGAACCAAAGGCTGTTGCTTAACGGACTGAGTCACCCAGCTGCCCTCCCCCCATCTTATTTTTAATAGATAAAGCAATTTTTTCAATTTGTGTTACTCGATATATTGAGCTTACTCTGACATCATCTTTTTACGATTCTTAATCAGGCTTACTCTGACGTCCTGATTTTCATAATCAATCAGATTTACTTTCATATTCTGTTCTTCATAACTTTTATCAGCACCTCCTCTGGCTGCCTCTGCTAGTGCATCTGGTACATACAAGCCATTACATGCTTCAACATTCCTCAATAACATTTCCCACTTGTGAAAGAATCCAGATGCAAAAGACTACACATTACATGATCTCATTTCTGTGACTTTTCCAGAAAAGGCAAATCCCTTTTGATTTTTTTTTCAAAGATTTTATTTTTGAGTAATCTCTATACCCAACCTTGGGCTCAAACCCACAAGCCTGAGATCGTGCTCTATCGACTGACCCATCCAGGTGCCCTGGCAAATCTCTTTTTAAAACTGGGATATAGGGGCGCCTGGGTGGCTCAGTGAGTTAAGCCGCTGCCTTCGGCTCAGGTCATGATCTCGGTCCTGGGATCGAGCCCCGCATCGGACTCTCTGCTCAGCAAGGAGCCTGCTTCCTCCTCTCTCTCTCTCTCTGCCTGCCTCTCTGCCTGCTTGTGGTCTCTCTCTGTCAAATAAATAAATAAAATCTTTAAAAAAAAATGGGATATAATTGGCATGTATTGTTGCGTCAGTTTTAGGTGCACAACATAATGTTTCAGTAGATGTATAGATTGTGAAGTGATCACCACAAGAAGTTTAGTTAACATCCATCACCATGCATGGTTACATTTTTTTTCTTATGAGAATTTTTAAGACCCACTCTCCTAGCAACTTTCCAGTGTGCAGTACAGTATTGTGAAGCCTACTGTACCTTAAATCACAGGACTTACTTGTAACTGGAGGTTTGTATTGCACCACCTTCATCCATTTCTCTTGCCCCCTCACGCTCCACCTCTGGCAACCACTAATCTGTTCTCTGTATCGCTGAGTGGCATTTTGTAAAACACTTGTTTGTTTCTTTAGATTTCACATGTAAATGAGATCATACGGTATTTGTCTTTTTCTTTATGACGTATTTCACTTATACTGCCCTCAAGTTGCATCCACATTGTTCCAAATGACAGAATTTCCCTTTTTATGGGCAGTTTTCCATTGTATATGTATGCCACATTTTCCTTATCCATTGATGGACACTTAGGTTGTTTCCGTGTCTTGGCTATTGGAAATAATGCTATACTGAATAAATGGGGGTGCAGATATCTTTTTGATAGTGATTTTGTTTTCTTTGAATCCATAATGGGGTTGCTGAATCACATATTAGTTCTATTAATTTTTTGAAGAACTTCTATAGTCTTTTCCATCGTGGCTGTACTAATTTATATTCCCACTAACAGCGCCCAGGTGTTCCTTTTTTTCCACATTATTGCCAATACTTGTTAGTTCTTGCCTTTCTGATATAGCCATTTTAGCAGGCATGAGGCAATTATCTCATTGTGGTTTTTATTTGCATTTCCCTGATGATTAATGATACTGAGTGTCTTTTCAGGTACATGTTGGCCATCCGTATGTCTTATTTTTGAAAAATGTCTCTTTCAGATCTTCTGCCCATTTAAAAAACCAGGTTGTGCCTTTCTGCCTGTGGACACTGCCAGGTAAGCATTGTTAAAATCTCCCCTCCCACCACCATCATGTGTCAGTCAGAGTCTCCCACAGACCCTGAACAGCTGCGAAGCTCTTCATTGAGGTTTGAGCTCGGCAACAACGATGAGTCTGAGGAGCCGCTAGGAGCAATGGGAACACTTATGGCCTGTGTGGTAATGACAGATCCAAAGACCAAGCACTCCAGAGGCTTTGGGTTTGTCATGTACACCACTGTGGAGACGGTGGATGCAGCCATGAAGGCAGGGCCACACAAGGTGGATGGAAACGTTGTGGAGCCAAAGAGGTCTCTCTCAAGAGAAGATTCTCAAAGACATGGTGCCCACTTCCCTGTGAAAAAGATTTTTGTCAGCATTAAAGAAGACACTGAAGAACATCATCTAAGAAATTATTCTGAACAGTATGGAAAAACTGACGTGACTGACATCATGACTGACTGAGGCAGTGGCCACAAGAGAGGCTTTGCTTTTATAACATTTGATGACCATGACTCTGTACCCAAGACTGTCATTCAGAAATACCACACTGTGAATGGCCCCAACTGGGAAGTAAGGAGAGCCCTGTTGAAGCAAGAGGGGGCAAGTGCTTTATCTGGCCAAAGAAGTCGAGGTAGTTCTGGAAACTTTGGTGGTGGTCGTGGAGGTGGTTTCGGTGGGAATGACAACCGTGGTCATACAGGAAACTTAGATGGCAGTCAAGATGGTGGTGGATATGGTGACAGTGGGGATGGATATCGTGGATTTGGTAATGTTAGAAGCAACTCTGGAGGTGGTGGAGGCTATAATGATTTTGTCAGTTATAATAATCAATCTTTAAAATCTGGACCCATGACAGGAGGATATTTTGGAGGCTGAAGCTCGGCCCCTGTGGTGGTGGAGGCCAATACTTTACTAAATCATGAAACCAAAGTGGCTACAGTGGTTCTAGCAGTAGCAGTAGCAATGACAGTGGCGGGAGGTTTCCATTGCTTCCAGGAAGCAGAGCTCAGTGGGAGAGGAGAGCCAGAGAAATGACAGGGAAGCTACAGGTTACAACAGATTTGTGATCTCAGCCAAACACAGTGGTGGCAGGACCGAGCTATTACAAAGAAAACATGTTTTAGACAATACTGATGTGTATGGGCAAAAAACTCAGTGTCTGTATTTGTGACTGATTGTTTAACAGGTTATTTTAGTTTCTGTTCTATGGAAAGTGTAAAGCATTCCAAGAAAGGGTTCTAATGTAGTTTTTTTTTTTTTCACCCATGCTGTTGATTGATAAATGTAATCGTCTGATCATGATGCTGAATAAATGTGTCTTTAAAAAAATTAAAAACAAAAAATAAAAAATAGATCATTTTCCTATTGGGTTGTATGAATTCTTTATACTTTTTAATATTAGCCCCTTATCAGGCATGTGATCGGTAAACATTTTCTTCCAATCTGTAGGTTGCCTTCTCATTTTGTTGATGGTTTCCAGAAACTTTGTGGTTTTATGTAGTCCCACTTGCTTATTTTTGCTTTTGTTGCCTTTGCTTTTGGTGTCAAATCCAATAAATCATTGCCAAGAGCAATGTCTAGGAGCTTACTACCTATGTTTTTTTCTAGAAGTTTTATGGTTTCAGGTCTTATGTTTGAGTCTTTGATCCATTATGAGTTAATTTTTGTGTATGGTGTAAAGTAGTGCCCCAGTTTTATTCTTTTGCAAATGGCTCTCCAGTTTTCTCAATATGTATTGAAGAGACTGTCCTTTTTTCATTATATATTTTTGATTTTTTGTTGTAATTAATTGACCACCTATGCATGGATTTATCTCTGGGTTTTATTCTGTTCCACTAATCTATATGTCTGTTTTTATGCCAATACCATACTATTTTTATTACTATTGCTTTGAAACATAATTTGAAATCTGGAAATGGGATACCTCCAGCTTTGTTCTTTTTTTCTCCAGATTGCTTTGGCTCTCCAGGGTCTTCTGTGGTTCCATACAAATTTTTATATTTATTTGTTCTATTTCTATGAAAAATACCATAGGGATTTTGATAAGCACTGCACTGAGTCTGTAGATTGCTTTGGGTGGTATGGACTTTTTTTTTTTTTTTAAAGATTTTATTTATTTATTTGACAGAGAGAGATCACAAGTAGGCAGAGAGGCAGGCATAGAGAGAGAGGAGGAAGCAGGCTCCCTGCTGAGCAGAGAGCCCGATGCGGGACTCGATCCCAGGACTCTGAGATCATGACCTGAGCCGAAGGCAGCGGCTTAACCCACTGAGCCACCCAGGCACCCTGGTATGGACTTTTTAACAATATTAATTCTTCCCCAAAAACCCAATATTAATTCTTCAGTTCATGAGCATGGAATGTCTTTCTACCTTTTTGCATCTTTTTCAGGTTCTTTCACCAGTGTCTTATAGTTTTCAGTGTATGGTCTTTCGTCTCCTTGGTTAAATTTATTCCTAGGCATTGTATTTTATTTTATTTATCTTAAAAAAATATTTTTTTAATTTTATTTATTTATTTGACAGACAAAGATCACAAGTAGGCAGAGAGACAGGCAGAAAGAGAGGAAGGGAAGCAGGCTCCTGGCCAAGCAGAGAGCCCCATGCGGGGCTTGATCCCAGGACCCTGGGATCATGACCTGAGCCGAAGGCAGAGACTTTAACACACTGAGCCACCCAGGTCCCCCAATTTATCTTAAAATTTTTTTTTAATTTTTTTCTTAGTAATCTCTATACCCAGTGTGGGGCTTGAACTCATGACCCCGAGATTAAGAGTCATATGCCAGCCAAGAGTCCCCTCTTCCTAGGTATTTTAATCATTGTGATTCAGTTGTAAATAGGATTGTTTTCTTAACTTCTCTTTGTGATATTTCATTATTCATGTATAGAAATGCAATTGATTTTTGCATATTGATATCGTATCCTGCAACTTTACTGTATTTGTTAGTTCTAACAGTTTTTTTGGTGGAGTCTTTAGTGTTTTCTATATATAGTATCTTATCTACAAATAGAAATAGTTTTACTTCTTCCTTTCTGTTTTGAATGGCTTGTATTGTTTTTTTTTTTCTTTCCTAATTCATCAGTTAGGACTTCTAGTACGATGTTGAATAAGAGAAAAGGCAAATCTTGTAAGGATAGAAAGTAGATAGAAAATAGAAAGTTAAGGTGTTTGCCTGGGACAGGGAGTTGTGAATAGAGAGAGATTGCAAATGGGCACAAGGGATCTTTTTGGAGTGATGAAAGTGTTCTAATAATGGATTATGGTAACGGTTGCAGAACTATGTAAATTTACTAAAAATTATTATATCGTTCACTTAAAGTGAGCAAATATTATGGTATGTAAATTATTCCAGAGAGAGGAAATAAGGAATTATTTAGGCAGCCAGGTAAAAACATCAAGTCACTTTTAAGGGAAAGAAAATTGGATTCTCCTTAGAAACATACAGTTTCTCACAGAAACATTCAATGCCAGAAGACAATGAGACAATACCTACAGAACACACAACAAAAGAAATCGAACCATATCCTATCATATCGAACCAGTCTTTTTCCCATATCCCATGATCTTCTGCAATGTGACCTTGCTACTCTCCCATTAAAAAGTGGGTCTAATTTTTCTCCCTTGGAAATTGGGTGGGCCTTAAGGACTCTCTTGTAATCAAAACAAGGAAGTGAAAGTGATGTTGGCAACTTCCAAGTCTAGGTTAGAAGAAGTCTTGCGGCTTCCGTGTAGGTCCTTTGTAACACTCCCTCCTCCCTAGAATCTCTCTCAAGATGCTCCCTTTAAGAATCCAGATAGTGGGCTGTGAGAAGCCAAACCACCCGGAGACCCACATGGAGATGCTCTGGTTGACAGCTCCAGCTGAGCGTAGATTTCAAATCATCCCAGCCCAGGTGCCAAACTGAGTAAAGAAGACTCCAGATGATTCCAGCCCCCCACTGTTTCGGTGCCCCCCGACCCCACCACAAGAAGTTATAGTCTTTTCCCCAGCTGAGACCCAAACCTCACAGAAACACAGACAATTCATTTGTGCTGCACCTTATGCAAATCCTGACCCAGAGAATCATGGTTTTGTTTCCTGCTACTAGCTGGGGGACGCTTTGTTAAGCCACAAGAGATAACCAGAACAGCAGTATGACAGAAGTGATACTGTGTTCTTTGCATTTCAAACAGTCATTTGGCTCATGATTTCAATCTGTCTCATTACTCATGATGTTTATTTATTTATTTTTAAAGATTTTATTTATTTATTTGACAGAGATCACAAGTAGGCAGAAAGGCAGGCAGAGAAAGAGAAGAGGGGAAGCAGGCTCCCCGCTGAGCAGAGAGCCCGATT